>NC_050573.1:536488572-536800200 GCF_011100635.1 Trichosurus vulpecula
CACTTATTTACTTCCAAACAACAAGGCTTATGAAAAATAACAACAGCAAAATGGTGAGGGGTGGAGAAAAGAAAGAGTCAAATTAAATTTGGCATAAAAAATCAGGGAGCCTGAAAAAAAATAGGCGAGCCAAAAAATATGAAGATATACAGTGGCATTAAAGAAAGCATGAAAAAGTCTTCATAAGAAGCAATCCTGCAATACAAACAACTAGGCCCACGCTAAGAGCTCCCATCATGACTTTGAAGTTTAATGAAAGAACTAAACATGATCTAAGAGGAAAATTGAACTTTAAAAGACAAGTTAGAAAAATGAATGGAGTAAAAAAGAATTTGAAAATATCAATGAAACATGGCACATTTTGAAAAGGATAAGCATAGATAGAACATATAAATTAAGAGTATAAGAAGAAATATTAAAGAAGCAAAATTGAAAGTACACAAATTCCATATGAAATTGACCTTAAGCAAATGACTTTAAAGATAGAATTTGACAAGAGAATATTAGAATTGTTGACTTCTAGAAGAACACATAGTGAAATAAATAATCCAAAAATAATATTTCATAAATGATAAGAGACATTTTTTCCAGAAGTGTTGGCATTAGGAAGCAAATGGAAATTTCATAAAGCCCCACAAAATGCTTTCAGAGAGGAACTAGATATTTAACTCACCCAGAAATGTAGTCGTCAGTATCTAGAGCTTTGAGGTCAAAGAAAAATCCTACACTTTCCTAGGAGAAAACAAAACGTAACTTCAAATTGACCAATGCTATCTGCTTATGATAATATTTTTTTTAAAAGGCTAGAATGTGACACAGAAAAAAGTTTACTGTAAAAAGTGACATTCTTCAGTATTTAGCATATTCTTACATGAAAAGATGGACTTTCAACAAAATTGAAGGCTCCTAATCATTTCTCCTGAAAAAGCTAGATAAGCAAGAGCTTTGTAATATAAAGCTAAAGTTTAAAAATATATTAATATCAGTTGAATGGAAATGAAGATATTAAGAAAGATAAGCAAACCAAGTCCATATGAGATGAAAAGCCAGGTAATATGATTCATTGTTTATATGATGCAAAGACCATATTCTTTAGAAGTCCCTCCTTGTCTAAAGGTCACTAAAAGAGCAAAGAGGGAACAAATGACTTAATTCCATGAATAATGATATGACAGAAGTATCTTAATGGAAATAAAGACAGAGAAATGAGATAAAGTGCCCTGATATTAATTGAAATTGGGGAAGTCCATGTGAAATCCTTCAAATAAAGAGGTGGGTAAACTGTACCTTTCTTTGAACTCCATGAGAAAATGTTAATAGGATTATATCTGTAAAATAAAGTCAAAGGGCTTAGGCCTGAGTTGAGTAAAGGAATAAGAGGGGCAAGTTTTTTTATTTTTGACAAAGTGTAGACAAGGATTGGATTTTTTAAAGGGAAAAAAGGGCTGATACCTAGGTCTGATGCAAGTACACACACACACACACACACACACACACACACACACACACACACAGAAAACCCATCCATCCTTCTATCTGATACTGGGCTTGGAGAAGAAGGGTATGTAGGACTTTGGGAAGAAAAGAGGCTGAGATTACTATTTCATGAAAAACAACCCGGGGCAGCTAGGTGGCACAGTGAGTAGAGCATTGGCCCTGGAGTCAGGAGGACCTGAGTTCAAATTCAGCCTCAGACACTTGACACATTTACTAGCTGTGTGACCTTGGGCAAGTCACTTAACCCCAATTGCCCTGCCTTCCCCCCTGCGAAAAACAAACAAACAAAAAAAAACAAAATTAGAAAAAAAACAAAACAACCCCAAGAGAGAGGGAGGAACAGAACAGAGTTATGGGGTCCACTCATGCATATGTGAAAAGGCATAGATCATAACTCAGTAAAGAAGACTAAAAAAACAAACCAAACCCATGTAGTTAGGCAACTGAAAGAGAATCAGGAGAAAACAGTATGGTACAAACTTTATCAAAATCTGCAGAGATATCAAGAAGGATTAAGAAGAGGCCATTGGATTTGGTGATTAAGAGACCACTGAGTATACACTAAAATATTTATAGCAATTCTCTTGGTAAAATCAAAGACCTGGTAACAAAGTAGATACCAGTTGATAAGAGAATAGCTAAACAAATTGTGGAATGTGAATGGAATGGAAACTTATTATGAAGGATATGGATAAGATTGGGTGCATATGAAGGGTGCAAAGTAAATAAAATCAGGAAAATAATGCATACAATAAAATAAGTGGAAAGAACACCACCAACAACAATATTGGAACTGAATGCTGTATGATAATGACTAAACTTGGCCCAAGGGAGATATGAGAAGGTACCTCTTCTTTCTTTGAAGTGGTCGGGAGAGGTGCATAAGTTGTCAGACTTGACTGATGTATTGGTTTCTTTTACTGAACTACTTTTTTTCTTTCTTTTTATTCTTTTTTATAATAGTTCTTCTCTGGCTGGGGTAGGATAACTGTATGCATGTATGTATGTATATATACATATATATATACATATCACTAATCAATAAACTTTTTTAAAGAAAAAAGGAATGATCCTAGAATAGATTGTCTTGGAGAAAGTAATTTCAATTGAGCAATGACTTTGGAAGTCAAATTGCAATGGCTTTCGAAGTATGAGAGAAAAAGAAACACAGCAAATGACTGTAGACAGCTTTAAAGTATTATTATCTATATGTGACAGATGAGGAAACTGTGGCCCAGGAAGTTAATTGTCTTGCCCTTGAATGTTAGAACTAGAACTGACACCAGGTCTTCTGGCTCCAAAGCCACGATTTGTTCCAATGTGCCATAGTGAGTACACCTGGGACATAGTTACTTTGTATTAAGGAATGAATAATTTCTCCACAGCAGTCTTTGATTACTGAGCTTAAAGAGCTAATCAGCAAGATAATATTTTCCTCTTACTGTTTCCATTAATGATGCCAACTGTCCCCCCCTGTCTTGGAACATTAAATTGTTAAGAATTACCATGTGATTTGTATATTCTTCTGTAAAATAGAATCCATGGAATACCTGTTTAGAAGAATATGTAACAAACATACACATACAGACATGAAATTAAAATATGATAAAATATTCAAAATTACAATTAAAGTCAATATTAAAATTCTTATTCACTTGACATTTAAATTATAGAAAATTAACCTTCCTAAATCCCCCCTTCCTGGGATGTAGAGTTGTCTTTTTTTTTAAAGTTCAAATCTCATTTCTGACCCTTACTAGTTATGTGACCATGAGTGAAGAATCTAATTTCTCTTAGATATAGTTTCTTCAGCTGTAAAATGAGGATAAAAATACCTAATTCACAGGTCTGTTGGGAGGCTCAAATGATAAAAAATCATAGTCAAACTAAGCATCCTTTCCTCAGTTTCCATGCTTGTTGGACAGTGAAAAACAGACTATATTTGGAATCAGATGACCTGTATTTGAGTCTCAGCTTGGATACTTGCAACCAGTATGACTGTGGGTAGGTGAAGGTGACCTCTCTGGGCTTTAAGCAAAAAGAAGGAAGAGACCATACCCTTCATTTTACAGGGAGGCCGAGAGGTTGGATGACTTGCCCATGGTCATACACCCGGTAAGAACTTCGGATGGGATCTGAAATCAGAATCTCCTGACCCCAAGTCCAGTGACCTATCAACTCCATCATGCAGTCTCTTATAGAGTTGTCTTGGAGCACTGGTCTTTAATTCAGGAAACCCTAATTAGAATCCTGGCTATGCCAGTTACCAACTCTATGACCTTCAGGACATCTCACCCAACAAACCTGTTACTATTTCTATATCAACAGGTGGTACTCCAGGTGCCCCTCACCTGTGGACCCTTCAGAACATTACTTCAAGTTCTAGATATTTTGGGAAACTGAAACTTCTTTAAAGAATATCTCATGAACCCTTGCTGGTGTGTTTATTTTTACTTACCAGTCACAGGACACACTTCGCTCATAGCAAAGACATTCAATAGAAAGTATAATAATAAAAATAATAATAGAGCATACCTTTATTAGCATGTAGCTTGTTTCCTTACAAATATACAGATCTTCATTAGGCAGGGTACATATGTGTAGAAAGATACTATGAGATCTGACTGGAAAGAACTGTACCCTTTTGCAAGGCAGAAACTGGTTCCCAGTAGAGGGTAGATAGACTGTTAGGTGTCCTTGAATTTGCTGGATAGCTAAAGACTGAATGTGTGATTGGCTTTGGTCAGGCCTTGCTTAAACCTCTCACTAGTACCTAGTTGCTGAGGAAGAATCCCAAGGACAATGATCATAGTAAGAGTTTAGCTAGGTAGTTCTAATTATTAGAAAATGTTTCATTGTCTTCTACTAATCTTCAATCTCTCCCTCCCCCCGACCTTTCTCTCCTCTCCCCTTCCCCTCCCCCCCTCCATCTCCCCTTCCCCCCTTTCTCTCCATTTCTCTCCCCTACTCTGTCTTTCCCCCCTCTGCAGCTTCCAATACTCTGCCCAGTTCTGACAAAAGGGGCCAAACAGAAAAAGTATAATCCATCTTCTAAATTACAATCCTTCAAATATTTGATATTAGTTTTTTATTAGATATAAATAGAACGAAGTTTTATGAACTATAGTTTCAAATGGTCTAAAACATTGTGTGTTTTAAAACATCTAAAACATCTAAAATATTGCATATATATGTATACATACATACATACATATATATGTATATATATAATGTGTGTATGTGTGTATATATATATATATACATATATATATATATATATATATATATATATATACACACACATAGGTTGAGAGTACAAAAGTACTTAATTTGATTCTATGTTATATACTTATAGGATAAAGCGGAAACATTTTTGGCTAGCTAGTTTACCAGCAAACTAATATTGGATGCCAGTCTACATTGAGGACTCTTATTTTAGGATGAAATTGATGCTATTTTAAAAAAGATAGCACCTATTGCATATGGTTGTTTTGAAGATTAAATGAGATAACAAATAAAGTGATGTGAAAACCTTAAAGTACCATATAAATGGTAATAATAATTATTATTAATGATTATTATTTTCATCTGAATTATTTGACAAGTTAGCTTCTCATGGTAGCTCAGTTATCAGTAGCAAGTTTACAAGCTCCAGTTTTAGAGTTTTTACCACTTCTTAACTGCCTTCACTGAAATATTCCCTCTTAAACTATACCCACGTTTGTATTTATCAACTTTAAAATGCTATAGAATTGAGCATAATTATTTACATTATTACCTCCCTCCCAGCAGCCCTCCATCCTGACTGCCATTTAAAAATTAGGAATTCTTTTTTAAAAATCTTATTTAATATTTTATTTTTTTCCAAATCCACGTTAAGACAATTTTAACATTCCTTTTTTTTGAGTTCCAAATTCTCTCCCTCCTTCCTCTCTCACCCTCATTGAGAAGGCAAGCAATTTGATGTAGGTATATATGTGTAGTCATGCAAAACACATTTCAATGTAAGTCATTCTGTAGAATAAAACACAGACAACAAAAACCAAGAAAAATGAAGGAAATAAAGAAAAAGTATCTTTTATCTGCATTCAGGCTCTACCATTCCTTTCTCTGGAGATGGACAGCACTTTTCATGACAAATCTTCCAGAACTGTCTTTGATCATTGTATTGCTGAGAATAGCTAAGTTACTCACAGTACATTATCATATAATATTACTGTTTCTGTGTACAGTGTTCTCCTGGTTCTGCTCATTTCACTTTGCATCAGTTCATGTAAGTCTTTCCATGTTTTTCTGAGAGTATCATGCTCATTATTTCTTAAAGCACAATAAAATTCCATCATAATCATTTACAACAACTTGTTCAGCAATTCCCCAATTGATAGACATCTCCTCAATTTCCAATTCTTTGTCACCAGAGCTGCTATAAATATTTTTGTATACATAGTTCTTTTTCTTTTTTTTTATCTCTTTGGGATACAGACCTACTAGTGGTATTGCTTGGTCAAAGGGTTTGCATGGTTTCATAGCCCTGTGGGCATAGTTCAGAATTGTTCTCCAGGATGGGTGAACCAGTATACAACTCCACCAGTACTACCAATAGTGGTACCAATAGTGTTTTAATTTTCCTACATCTCCTCTCACATTTGTCACTTTCCTTTACTGTCATATTAACTGAACTGACAGGTGTGAAGTAGTAGCTCAGAGTTGTTTTAATTTGTATTTCCCTCATCTATAATGATTGAGAGTATTTTTAATATGACTATAGATAGCTTTGATTACTTTGAAAACTGGCTGTTAACATCCGTTGACCATTTATCAGCTGAGGAATGGCTCTTATTTCTATAAATTTGACTTAATTTTCTATATTTGAGAAATGAAGTCTTTATCAGAGAAATTCACTATGAATTTTTTTCACAGTAATGATTACCAAGATTATCCATCTTATTTTCCCTCTGTTTATCCTACTCTCTCCTTTCACCCTTTCCATTCTCAAAAGTGTTTTGCTTCTGACTTTTACCTCCCCCAAACTGCCCTTCCTTCCATCAGCTCTCCCCACCCTTTCTCTTAGCTCCTTCCCTTCCTACTTTCCTGTATGGTAAGATAGATTTCTAAACCCAACTGAATGTGTATACGATTCTCTATTTGAGCCAAGTCCAATGAGAGTAAGGTCCTTGTACTAATATTTCCATTTCCCCCAATTCCCCCTCCACTGTAAAATCTCTTTCAGGCCTCTTTTATGTCAGATAATTTATCCCATTGTACTTCTCCCTTTCCCTTTCTCCTAGTGAATTTTTCTTTTTCATCCCTTAATTATGTATTTTTCTAGATAATCATACCATCACATTCAACTCACACCTCTGCTTTATGTCTATATATGATCCTTCTAACTGCCCTAATAAAGAGAAAGTATTTAGGAGTTATAAATATCATTTTCCCATGTATGAATGCAAACAATTTAAACTTATTAAATCCCTTATGATTTGTCTTTCCTGTTTATCTTTTTTGCTTCTTTTGCATCTTGTATTTGAAAGTCAAATTTTTCTACTCATCTCTGGTCTTTATATCAGGAATACTGGAAAGTGCTCTTTTTCATTAAATATCCATTTTTTCCTCTGAAGGATTATATTCAGTTTGGCTGGAGAGGTGATTATCAGTTGTAATTCTAGCTCCTCTGTTCTCTGGAATATCATATTCCAAGTCTTCCAATCCTTTAATGTAGAGGCTGCTAAATCTAGTGATATGATGACTGTGGTTCCATGATATTTGAATTGTTTCTTTTTGGCTGCTTGCAGTATTTTCTCCTTGATCTGAGAGATCTGGAATTTGGCTATAATATTCCAGAGAAATTTCATTTTGGGAACTCTTTTGGGAGGTAATTGGTAGATTCTTTCAATTTCTATTTTGCCCTCTCATTCTAGAATATCAGGGCAGTTTTCCTTGATAATTACTTGAAATATTATGTCTAGGCTCTTTTTTTTTATCATGACTTTCAGCTAGTCCAGTAATTCTTAAATTCTCTCTCCTGGATCTATTTTCCAGGTTAATTGTTTTTCTGATGAGGTACTTCACATTTTCTTTTATTTTTTCATTCTTTTGGTTTTGTTTGATTGATTCCTGATGTTTCATAAAGTCATTAGTTTCCACTTCCCTAATTCTAACTTTTAGGGAAATCCTTTCTTCAGGTAGTTTTGTATCTCCTTTTACATTTGGCCAGTTCTACTTTTGAAGGTATTTTTCTCTTCCTTGGATTTTTGTGCCTCTTTTGCCATTTGGCCTATTCTGTTTTTTTTTCATTTTTGTTTAATTTTATCATTTCTATTTAATATTTTAGTTTTCAACACAGATTTCCACAAGATTTTGAGTTACAAATTTTATCCCCATTTCTACCCTCCCTCACCATTCCAAGATGGCATGTATTTTGATTACCTTGTTCCCCAGTCAACCCTCTCTTCTTTCACCCCCTTCACACCCCCATCCCCTTTCCCCTTACTTTCTTGTAGGGCAGAATAGATTTCTATGCCCGATTCCCTGTATATCTTGTTTCCCAGCTGCATGCAAAAACAACTTTTTTTTGAGCATCTGCTTTTAAAAATTTGAGTTCCAAATTCTGTCCCCTCTTCCCTTCCCACCCACCCTCCCTAAGAAGTCAAGCAATTCATCATAGGTCACACGTGTATCATTATGTAAAAACTTCCACAATACTTGTGTTGTGAAAAGCTAACTATATTTCCTTCCATCCTATCCCATCTTCCTTTCCTCAGTTTTCTCCCTTGACCCTGTCCCTTTTCAGAAGGGTTTGTTTTTGATTCCTTCTCCCCCTATCTGCTCTCCCTTCTATCATCACCCCTTTTGATCCCCTTCCCCTAATTTTCCTGTGGAGTAAGATGCCCAATTGAGTGTGTATGTTACTCCCTCCTCAAGTCAAATCTGATGAGAGCAAGATTCAGTCATTCCCCCTCACCTGCTCCCTTTTCCCTTCCAAAAGAACTGCTTTTTCTTGCCACTTTTATGTGAGATAACTTACCCCATTCTATCTCTTCCTTTCTCCCTCCCTCAATATATTCCTCTCTCACTCCTTAATTTAATTTAATTTTTTAGATATCATCCCTTTATATTCAACTCACCATGTGTCCTCTGTCTCTCTCTCTCTCTCTCTCTCTCTCTCTCTCTCTCTCTCTCTCTCTCTCTCTCTATATATATATATATATATATATATATATATATATATACACATATAGACATATTCCCTTCAACTTCCCTAATACTGAGAAAGGTCTCATGAATTACATACATCATCTTTCTATGTAGGAATGTAAACAAAACAGTTCAACTTTAGTAAGTCCCTTATGAATTCTCTTTCTTGTTTACCTTTTCATGCTTCTCTTGATTCTTGCATTTGAAAGTAAAATTTTCTATTCAGCTCTGGTCTTTTCATTGAGAAAGCTTGAAAGTCCTCTATTTTATTGAAAATCCATATTTTGCCTTGGAGCATGATACTCAGTTTTGCTGGATAGGTGATTCCTGGCTTTAATCCTAGCTCCTTTGACCACCTGAATATTGTATTCTAAGCCCTTCAATCCCTTAATGTAGAAGCTGTTAGATCTTGTATTATCCTGATTATGTTTCCACAATACTCAAATTGTTTCTTTCTGGCGGCTTGCAGTATTTTCTCCTTGACCTGGAAGCTCTGGAATTTGGCGACAATATTCCTAAGAACTTTCTTTTTGGGATCTTTTTCAAGAGGCAATTGGTGGATTCTTTCAATTTCTATTTTACCCTCTGGCTCTAGAATATCACGGCAGTTCTCCTTGATAATTTCTTGAAAGATCATTTCTAGGCCCTTTTTTTGATCATGGCTTTCAGGTAGTCCAATAATTCTTAAATTCTCTCTCCTGGATCTATTTTCCAGGTCAGTGGTTTTTCCAATGAGATATTTCACATTGTCTTCCATTTTTTTCATTCCTTTGGTTCTGTTTTATAATATCTTGATTTCTGATAATGTCACTAGCTTCCACTTGCTCTAATCTAATTTTAAGGTAGTATTTTCTTCAGTGGTCTTTTGGAACTCCTTTTCCATTTAGTTAATTCTGCTTTTCAAGGCATTATTCTCCTCATTGGCTTTTTGGAGCTCTTCTGATGTTTGTGTTAGTCCATTCTTTAATGTGTTATTTTCTTCAGAATTTTTTTGGGTCTCCTTTAGCAAGTCATTGACTTGTTTTTCACAGTTTCCTCGCATCCTTCTCATTTCTTTTCCCAATTTTTCCTCTACTTCTCTTACTTGCTTTTCCAAATACTTTTTGAGCTCTTCCAGGGCCTGAGACCAATTCATATTTTTCTTGGAGGCTTTGGATGCAGGAATTTTGACTTTGTTGTCTTCTGAGTGTATTTTACTCTTTGTCACCATAGTAGCTTTCTGTGGCCAGAATTTTTTTCTGTTGTTTGCTCATGTTCTAGCCTATTTCTTGACTTTTAACTCTATGCTGAAGTAGGGCTCTGATTCCCAAGAGGAGGGGGCACTGTCCCAAGCTTCAAGTATTTTGTGCAATTACTTTCAAAGATAATTCTGGGAACCTGTAGGTTTTTTTTAGCTCTTCCGGTGGTATGATCTAGGGAGAGGTTTGTTTGCTACTCTCTTGTACTGTGTACTGGTTTTTGAGCTACCATAAGCACTCTTTTCAGCCCTGCAACTGTGATCAGAGTCTCAGCTCCTCTGTGGCTACCAGCTCAGCTGCGCTAGTGTTCCTCCTCGTACTCTGACTAAGAGCCAGGACTGTGACCCAGATCCAAGTACAGACAATGCAGCAGAGTCTTGCCCTTTGTGCCAGCAAAGGGACCCCTGTAAATCTCCTTCTGACCCATTGTCTAAATACCCTTACCCTCTGTGGGCTGACAGATCTAGAAACTGGCACTGCTGCCACTGATTCAGTTCCCTTGAGGCCCGCTACTGGTTTGCTGGGGCTGGGTCTACACTGGCATGACCTGCACTGGATTGTACTCCTATCTTACCCTAGTGCAACAGATCTTTCCTGCCAACATTCCAAGTTGTCTTGGGCTGGGAAATTGTTTCAGTCCATCTTTTTGTGGATTCTGTAGCTCCAGAATTTGTTTACAGTCACTATTTAAAGATATTTAGAGGGGCTTGGGGGAGAGCTCAGGCAAGTCCCTGCCTTTTACTCTTCCATCTTGGTTCCACCCCTGGAACTCTTAATTAGGTTATTTATACTACTTCCCACACAACTAATTCATTTCTTGCAAAAGTAAATCTTGTGCATGGACTCAGTTGATTTTTTAAAAAGAGTTCACTTTTGTTCTCTCTCTCTCTCTCTCTCTCTCTCTCTCTCTCACATACATATACATTTTTTCTGTGAAAAAATGTAAAAGTTTTAGATAAAGACATTTGTTCTTGAACAAAGGGGAAAAACTGCTGGTTGTTTGAGTATATTTTTGTCTAAGCTACCTTTGGCTGGCAGCTGTATCAACCACATGGAGCCAGGAGAGGTGACGTATAAATTGGGGGGAAGTGGTAAATGTACCTGCTCTTGAACCTTGACTCATCCCTTCCTGCCCTGTCCCCACTCCACTCCCCAGCTTGAAATGAATAGAATATCAAACACTTTAACATCTGCAGTAAGTTAGAGCCAAGCTTTTTCATCTAGGATAGGCAGAATGACATTTTGAATGTCAATGCTTTTCAGTGACATTTTCTTATTAGACACAATGACAAACCCTGCTTGCTTTAACCGCAGAAGAGTAAAAGAGATGAGAGACTCACCCATAAGGTTATGACTTGAGTCTGAAAGGCTCACTAGTGGCCTCTGAAAACAGTCAAAAGTAACTTAACTGGATTTGGAAACTCCAAAGCTATACTTTGTTCTTCCCCTGTCCTTTATTTTTTGTACTGTCCTTTAGAGGTCTGACTAGTTATAGGAGATTCCTATACATCTTAAAAACAGATGAGAGACAGATACATAGACAGACATCCAGAGACAAAAAGAAAGATAGTAGAGAGGAAGAGAGGGGAGGAGGGAGAGAGGGAGAGAGAAAGAGAAAGGGAGAGAGAGAGGAGGAGGAGGAAGAGGAGAGAGAAAGAGAGAAAGAGAGAGAGAGAGAGAGAGAGAGAGAGAGAGAGAGAGATCTAGAGTCAGAAAGACCTAGATTCTAATTTTGCCTCTGATATTTAGCAGCCTTGTCAATGGAAAAATCATTTTACTTTCAGTATCAGTTGCCTCATATGGGAAATGGGCCTAATAATATCTTTAGCACTTAACCTCAAAGCTATGTTGTAAGGCAAAATGAGGATATGTATGTAAAATACATCAAACCCTTTAAAGCACATTATAAATTCAGTTATTATTTCCACCGTTATCAGTAGATTTTTTGAGGGGAAAAATATCACAGTCTTAGTTGGGTTTTTTTATGCCAAATCTGAGAAATTAAAAATTGGTTAACATCCAATATTTCTTCCCTCTAAATTTTTATTTTTGACTCTAAGGTCATTAAATGATGTGGGGTAAAGTGCTTTATTGATCCATTCAGAAGTTGAGAAAAACAAACACCGAAACGTACTTTGCAGTATGAAAATCTCTGGCATTGATTCACTGTACTGAGAGCCAGGAGAATTAGGTTCTACTCCCAATTCTGATGTTAACTAACTACAAGATAGTAGGCAAATTACTTGACTCTAGACCTCACGTTTATCATTTGTGAGCAATAAAAGGATTGGAGCAGCACGACCTTCTTGAAAACTTCTTGAAAAAAAGTCTTTGACTCTAGGATTCCATGATGCAATCTTCAGTGGCAATGGAATCTCTATCCCAAAGTTGCCATAACTCGAAGATTATTATTATACTTTTCCTTGTATTCTTCTTTAAAACAAATGTGAATCAGAGTAGATTTTGATGATTTCTCAAACCAATGGAAAAACAATCTATTACTGTCTGCTAAAGGAGATAATACTAGCATGAAATGAGCTATCAGTAAAAGCCTACAGCATTCAATCCGGGTCACCGTCTTTATAAATGGTTTCAATAGAAAGAGCTGAAATACTGTACATTGATCTGACAGGCTAGTTGATTAAATCTGACATTGTAAATATAGTCAAAGGCAATTTGTATGGGTAAGTCTTTTGAATGCGAAGGTTGTCAGCTGTAATGTTATTAGCATTTATGTGCTGGAAGACAAGGGTAACCTTAATTTGCACGTGATGAAATTTAGTGTGTTTTAATATAGCTTCCCGAAATAAACAATGGTAGTTTTCCAGATGGAAGCAAAATGTTGAAACATTTTTTCCCCCAAAGGAGGTATGCAGAGAATACATTAGGTATCAGGAGAGTGCTGGTTAGGGATGAGAGAAAGAGATACATAACAAGAGTGGTATAGGATATAGTATAGAATTCAACTCTGTCTTAAATTCTGTTTTCAAGAGAATTTCATTACAACATTAGAGTGATCTTTCTAAAATAATCTGAAACATGGGTAAGGAGTCTATTTTATGACTCCCAGTTCATCCTTTTTACCAATTTGTCTAAGCAAACAAACTAGGATGTATTTTGATAGCACAGTAAATATATGCTTATAATTGAATTAAAACACTTCTGCTTTTACAAGGATTTGTCTTTAACAGCCCCAACAAATCTTTCTTTTCATGGCATGCAGTCAGGAGGGAGAATGTGCAACTCTTTACCAGTAGTGTTCTGGTATGTTTAACAACCTGTTCTCTGAAAAAAAAAACACATTTAAGTTAATCTGCAATACTAATGTTTTTCTATCACTTTCTTAAGAAAATAAAAATCAAATCCTGATTTCTAGCATTCACCATCTTTTGATTTGGAAATATTCATACAGAAAATTTTAAAAATCAGTTCTCCTGAGACAGTAAGAGCTGAGTCCAGCACAACCTTGCTTCTTATTCTCTCTAGATGTTTGAAATTTGAATAATTTCATCCAGATGCCTCAGGGAGAGATGTGGTACCATCAGAGGCATTGTAGCAAGGTCAAGGTATTCTCCCCAGTTTTTAGACCTCTGGGAGATACAGGTGTGTCTAGATGTTCCTTCGTCTAGGCACTGAGGAGAAAAGACTCTAAATCATGATAAATTTCCTTGAACCAATATGGAACTAGAAAAAGAGAACTATTTATAAGCATTGAGAGAGGTTTGTCCTCTAGACCATTGGGAGACAGAAATCTTGTGTGTTAGACTGTGGGATCTGCAGTACTAGAAAAGGCTACAGAAATAGCTGTGTTTTTGAGCTGTGAAATAGGTTAGCAAAGGATTCTGGAGGAGAGCCGGTTCCCTAGGAAAGGGAATGATAGCTATCCTCTGGAAGCTGAGAACTATAAAAAGTGTCAATCCTAGAGAGAGCATTGCAGGTTCACATAAGGGACCCATGGTTTGGAGAAATGTCAAGCAACATCTACTAGAAGATGAAGAGAACAGTGGCAAATGTGGATTGAAGGCAGAGAAATACAGATTAGAGAAAGGAAATTACAATGGGGCCTGACAACATTTTCTGAGGATCAGCTTAGTGAAGATCAATACTAGTCAGATAGCCAAAGGAACTGTTAAAAGAAAAGAAAAAAGACCCTTGCTTTAGATGAAAAAATTCCCAAGTGTCCCCTGCTAGAAGCTTTACATAGGGAAGAAGTCTAAGTGGCTGAAGAGGTGGTTGCAGGCTTAAAAGTAAAGTCCTAGAACCAATTATGTTTAGAGCCAACCATGAGCAAGTGTACATACATAATCAGGAAGTTGTGTTAATTCCTTCATATTGAAATAAATAATAATTGTGAGGAAATGAAACTTTTTTTGGAGGAGACATTACTGTATCTATGAATTATAAGGGAAAAATCCTCCCCTCAGCCCTGTGAATTGCCCATAACATTCTTGCTTTTCATGATAACCTGTGGTCTGATTGTCTCTATGTGGAGAAATGCTTGGTAGTCTAATGAAAATGGGGGTGTGTGGAATAAACCTTTACATAGCACCTAATTTGTGTCAGGTACTATGCTAAATCCTTTACAAATATTTCATTTTTTAAAGAGGGGTTCTTTACCTCTGCTTGGACCTATTGAATGAATCCCAAAGGGTCTCCTAAGACAAGAAGACTTCAGTGGAGAGCACTTTATAGTCACACAAAGATTTCACTCTATTCTGGAGCAGTCTTTTTTGGTGAAGAAGATAAGAATACGATAGGGAAAGAGTGTTTGACAATCCATTTTTTCCCATCTTTGCTTCCAATAGGATTTACAGGTAATTCTTTTGACCAATAGGTTTTAGATCTTAAATCTATAGACTTGGACTAAGAGGATAAGAGACCTCCTTATAAGATTTGGAACTAGAAGAGAGGTTTCCTTCTCTCTTAGAACTCTAGGCAAGTTGGTTGTTCCCCAGAACGCTTCTTTAGCAGAGTGGAGAACAAAACTTATGGGACTTCCAAGGACCTGGTCTTTTAGGTGTGTGGGTAGAAATCTAGACTCAGGTGTGTGGGTAGAAATGCTATTTGGTGGTTAAAATAAAATCAGACATTTTAGAGGTGGAAGGTACCAAAGCATAAATCCTCATTATAATTCCCAGTAAGTAGTCATTAAACTTTTGCGTCAGGACCTCTAGAGAGGAAGAAACCATTCAGCTTCTGGTCAACCCTAGTTGTTAAGAAGATTTTGCTTATATTGTATATATCTTATTGAACCTCTAACCATTGGGTCTATTTTCTAGATCCTTAGTCTCACTTCCACATGAAAACTCTGACTATTTAAACACAATTATGATGTCCTTCCAAAGTCTTCTCTTTTTCCAGACTATGCATACCTAGACCTTCAAACATTGCTCTGAATAGTCTTCAGATAGTCTCTGAATCACCTTACCATCAATGTCACCCTAATCCAGATAAGCTTCAGTTTTCCAGTCTTTCCTAAAAAGTGGTTCCCCAAGGCTATGAGCAATACTCTAAATGTGATCTGACAAATGAAGGGTATGACAGGAAAATCGTCTCACTCACTCAGGACACAATTCTTCCGTTAAAGCAGTCTAAGATAATTAGCTATTGTGGCTACTATGCTAGCTTAGGTTGAGAGTGGAGTCCACTGAAAACTCAAAGGCTTGTTTTTGTTTTTGTCTTTGTTTTCCACATGGTCTGTTTTCTAGCCTTGCCTTCGCAATTCTCTACCTGGGTAAGTGAAGTTTCAAATCCATGTTTAGACCTTCCCTTATTTCTACTAAATTTTGCTTTGTTAGCTTTGATTCATCATTTTAACCCTTTGAGATCTTTTTATATCCCATTCTGTTATCCAATATATTAACAACCCCACCCAGCATCATGGTGTCTGCAGATCTGATGAGCATGGGTTCTATGTCTTCATCCAAAATGTTGATTAAAATGATAAAATGATAGACTGGGGCCAAGAATAGCAGCTTAATAACTACCTTCCTATAGGTTGGGAAAAGTGACTTCTGAGTATCCCATCTCCAGTATTCCATAGTTTTAAGCTGATCAATGCTCTTTGGATCTGGTGAGCCAATCAGTTCTGAATACATGTATCCATACTCTTCTTCAGTATATATTTCTGCATCTTATTCACCAGAATACTGTGAATGACTTTGTAACATTCTTTGCTAAAATCTAATTGTATTAGTCTTTTTCTGATCTTGTTGTCTGGTCACCCAAGCTCAGACTCTTGAGATAGCTTCTATTGGCACTTACTTTCAAATGAGCCCAGTGACATATACATGACAATACAGCAGAATGCCATATTCTTCACACACACGGAGGTGGAAAGGAAATTGCAGAATAAGGTAATGAGTTAGATTTGGTGGGGCGTGCTGTCTTCTCTCTGGAATGCTTTAGTCTCCCACAAAGACTCTCTTCATTTCAGAGTGATTATAGGAGATTGGTTTAAATAAAACAAGAGACCCCATTACATGGCACTCTGTTCAGCTCTGCTGGGACTAGGTTCTCATGCTGATTTCTTTCTTGAAAACTTAGTGATCCTGCCAGGAAACTGCAGCAGAGGAAATAAACGTTACTGATTTTGAATCTGTATTACCTACCACCGGCTTTAAAGGAAGGTCAGGTGTCTTTGGATAATGGAGAGGCATTATACTTGAGCCCAAGGTGGTCTGAATCTTGGAAGCCATTCTTCTAACTCAGTCCTGCCACTGCCATCATGCTAATGGGAGCCTGGTGAATGCCTGCTCAAGGCATTGGAGACTCTAGTGTTAACGGAAATGTGAATGTAGGGGCATGTGAGCAGGCAATGTTCTGGATTACTAGTACACAGTGAGGCCAGAGAACAAAGGATGGAGCCAAACAGAATTCAGAATACGTGGTCAAACAGAGAATTTTTCATGCTTTTGGATGAAAACCTCGAAAAACTGAAATAGACTCTCTATAGAAAGTGTCTTTTATTTAGATTTGGATTTTTGGCATGTGTCCTTAAAAAATAAATCAGCAGCATGTGTCAGAGCACAAATCTGGTACCTTTAGGTACATATAGAATTCCTTGGCCACTAGCCCAATGTGCACACCTGTTGTGGTCAAGAAGGTTGAATTAGTTTTTATACTGAAGGTGATATGACTGCCAAAGGGGGTACCGGGTCCAGCTTCTTATGTATCCAAGGGAGGTTGTCATCCTTGACTTGTCTTTGGAAAGAAAACCAGGAAAGTGGAACTGTTGGCAGAGCATCCTGTGCCCCTCAGTCATTGTGCTTGGAGGCATGCCTTGGAGCCTTTTTGCTGCACATAACAGCGCCCAGAATGTTAATTCTTTCTCCTAGAAGTTGTTCAATGTTACACCATTCAGCTCAAACCATGGGTGGCACTGCCCCAGCTGATGCCCACACTTAATGGGTATAAAAATCTCCTTGTCAATTTAGCCAATCTCTTCCTTTTTGTGAAAAACCATAAGATTGGATTTTGGTACTCTCCTCTCTTTGCTTCACACCACTTCCATGCCTACTCATGTTGCCCTCATGTAGCCCTCACACTGCCCACTGCAATTTGGCCTCCTTGGCCAGTTGCCATTGTGCTCTGTTTATCACTGTCAAAATGACATTAGGTAGATGCAAGCACTTAGCCAATAGCCTCAGGGCACTCACCCCATCCTAGGGATTCTAGGATTACAGATTGAGATCTGGAAGAGAGCTTACAGACCATTGGATCCAAGGCCCTCATTTTATAGATGAGGAAATTGAAAAACATAGATGTCCAAGGACTCATCCAGGGTCCCAAGTCTTCCCAACTCTAAGATCTATCTGTTAGGATGCTTGGAAAGAGTACCAAGGAATCCATCCAAATATTTGGCAATACTGACATTTTAGGAACCAAGGCAAGAGGGTTAAGAAGGAGTTTCATATGCTGGAGGCCTACCCACTCTCTCTAAACTTAATTTTGCAATGGATAACCATTCTGCCCATCCCCGTATTGACATCTAAAACTGTAGCCATCAAGCAAGCACGGGATTCTTCTATCTGTCATTTTGGATTACCTAATTTCTGAAGATACCTGCTCTTAGCAAGTTAGGATCAAAGCTTTAGAATTGGGAAACACCTCAGAACTCATCCAATCCACCCCCTTATTTGAAAGAAGGGGAAACTGAGTCCCAGGGAGGTGAAGTGACTTGCCTAAGGTTACACAAGTACTAAGCATCAAAGACAACATTTGAACCTAATTCCTCTTACTACAGAGCCAGAGAGCTTTCCACTTGTCTTCTGGTGTCTCCTACGACCACATTTATCACATAACCAAAGGAAGCAAATATTGGAATAATATCATGAGAAGGAGAAGAGACAAGTTGTCTTAGTCACTTACTTGCTGTGTGACCTTGGGCAAGCCATTTAGCCTCTGTCTGCTTCAGTTTTCTCATCTATAAAGTGGGGATAATAATACCTAATAATAATTACCTCCCAGGGTTATTAACACATTATTATTGCAGGATGTTATTAGAATACAATGATATATTTGTAAAAGGCTTTGCAAACCTTAAAGTACTATACAAATGTTAGCTGCTGCTGCTCCTTCTACTACTACTACCACCACTGTCACCACCACCACCACCACCAGTACTTGTAGTGTGACCAGTTTGGAGTGCTTGTTGAAGAGGAACCTGTTGGCCAATAGCTTACTTCTGTAACAAAGTAGATTGTACATTTCCCACCAAAATAGAGCAGTAACTAGAATGGGGTGACCAGGGCTTGGGGCATGTACTACATAGTGGTCCTAGCCAATCCCTTACCAGTAACTCTTAGGCTTCAGCTCCTCCCCATGCCCCTTCTATGACATAGGGTCAAATTCCCTGAGAGTTAATTTCTTTCTCCATCCTCATGCAATTGCACTGGATCAGGGTGGACTATATCTTGCCCCCATCCCCCTCAGCTCAACTTAATTGGAAATTGTCCTGTATGCCACATTCCCTAGTTATGCCTTTCTTCAAACACAATATAGGACTAGAGGAATGACTGAAATTAAGTATTATTTCCAAGTTTTAAACAAGAAATCAAATTCACCACCATATGAGATGTCTGGGAAAGAGATCTCCGCATCCCCCACCAATCCCACCCTTTAGCATTTTCTGTGTGTCTGTTTTTGTATTAGATAAGCATGTTAAAACAGGAAGCCTTTCTGCACACAGCAGGACTGGAATTAAAATGACTTAAGTGCAGAAGCACATTTCATTTTGAATCTAGGTCACAAATTGGATACGACAGGTTAACCTGTGCTTCCAAATCAAGGGTAAATTTGACAGGCTGCTTTGGAGGCTGAAGAAACCAAAAATATAAACATGTTCTAAAAGAGGTTCAGTAAATTAATGAAGGATAAATTAATGAATGCTTTAACAGGTTATTAAAAAGAAGGGAGAAACATTCAAGGGACATCTCTTACAGTTAAGAATGACCTCTAGCAAGTAAATATTCCCTTCTTTTATTTCACAAAATGACCCTTGAAATTACTGCCAGAGACAGAAAGCTGGGCTGTTTTCATTTTAATTCAATAATTTAATTTGGCAGTGTCTGGAATTCTCTTCTCTTTCAGCTCCCTCTCTAGGTATCCCCCCAGTTCTCTTTAAAACTGAGCTCATGCATCACCTTCTACATGGCACCTTTCCTCTTTCTGCCAATTGCTAGTGCCACACCTCTCAAAACTACTTTGACTTTATTTTGTAGATAACTATAAATGATAATTGTGTTTCTTGCATAGGACATAAGCTCCTTGTGGGGTAGAAGCTTTTTCATTTGTGTCTTTGTAAATACAGTCTAGCACATTACTTCGTTGTAGGCACTTAATGTTTGTGGATTGGTCAAGCATATATTTACTGGATATCTTTTATGTCCTCAGCATTATACTAATTACACAAACCCAGAGGAAGAGTTTAGGGAAGTGGGCATTTCTGATCTGAACCAGGCAAATGGGGGTTAAATGCACATGCACAAGAAATTTAATGTAAAAACACATTAAATTTAGTAGGGAAATAGGTGTAGATTAGGAGATGGGAAAATGGGATTTCAGAGGGAGGGTAGAACCGAGAAGGGAACAGTTATAAACATAACAAACTTTGACAGGTGGATCATTAAAGTAAGAAAATATAGGAATTAGTGATCAAGTTCTGAGGTGAGTGAAGAATGGGGGACAGAAGAGTGGGACCAGAGAATTTCAATTATAAATTACCAGTATCAATCTAAATTATTTGCTTTCCCCAACTTTATTCTTCTTTGTAAAGATCAAGAAATTATAAAAGAGAGGAACAAAAATATAAAAAGATATGATGGAAGAAATAAAATGTAAATATCAATCATAGTCATTAATGGGAATGGGAAAAACTCACCATAAAATGGGGGAGGATAGTAAGAGGGTTGAGAAAGAGAAATCTAGCAGTATATTGTTTATTAGAAACACACTTGAAAAATAAAGATTCCCCCAAGGTTGGAATAGAGGGTTTGAGCAGAATTCATTATGCCTAAGGCAAATTCAAAAAGTCAAGGGCAGGAATCATGATCACAGACGATGCATAGGAGACAGAAATTTTGTCGCAGACTTTATGAGAAAATAGTTTGAACAAAGGTTATCTCTGAATTCCAATGATATTGTGACCATTTTCTGACCTTGAGCAGTGAAATTATACGACATACAAGGGCACTCTCCTAATTAGGCACTTTGAAGCTTCCATCTGGCTTGAGCCAGTCATGCCAGAAGGTTCTCCTACAGGCCACCATTTTGTAGATTCTTTACAAAAATGTTTATCTTCATTAAATGAATGCTCTTTCTGCTACTATATTGTGGTTCTTGCTATACTACAGTCACCAATATTAGAACCAGGTCCTTCTTAGGGTACACCAAACAACAGTGAAAATAGTCATGACTAAAAGAAATCACCAAGGAAACTGCATTGTGATTAAAAATACTACATATAATTAAGTTATATCAGCAATGAATATATGTGCACCAAATGCTGTAGCTTCTAAACAGTTAAATAACAAAAAAAAACTAATAGAATTAGGAGAAATGGACTGCAAAACTATGATACTGTTCTCAATTTGTCCATTTTAGATTTAGAAAAATCTAACAAAAATATAAACATGAAAGAAGTGATCATCTAAGTAGAATTTTAGAAAAGGTAGTTATGCTATGTCTCTTGTGTTTACTAGATGGAAATAGAAAGGAGTATAGACATTTATCTTTGTATGACACCTTTATCAGTGACAGATCTCAAACTATACTAAAAAGTAGTAATTGTCAAAACTGTTTGATATCAATTAAAGCGTATAAAAATTATCAACACAGTAGGTACACAATTCCCACAAGAAATTAAATATAATAATTCTGTGTCCAAATCAAGGACTTTCAGCTATGGGGGTAAGGACTTTCTATTAAACAAAATACATGGGAGAATTAGAAAGTACTATGGCAGATATTAGATTTAGCCCACCATCCCTTATCTTATGCCAAAATAAAATCCAAGTAGATTAATGAACTAGCTTTTAAAGATAATATCACAGACAAGTTAGAGGAGAATAGATGAAGATGATGTTAACTTCTGGACTATAGTTCAGAAGAGAGTAATTGATCTCAAAAACAAAAGGAGATAAGATATGCAATTTTGAATATGTAAATTAAAAGTTTTTATAACAAAACGAAATGTAGCTAAAATTTGAAGGGAAACAGCTAACTGGGGGAAAAACTTTGCAGCAACCCTCTCTGTTTAAGTTTTCATATCCAAGATAGACACACACACACGTGTATGTATATATATATACATATATATATATATACACATATATATACACACACATATTTATGTATCTTGAGCTGATTCAAATTTATAAGAACAAGAGGCATTCCCCAATACTTAAATGACTAATGCATATGAAAAGGCAGTTTTCAAGGAAAGAAACCTAAACTATCAACAGCCATATAAAAAACAGTTTCAAATCACTAATATTTAGAGAAATTTAATTTAAAGGAACTCTGAGGCTCTACCTCAAAACCATAAGATTGACAGAGATGAAAAAATTAAAACGAAAATAATAATTGTTGGAGGAGATATAAGGAGACAAGAACACTAAGCACTGCTGGTAACACTATGTATTATTGCAGCCATTCTGGAAAGCAAATTGAAAGCATACGAAAAATGTAATTAAAATCTACTACATGTTGACTTATGTCATTAAGAAGCATGTTTTTTTTTAAATTAAATTTATTAAATATGTTTAGTTTTCAGCATTGATTTTCACAAGAGTTTGACTTATGAATTTTCTCCCCATTTCTACCCTCCCCCCCCACTCCAAGATGGCATATATTCTGGTTGCCGTTCTCCAGTCATCCCTCCTTTCTGTCACCCCACTCCCCTCCCATCCCCTTTTCCCTTACTTTCTTGTAGGGCAAGATAAATTTCTATGCCCCATTTTCTGTGTATCTTATTTCCTAGTTGCATGCAAAACCTTTTTTTTGAATGTCTGTTTTTAAAACTTTGAGTTCCAAATTCTCTCCCCTCTTCCCTCCACCTCCACCCTCCCTAAGAAGGCAAGCAATTCAACATATGTCACATGCGTATCATTATGTAAAACCCTTCCAAGATACTCATGTTGTCAAAGACCAACTATGATTTGTTCCTTCCTAACCTCTCCCTCTTTATTGAATTTTCTCCCTTGACCCTGTCCCTTTTTGAAAGTGCTTGTTTTTGATTACCTCCTCCCCCATCTGCCCTCCCTTCTATTGTCCCCCCTTTTTCATCTTCTTCCTCCTTCTTTCCTGTGGGGTAAGATACCCAATTGAGTGTCTATGGTATTCCCTCCTCAGGTCAAATCCGATGAGAGCAAGATTTACTCATTCCCCCTCACCTGCCCCCTCTTCCCTTCCTACAGAACTGCTTTTTCTTGCCACCCCATTCTATCTCTCCCTTTCTCTCTCTCTCAATATATTCCTCTCTTATCCCTTAACTTGATTTTATTTTTTTAGATATCATCCCTTCATATTCAACTCACCCTGTGCCCTCTGACTATCTATCTATCTATCTATCTATCTATCTATCTATCTATCTATCTATCTATCTATCTATATATCTAGACACACACACCTATATCTATATATACAAACGCATACATATATATGCATATTCCTTTCAACTACCCTAATACTGAGGTCTCATGAATCATACACATCATCTTTCCATGTAGGAATATAAACAAAGCAGTTCAACTTTAGTAAGTCCCTTGTGATTTCTTTTTCTTGTTTACCTTTTCATGCTTCTCTTGATTCTTGTGTTGGAAAGTCAAATTTTCTATTCAGCTCTGGTCTTTTCACTGAGAAAGCTTGAAAGTCCTCTATTTTATTGAGAATTCATATTTTGCCTTGGAGCATGTGTATTAGGAGGGCAGAGTTTATAATCTCAAAGAGGATCATAAACATGTCTGAAACGTTCGGAACCGCCGGATATAAGAAACTCTCAAAGTAGAAGGCAGAAGAATCAAAACATTTATTTAGGCTCCACAGTAACCAACCCATGAACCAGCAACCCCATTTTGATATATTGATCAAAAGCTTCCAGGCCCAATAAGTACGCCTTGAAAGAGTAACCAGGAGGCTACAGAGAAGCATGATTGCGTAAAGCAAAATCATGTTTCCCCCTCTATGGTAATAAGATTACCCACTGGACTGAAGTCTTTGTTCAGCTTCCTCCCGCAGGTCAGCTCTGCTACTGGCAGCTCCTGCTTCAGCTGTGGCTGTGTCTGTAACTGTAGCTGTAACTGTCGCTGTAACTGTCGCTGTAACTGTCGCTGTAACTGTCGCTGTAACTGTCTCTGGCTCCAACCGGAAAAGGAAGAGAGGATCTTCAAGCTGTCCTCTCCCCTCTTATAGAGTTTTTGACATCATCAAGCACCGCCTGAACGACCAGGGCCGATTGGTTCTTGACTTGGCCCCTCCCCCTAGCGTAGCCGTTAACACCTCCCCTCAGCCAGCCCCATGACTCATCACACAGGAAGTTGTCTGCTTCCTGGAATGCTCTTTGGGCTTCCTGCCCCGGAAGAGCAAGCCACAGTGTCCAGAGGCTCAATGAGGTAAGCTGAGTCATTCAAAGAAAACAAAGGCCATTCTGGCTACACTCCACCCCTTGTTATAGGATACATAATCTAATCAGCCATGTATCCTAGAACATACATTGTGATCCAATTACAAAGGAAACTAAAACATATCATTCATTATAAAGCAAAACATATCATTTGGTGACATTCCTAAATATTGGTTTACGATTCAAATGTGATCCACCCCTAGATCCCAGCAAGATAATCTCTTCAATCAATCATCCCCAAAATAATTATTAATAATTCAAATGTCCACCCCTAAATCCTTGTATCCATTACATAGGATCAATAATATCATAACAATAAAACAACACAGCAAGGATAACACAAAATAAGTAAACATAGAACACTATCATCATTTCCACCCCCCTTGAACGATTGGGGCTCAAAATCTTGGGGTGAGGGGTGAAGGTCTCATTTTCCATAGCTTCTTCATGCTGAAATTGGATGTAGAGATGGCCCTGCCCCCAAAAAGTCCCATTCCAGAGATCATTTCTTTAACAAGCTGGCAGGAATTCCAAGAATGCTACATGCTTAGGCAGTCACCGGAAAGTGCAGGGTGCTTAAGCCTGAAGGAAACAAAACTAGCAACAAGGTTAGCCAAAACAAAGGACAAAAAGAATAGACAAGTATGGACTATAATTCTTCAAATAAAGTCATCTCAAGTTTGGTTGAGATTTCAGTTATGCAAAGATCCAACATCAGAGCCAAACTCAGGTGGGAAATGTTTCTTTTCAAAAGGAACATAATGAGGAAGCCAAGAGGATCCCACTCTAGATAGAGACTAAGATTGTCCTCCCAGCCTTTCCCCAAATGTACAAGTTTTCATCTGTTAATCACACAAGGTTACCTTTCCTCTGAGTGGCTTATGGCATTTACCAGCATCAGCCATACCTGTGGAGTCTGTGAATCTATTATTATAACCTATTCACGGTAAAATATATGGTTCAGGGGTACGATTTGGTAATTATTTTCCCCTGAATAGACAACTGTTACAGTGTTGTCCTTCCCATGGGCTATAACTTCTGCAGCCTTTGGAATATCATCTGGCTTCCGTTTTACCCATACCTTAGCTCCTGACTTTATTCTATCAATGGAGCAAGACCCTTTTGCCCCTCTAGTAGTTATTTTGGGAGGAGGGTCAGTTTTCACAAAGGGTATTTTTTCACAGGGGATAATAATGACTTGAACCATCCTATCATTTCTACAAAATTGTACAGGTTTTTTACCCATATTCTGGAGTGTCACAACAATTTCTTTTTGATAATTAGAATCTATCACTCCAGCCAATACATGTATTCCTTGAGCCGCTAATCCTGGTTTAGGTAATATCCGTCCAAGATGATTCTTGGGGATTCTCATACATACTCCAGTAGGGGTTTTTCTTATCTCTTTCCTATTTAACCTAAAATTCTCTATACAATGTAAATCATATCCTGCTGAACCAGGTGTTCCTGGACTTGGTAGTGGGACATCTTCCCTCACAGTCCAAAATTCAATGTTTTGGATCTCACATGTTTGCTGTTCTCTGATCTGCAGATTTGGGGTCATCATTCTGGCTAGAGGTGTACTCCCCCCTAAGGGCCTATTATTCAAATTACGTAAGGCAATAGACAAATTATCCTTCCAATATCGATATGAATTATTTGAGCTTAATTTTCTCAGCTGTTCTTTCAACAATCCATTCATTCTTTCAATTAGCCCAGATGCTTGTGGGTAATATGGAATATGATATATCCATTCTATATTATTCAACACACAATATCTTTTCACTTCTTTGCCCTTGAAATGTGACCCATTGTCACTTTGAATCTGCATTGGGGTTCCATAATATAAACTTACAATATCTAGAGTTTTACAGGTGTTTTTCTGAGTTGCATCTTTATAAGGACAAGCCACTAGTACACCTGAATAGGTGTCAACACACGTACATACATATTTACATCCTTTATCCTGGGGTAGTGGGCCAATATAATCTATCTGCCAAATTTGGGCTGGAACTTTTCCCCTTGCTATTTCTCCAGTAACTATCCTAGGAAGAGTTCGTTCTTTTTCTAATTGGCATATACAACACTCCTCTGTTATTTGTTTTAACAACGCATGAGAAATACTGATACCTCGATCCTGTGCCCATCGATGGGTGGCCTGGACCCCTAAATGGCCAGCAGTCTGGTGGACCCATCTTGCTAAGGCTGGGTCATCAGTTGGAGTCGGAGTAGGGACAATACATTCAGTAGCAATCTTTGCTAGTCGATCCGCATGTGCATTGTACTCACGTTCTGGTGTGGTCAGGGTTGCATGAGCATCAACATGAAAAACTGACAGATCTGTAACCAAAGACATGTCCCATATATTTTCCCATAACTCTTTACCCCAAACTTGTTTGCCATGAATCTCCCAATTCTGATTCCTCCATATAAGCATCCACGTAGCTAATCCATTAGCTACCGCCCACGAGTCAGTAAATATATGACACTGTCCTCCTTTCTCTGCTCTGATGGCCTGATGCACTGCCATCAGTTCAGCATATTGGCTACTTCCACCTATCCCAGAACTTTCCAGAGTTCTCCTTGTACAGGGGTTATAGGCTACTGCTTTCCAATGTCTCTTCTGTCCTAAATATTTTGCTGTCCCATCAGTAAACCAAGCATGTTTCTTCTGTTCTTCATTTAGTCCGTCATATCCATTATTCCATTTCACTAAGGATGGTACCATCTGTTGCCTAGATTCAAGGGGCTTTTCATTGCTCTCAGTATCAATGTTCGCCACAGATTCATGTAGAGCAGAAACTCCATTTTTGCCTGCTCTGGACCTATTCTGAATATACCACTTCCATTTGATTATGCTTGCCTCTTGTGCATGTCCAATTCTGTGAGAAGCTGGGGTACTCATTACCCAAGTCATAATTGGAATTCCAGGCCTTAATACCACTTCATGACCCAGAGTTAGTTGCTCAGTTTCTACTAAAGCCCAATATGCAGCTAACAGCTGCTTCTCAAAAGGTGTATATTGCACTCCAGATGAGGGCAGTTTCCTTGACCAAAAGCCTAAAGGTACACTTCGGCTTTGTTGTTTTTGCCACAGACTCCAATTTGCATAGTCATCTTGTACAGTCACTTGTAACTCCACTGGCCCATTTTGCATAGGCCATAAGTCTAGAGCTAATTGAATAGCAGCCTTTGCTTCCTCAAAAGCTCTACTTTGTTCAAGTCCCCAGTCAAATTCATATTTCTTTCTGGTGACTTTATACAAGGGTTTTAAAATCTGTCCCAAATGTGGGATGTGGTGTCTCCAATAACCAAACAGCCCTATGAACTTTTGGGCCTCTTTCTTATTGGTAGGGGTGGGAAAATCCTGGATTTTTTGTCGAGCTTGTGGGAGAATTTCTCGCAGTCCTCTATTCCACTGTATCCCCAAGAATTTTACAGTTTGAGCTGGCCCTTGAACCTTTGCGGGGTTGATTTCCCATCCTTTGCTTTTCATATGGTCAATTAATAATGCTAAACTCTCCTCCACCTCCTTTATATTCTTTCCCTGTATCATGATGTCATCTATGTAATGTGTAAGCTGTACACCAGGTAACTTTAATTCATCCAAATGTTCAGCTACAATCCTGTGGCAAATAGTTGGGCTATGAATATATCCTTGCGGCAGGCGTGTAAATGTATACTGTCGGCCTTGCCAAGTAAAAGCAAACTGATTCCATTGCTTGGGGTCTATTGGGATTGTAAAGAAGGCATTGGCCAAATCAATAACTGCATACCAAGTCCCTTCACGTTTTTGTATTCTCTCTATTAAAGTAACCGTGTCTGGGACAGCAGCATACAAGGGAGGAGTCACTTTGTTCAGCTGTCTATAATCTACTGTCATCCTCCATGTTCCATCTGACTTTCGGACTGGCCAGACAGGGTTGTTCCATTGAGTAGTTGTAGAGACTAACACTCCTGCCTCAACACATTCTCTTATAGTGTTGGCAATTTCATCTTGCCCACCTGGCACACGATATTGCCTCAAAGTAATTATTTTAGAAGGTTCGGGCAAAGTGATTGGATCCATCTTGATTTTCCCCACTAAGACTGCATTAATGCCCATTTTCCTCACAGCAAATTGGTATTTCCCTTCGGGTAAATTTAAGGTCATACCCTTCAATATGTCTATTCCAATGATGTATTCGGGAATAGGCACAATAACCACACTATATTCTTTCTTGGGCAACTGTCCAATTTTCATCATTAATTTAACTTGCCTGGCTGATATTTCAGTCCCTCCTAGTCCTGTAATGGTAATAGGAGTTCCATGGCTGAACTTGTCTGGATTTCCATAAATAAGGGTGGCCTCGGCCCCAGTATCTATTAATGCCTCAGTTACCGTACTTGACCCATTTTTCCAATATATGGTCAAGTTAATGTGAGGTCTGCAATCCAGCCTGTGTATTTCCTTAATTTGGACTGGGGCTCGGCCTGTTCCCTAGTATTCCCTTTCATGTGATTCACTTGGGTTTGAAGGTTCAACATCTGTAGTATTTGCAGGAGCAGTTCTTATTTCCCTATTTCTCCTGTTATCAAGTCCTTTATCTCTGTACATTCTATATAATTCATTGGTTGGAATTCCATCTATCATTTCAAAACCTACCCCTGCTCTCAATAAAGCAGTAAACATTTCTTTCCTTGTTACTCTCCTTTGGCGCCAAGTTTGCTGGTTATTCACCCTTCTCTCTCGAGGAGATCTATCCCTTCCCCAGTCACCTAAGTCATGTAACTGTAAAATCTTATTTATCACTGTTGTAAGACGGCTCCCTACTTCTCCAAGTAATAAATTCAAAATTAGTTGTTTATAAGCAGGGGGAGCTGTCCTAATTATTAAATTCCTATGAGGCAGTCCCATTGGATCATTGTAATATTTGTCTGCAGTTCCTATCATAATGGCAGTCTTCATTACCTCCTCCTTTAGTCTCATGATACAATCTCTAAGTGAATACCAGGGTCTGTGCTCAGTGGGCCACATAGAATCAGTAGCATATCTCTTATTGCATCCCACAGCGGCTAATGCCAACAGAGTAGTCCTGCTATCACCATCTCCTTGCTGATGATGTTCCCTAAAAGCTTGTTGAACTAGAGGATCATGGCTGATACCTATGAATCTCATGCAGTCTGTCCTATCCACTGATATTCCACTGGCCCCTTGATCACTGAGTCTTACCATCCAAGATATCAATGGTTCTCCTATTCTTTGGCTGAATCTACTCAAAATATCTGTGACCTCTTGCGGTGAGAAATCTTCCTGAATTTCCCTTGTAACTGAATCTTCACCTCGGGTTTCTGTCTTCCTCCTTTGTATGGGTCGAGCCCTTGTCTGATCATTTAACCATCTCCTATTCTCTGTGTGAGGCACATCCTGAACCCCAGTAGTGTTTTGTGCCTCAGCCCCTAACATTGTCTCATTCTCTCCCCACTCACTTCCTCTGCCACCATGGCTAGGACGAAGCAGGCAGTCAGGCTCTTTCTGGGCTGGGTTGAAATGCACTCTGGGCTTTTTTGGTCTCCTGTTGCTCTTAGCCACATTAATAGAAAAGTTCTCATTTGAGTCAGTTTGGTCTCCTGCTATCTGAGATTCCCCTTCTTCCTGTGGGGTAGGAGTGCCCCCATGTCTTTCACTTAATCTCAATCTTTCGTATACTAGCCGGTAGGCTGATAACACTATCCAGCTTTGCCTAGATAGTGATGCCCCTGACTGAATCCCAACTTCTCATAAACACTTTTCCAAATCCCTAGGATCTCCTCTCCGTAGCCTTGGTTCCCAGTTTTCACAGGGTCCAGCTTTTTTAGCCAATTCTTTTGCTAGGGAGGAATAAAATGGATCCTCCCATCCTGGGATATTCATCTCTTCCTCTGGAATTGTTCTGCTTCTAAATAGAGATCTTATACCTAGCGATCCCATCCTGGTCGCCAAATGTATTAGGAGGGCAGAGTTTATAATCTCAAAGAGGATCATAAACATGTCTGAAACGTTCGGAACCGCCGGATATAAGAAACTCTCAAAGTAGAAGGCAGAAGAATCAAAACATTTATTTAGGCTCCACAGTAACCAACCCATGAACCAGCAACCCCATTTTGATATATTGATCAAAAGCTTCCAGGCCCAATAAGTACGCCTTGAAAGAGTAACCAGGAGGCTACAGAGAAGCATGATTGCGTAAAGCAAAATCATGTTTCCCCCTCTATGGTAATAAGATTACCCACTGGACTGAAGTCTTTGTTCAGCTTCCTCCCGTAGGTCAGCTCTGCTACTGGCAGCTCCTGCTTCAGCTGTGGCTGTGTCTGTAACTGTAGCTGTAACTGTCTCTGTAACTGTCGCTGTAACTGTCGCTGTAACTGTCTCTGGCTCCAACCGGAAAAGGAAGAGAGGATCTTCAAGCTGTCCTCTCCCCTCTTATAGAGTTTTTGACATCATCAAGCACCGCCTGAACGACCAGGGCCGATTGGTTCTTGACTTGGCCCCTCCCCCTAGCGTAGCCGTTAACACTTCCCCTCAGCCAGCCCCATGACTCATCACACAGGAAGTTGTCTGCTTCCTGGAATGCTCTTTGGGCTTCCTGCCCCGGAAGAGCAAGCCACAGTGTCCAGAGGCTCAATGAGGTAAGCTGAGTCATTCAAAGAAAACAAAGGCCATTCTGGCTACAGCATGATACTCAGTTTTTGCTGGGTGATTCTTGGTTTTAATCCTAGCTCCACTGACCTCCAGAATATCATATTCCAAGCCCTTTGGTTCCTTAATGTGGAAGCTGCCAGATCCTGTGTTATCCTGATTTTTTTCCCACAATACTCAAATTGTTTCTTTCTGGCGGCTTGCAGAATTTTCTCCTTGATCTGGGAGCCCTGGAATTTTGCAACAATATTCCTAGGAGATTCCTTTTAGGGATTTTTTTGAGGAGGCAATCTGTGGATTCTTTCAATTTCTATTTTACCCTCTGGCTCTAGAATATCAGGGCAGTTCTCCATGATAATTTCTTGAAAGATGATATCTAGGCTCTTTTTTTGATCATGGCTTTCAGGTAGTCCAATAATTTTTAAATTATCTCTTCTGGATCTATTTTCCAGGTCAGTGGTTTTTCCGATGAGATATTTCACATTGTCTTCCACATTTTTATTCTTTTGGTTCTGTTTTATAATATTTTGATTTCTCATAAAGTCACTAGCTTCCACTTGCTCCAATCTAATTTTTAAGGTGGTATTTTCTTCAGTGGTCTTTTGGACCTCCTTTTCCATTTGGCTAATTCTGCCTTTGAAGGCATTCTTCTCCTCATTGGCTTTTTGGAGCTCTTTTGCCATTTGACTTAGTCTATTTTTAAGGTGTCATTTTCTTCAATATTTTTTCAGTATTTTTGGGGGTCTCCTTTAGCAAGGCATTGATTTGTTTTTTCATGGTTTTCTTGCATCCTTCTCATTTCTCTTCCCAATTTTTCCTCTACTTCTCTAACTTGCTTTTCCAAATACTTTTTGAGCTCTTCCATAGCCTGAGACCAGTTCATGTTTTTCTTGGAGGCTTTTGTTGTAAGCTCTTTGCCTTTGTTGACTTATTCAGGGCATATGTTTTGGTCTTCTTTGTCACCAAAGAAGGATTTCAAAGTCTGAGACTGAATCTGAGTGCATTGTCGCTGCCTGGCCATGTTCCCAGCCAACTTACCTGACCCTTGAGTTTTTCATCAGCGTATGCCTGGTTGTAGAGAAAAGAGCACTTTGTTCCATGCTTGAGGGGATGCACCGTTGTTTTCAGAGCTATTTCTATACAGCCAGCTCTGCCACACCAGCACTCCTCCTTCCCCAGAAACCACCAACCTGGACCTGACTCCGATCTTAAGCCGGCTCTGCACTCTTGCTCTGATCTGCCACTTAATTCCTCCCAGCAGGTGGGCCTGGGGCTGGAAGAAATTGCAGCTGTAGTTCTATAGCTGCACCTCCCCCGCTGCCTCCTGGGTGGTGGCTGAACTGGGAACTTTTCACTCTGTTCCCTGCAGCTTTTCCCACTAACCTTCTCTGTTGTCTTTGGTGTTTGTGGGTTGAGAAATCTGGTAACTGCCACAGCTCACTGATTCAGGGTGCTGGGGCCTGTTCCACCCAGCTCCTGGTCTGGTTGGTCCTGCTGCCACTCACATTGGGCTCTGCTCCTCTCTGATCCCCTCCACTCCCAGCTCCGTGTGCAATAGATCTCACCCAGCCACCATCCAAGCTGTCCTGGGCTGGATCCCTGCTTTCCTCTGCTATTTTGTGGGTTCTGCAGTTCTAGAATTTGTTCAGAGCCATTTTTATAGGTTTTTGGAGGGACCTGGTGGGGAGCTCACGCAAGTCCCTGCTTTCCAGCTGCCATCTTGGCTCTGCCCCCGTGTCTCCAAGAGGCATATTTTCTAAAGATGCCAAAGACAGAGGAAGAGCCTATATGAACACAAATATTTATAGTAGTTTTTCTTGTTGCAGCCAAGACCTGTTAACAAAGTTTGTACTTATCAATTAAGAAATGACTAAACTGTTTATGATATATAAATATAATGGGATATTATTGTATATTTAAGGCATATGACATATGGGCAATGAATAAGGGAAAAACATGGACAGATCTGTATGAATTGATGCAAAGTGAAGTGAACAGAACTAAGAGAAGAATTTATAAAATGACTACAATAGCGTAAGGAAAACAACTTGGAAAGAATTAAGATTTGGATCAATGAAATGACTGATGAACGTTTCAGAGGGCGAATGATGAAGCATGCCTCTTACCCTTTTGCAAAGAGCTGATGGACTAAGATGGCAGAATGAGAAAAGGCAAATGGCAAATGTGTGGATTTGTTCTTCTTGACTATACTTATCAGTTACAAATGAGGGCTTTTATTGGATGGGGGACAGGACAATGGGGGATGGTAGGTAAGCAGTGATAGTGATGGGGGGAAAAAGGGAAAAGTGCATCAGTGAAACATTTTACAAATGATATAGAAGTGAGCAGGAGTTCAGAAAAAGGACACAGGTCAGTAGGGCAGTGTTAGTACTCGCATGCTAAATTAGATATATGCTTAAAAAGAAGTCATATGTTAGACATGTCAAACATGCAGCCCATGGGCCACATAAACCCTGCTATACTCCTGAGTGGGGATTGAACCAGATTAAAATGTAATTGGGAAACATTTAACAACATAAATAAAGTACAATAAAACATAGATCACATAGTCAATATATAGCCTACAGGGATCCTTATGTACAGGTTAGTGGCAGCCATTTCTATTTGAGTTTGACAGCACTGCTGTATACAATAGATTCATGATTTCATATACAATCATTTTTCTGTTATTTATATGTTGAAATGTTCATGTTTGTTGATTTTTGTTAAATTCATGAGAAAAAGAAAAGAAAAAGAAAACAATAAGGGGATTTGTTCACAAAGTTGATTGTTTTTACCAGAGGACCTGTGTTAAGGAGAGGCAAGATACAAATCTGCACACAAAGTAAGTAGGCTGGCATAAAACTAAGCAGGGACTTTAAAACCATTTTCAGGAGCTTTAACTTTATACAACAGGCAATACAGAGCCATTAAATACTTGGTTTAAAATGACATGGCTTTTGAAAAATTCTTTAATCTCAATTTGTCTCTTTTAAATGACAGACATTGTCATGATCTTTCCATAAACTTATGATGAAATCTTAATTATATTGAAAAGACTTTCAAGTCTCAAAAGTGTGGTCAAAAATTTTAATGCTATTCACAGGCTCCCAATCCTGGCCCTGACTCAAATATTCCCTTTTCCTAGAATTAATTTGAACTTATTGACACTGAAACAATGTATCAAAATTTTAAAATGCTTTATGAATCTTATTTTATTTCAATCATGCAATAATTTCATGAAGTAGGTACTGCAGGTATTGCTATTTTACAGATTAAGAAACTGAGGTTCAAAGAGGTTAAGTGACATTTTCTTTTTTTTTCTGTTAAATTAATTAATTTATTTTTAGTTTGTGACATTCACTTCCACAAGCTTTTGAGTTCCAAATTTTCTACCCTTCCCTCTCCTCCCCTCTTCTCCCCAGACAACATGCAATCTGATATAGGTTCTACATGTACATTCACATTAAACATATTTCCACATTAGTCATGTTGCAAAGAAGAATTATAACTTATGAAATGAACCAAGAGAAAGAAGAAACAAAACAAAAAAAGAGAGAGAGAGCAAATAGTTTGCTCTGCATTCAGACTCTGTAATTCTTTCTCTGGATGTGCACAGCATTTTCCATTATGAGTCTTTTGGAGTTGAAGTGACCACATTTTCGTAGTAAAAAAGCTAGTATGTGATGGAGATAAGATTTGAACCGAGGTATTCCTGACTCCAAGTCTAGCAATCTATCCCCTGAAACATACTCATATTTATAAGGTTGTCAATTAATAAATCATTATTGAGAATCTTCTGTATCCATAGCAATCTGCTACTTCTCAAGTCCCTTTTATGTGTCCATGGCTACACTAAATGAATATCCCACGTCTTATACATGAAAAATTACCCCATCAGCCTTTGTTTAAAGTGAGGTTGGAATACTCATTATCAATATACCATTATCTATTCACAATACTTTTCTTTCAATAGTTTCACAAGTCTCAGATTGCTATGAAATGAGAGACAACATGGCAGGGGAAATACCAGATTTGGAGTGAAACATCATAGCTCACACTTAAAGTCAAGCTTAATAAAAGCTATGAAGTGTTGAAGTCAGCACTGGAATGCTGGTCTTTCTTATTCCAAGTCTAGCATGCTCATAGAGCATTGGATAGAAGGTTAGACTAAATGGTTATTCAAGTGCAGTTATGTAATTCTATTATCCCACAACAAACAAGACACAAGGGGCATATTTATCATAAGCAAGAAAAATGGAGAAATGAGATCTTATAGAAAGGAAAGGAATATGAGGTTGAGCAATTACACAGAAAGGCAGTATGGTGATAGAATAAATAGTGTTTAAATGTCAGCACAGCTACAGATAAACTTCACCTGAGTTATTCATTTTCTCATCCATTTTAGTTACATAGTATAAAGGGACCAAGGTGCGACTCTCCCAGAAGTTAATTGGGCATTTTTCTGGTGATCTTTGGAAGTTACCTTCAGTCTTCATACTGAGAGAGAGCAGTAGTGGTGACAGCTATGGTCTGGGATAGTACCCTAATGATCTAGGGTCATCTGGAAATTTTCTGGTCTGATTTATGGCTACTCTGCCACCCTGGAAATAATGGAGCCAGAATCAAAGGTTTCTAAACTCTAGCATTTGATCTGGGGATACTACTTACCCTACCCACTTCCCATTGTAAAGACAAAATAAGATAAAATATGTGAAAGCACTCTGAACAGTAGAAAATGTTACACGAATAGGGCTATTATTATGGTGGTCATAACTCCCAGGTTCTGCTCCATTCAAAACAATCATGGCTATTGCCAATGGACATGGCCAGTTTTCTTCTGCATACTCTTTCTCAGTGGCATTGCCAAGTGATATCCCTTTGAGATGAAGAGAGTGAGGAGATCGCATGCTTCTGTGAGCAGATAAAGAGACCCAAGTGAGGACAGCTGGTTGCCCTTCCTGTGAAAACAAAAGATATTAAAGGCATAAAATACATCAAAGTTTGGTTCTTCTATAAATCTGGAGAGATTCTCTGCCCATTTATCTAAAAATGCTTTCAAGGTGATAACAGGAGACATATAATTGGGTCTAGTTTCCAGCAATCAGACTATTCTAGCCAGTTAGTAACTTTTCAGAGTTCCCTCTAGACATCCTAGGTTCCAGGGCCATGACAAAACCCAACATGGTTAAAGGAAGACAGTAAAGCCCAGCATGCTTTCTCTAAGGAAATCTCACCAAGTGGGTTAGCTATGTGACTGGTTTTTCCTCATTTTCTTTAATCTAAATTTTAATAATGAAAATTCTATAGGTATTCAATCTTAAGGCAAACTTTGCCTTACCTCTATCTGGATTTTATTTGAGTTAGGATTTAGAGACAGATGGAACATTGGAGATTATCTACTCCAGCCTCTCATTTTACAGATATGGAAACTGAGGACCAGAGAGCCTTGCTGGAGAAGGTGTGGACAGATAGTGTCAAAATTGGGATTTGATCCACCAGTATATCATGTTTCCTCTAATTCACTTGTGCTAAATAGTGACAGATTGTGTGATAATAGCACAGGGTGAATAAAACCTAAAAGACTTTCTATCAGCTACATATACTTGCTAAAGGTAGAAATGTGAAACAAAGAATTGATTGTTGATGACAATGCCTTAAAGCAGCTCCCTCTATGAGTTTTGTGCCTCTGCCTTTCTCCTTTCATCTGAAAATGAGGAGGAGGAATAATGAAGGGATCACACCCGGACAGTTGTTGGATGTTTGTGGACAGGAAAACTACTAAGATATTCCCAAAGCAGGGGTTTTTAGTCTGGAGTCCATGCACACAAATGTATGTATACATATATGTTTTCATAACTACATTTTGATATAATTGGTTTCCTTGGCAATACTATGCATTTTGACTTATGAATTTAAAAATATTCTGAGAGGGGGCCCAGAGGCTTCGCCATACTGCCAAAGGGCTCCATAACACAAAAACCCAGAAGAACCATCATTCTAAAGAGGTACAGTTTGCAATCAGATATTAAGTGGGAGTTACAAAGACTTTTTAGCCTTCAATCAGACAAAGGCTTATGGCAAAGGGACTATGAGGAGGAAGTGGGGTTAAAAAAGAAAATGAATGAGGATACTACGTGTTCTAAATAGGGCCCTGAAAGTAAAACTCTCCTTTTGGAGGAAAAAAAAAAACACCTACAAAATTAAAGCTCTGAGAGCTTTCCCTATGGAAGAAAAAAAAGAAGCTATATCTTTTTTTTCCTGCAAAATCAATAACTACAAGCGTGGGCCCTGCATTTCCAAAAAGGCAAAAAAAATTAAGTCTCTGTCTCTAAGTTAGACCTGAAATAGCTTATGGAGAACAAGCAGTACTCTGGCTAAGGAGTCCAGCTAATGCTGGAAACGGAAAATCTCTAAAAGACAATACTTGACACATCAGAAATATGATTTATGGAGAGTAATGGGGTGACAGAAGGGAGGGCTGACTGGGGAACAGGGCAATCAGAATATATGCCATCTTGGAGTGGAGGGGGGAGCGTAGAAATGGGGAGAAAATTTGTAATTCAAAATCTTGTGGAAATCAATGCTGTAAACTAAAAATATTAAATAAATAATAAAATAATTAAAAAATATGATTTACCCCTCTATGCATGTACATTGGCCATGTGTATACCCTGTGAATCTTACTTTATAGATGTTCTTTAGACTTGGCTACTTTTCCTATTGATGCTGTGCATATTTGTGGCTTAGAATGTGCCCTAGATTAATGGGAGAATTTTTTTGTGTGAATTTTCTTAGTGTGCCATTTCATAAATGACTGAGCTAATTTTGCCCTTTGGCTGATTAGTAAAAGTACACATATAGGTGGGGGCTAATTCATAAACTATGAATTTTTGGGTGGTTGGAAAACCACAGTATCTTGAATCTAGAAAGCATATATAGGGGACCCACATTCAAGTGGAGAGTATCCCCAAGTATCACAATATATTTAGAACTTGAAGAGATGTCACAGGTTATATAGTCCAATTCTCTCACATTGTAGGTGAGAAAACTGATTAGTAAGTAGAGAAAAAATTTCAAACAAAGCACCTCAGCACAATTCTTTTTTTTTGCATAACATTCTCATGGATAGCCCCATTGGACAAGAAAAAAGGGGGAAATTACTTTATATTCAATAGCTTACTGTCTTATCTAGAACTTCTACTCAAACTTATCTTTAGATCAATCCTGAAATGTGCATGTGAAGTCAAAATTTAGGTTTATGCAAGGATACGGAATAGCTGAGGCAGTGTGAACTGTCCAATTAAGTCATACTTGAAAAGAAATGGTGTCACTGGGAGAAATTTCTTTGATACCAGGTTCTCTTTGCCTTGAGAAAAATAAAGAAAATTGAAGGTTTAAATAATACTGATTAGAGGTGATTTTTGTGATACTGATTATAATAGGGAAATTCTCATGTAATCGGAAACTAGGAGCAAAATCAGGCCAGCCTATTTTGTGAGCCTGATGCTGATCTCCTGCATAGAACTGGCTTTTAATATTAATAATGGCAGGTCTAGGTTGGGAGAAACCACAAAAATAGACAGAGAACCTATGAAGCCATATACAACATATATTTTCTCCCATAAATCATTCCTGCCACTACTGCCATTGACATTTGTCTTACTGTAGTTGCCTTGCTCTACTATGCTACCTAATAGACTTGTACCCAAGGGATGGTCTTGGAAGAAACCATGCTATTTTTTGAGTACTTTGAATATAGGCTTGAAGACAGATTTTTTGGGAATGCTCTGGATTGAATATGGTCATCTATTCTGGGTCATTATAGAAATAATAAGGATAGAGACTAAAAGCTAAAAAAGGATTGGCCTCCACAAAATCATAAAGTAGGTGAATTATTCTGGGATAGCTTTCTTTACCCGTATGGGAGACATAGGATGGAAGACATCTTAGTGGCCTTTACCACATATATCTGCTTCAGGGGCTGATACGTATTCTCCATGGATTCAGTCATTATCTCTAGGAAGATGGCTTCCAGACCTATATATTAATCCCTTATTGTTCTTCAGAGCTCCCTCAAATTTGAGTATAAAGTAGAACTGATTATCTCCCTGCCCAAATCTGCCTCTCTGCCAAACTTTCCTATTTCTGTTGATTAATCTTCTTGAATGCTAGGTTTTTATGACATTTTCCTCTTCATATTTTCTCTTTTAAAAAAAATTCTTCCATCACTCACAATCTGGCTTCTCCCTTTTTGCTGGCGAGAAGATCCCCAGGAGCAGACTGCAAATTTTCCTCGGTTTCCTCACATGGAAGGGAAGGGGTGAAATCTAGAGGCACGAAGACAAAATAGTAGGTTGTTACTATAGTTTAGGAAGAGGTGATAAAATCCTGAACTATTATCATTGTAGTGGGAATGGAAAAGGGGTTTATATTCTAGCTGAGAAGAGAAGATTTACACAACAATCAATTTAAAAATACAAATCAGGAAATCCATCATGAAATGAAAAAAAAAAAAAAGAGAGACAGAATAGGCTAGAAGAAAGACCAGGTGCTGTAGAAAGTCAGAGGGAGAGACCAATATGGGGAATAATAATCATGGAAGACTTTCTGGAGATGGTGGGACATGAATTATGTTTTGGAGGATGAATAGGATCTAGATAATAAGAAAGAAGGAAGAAAGGAAAAGGGGAAGGGAGGAAGGGAGGGAGGAGGAAGGAAGAAAGGAAGGGAGGAAGAAAGGAAAGAGGAAATATAGAAGTACAAACAGAGGAAATCCTTATTAAGCACCCACTATGTGCTAGGCACTGAGCTAAGCACTTTATAAATATTATCTCCTTTATCCACAACAACCCTATGAGGTTGGTACTGTTATTATCCCCCTTTTATGGTTGAAGAAAATGAAGCAAATAGAGACTAAGTGATTATTGCAGAGTCACCCAGCTAGCAAGTTTCTGAGGCTGGATTTGAACTCAGAATTTCCTGACTCCATGACTGGCACTCTATCCACTGCCCCACCTATGGCTTCCTCTAAGGCAGCAGAGCGAAGGGTTATTTTTAGGGTTGCACAATCTTCTTTTTATTCAAAGTGGAACTTTCTGCCAATCCGCATAGCTCCACCATAACTTTGCAGGAGCTAGTTAAAGAAAAGATTCAGGTAAGAAGAGCGGTAACATCTGAAGAATTTTTTCACCTTGGAAAACGAATGTAAGAAATAAGCCATGTGGTGAATACCTCACGTGATAGGAAATAGCATTCCAACAAGGATGGTTTAATTTATTGATGGGATAAATGGGGAACACCTGTTTCTTGCCAGAGGTGCCTTGGTTTAGGTAGAACATAATGAAACATTTTAATTGCTTCAGAATGGCTCATTACCATACTATTTCTCATTTTCATTTTTTGAACTTCTCATTTGCTATTATGGTGATCATTTAGGAAAGCAAATTAAATCTGAGGTGTCAGGTTGTGAATCTATGGGTGGAGGAAAAGCATTTTCTTTTTTGGATCTCAGAGAACCCTTAGGTTACAACCATTTGGTCTTTCATTCTTTCAATGAGCAGCAATTTAGTGCCTACTATGTGGCAGATGTGTTGCTAAGGCACTGGAGACACAAAGACAAGAGTAAAGTAGTTTCTTGCCCTCAGAGAGGTTCTACTTGCCATGAAAAAGAAGTGAGAACTACTCAGGTAGCCTTACTTCCCTTATCTGTAAAATAAGAGGGTTGGACTTGACATCCTCAAAAGTGCCTTCCAGTTATAATTCTATGATTCTAAGTAAATTTTATATCTATTTTTCTTTCTAAACACATAACTAAACATTAAAGGCACACATGTATACATTGCACCCCCCCACACATATATACGAATACATATGTATACATACAGATATATACACATAAGTTTTAGTGTAATTTTAAGCTTTTGTAATCTAGAAGTAAAAATGCTACAAACTTCCCAGAAACATAATTTGAAACATTTATGTTAAAATTTCTTTTACGCTCATTTAGTGTTATGATTTTTTAAAAAAAATATTTAAAAATTTTTCATTTTAACAAGATAAGGCACTCAGTCATTATGCATTGTGTCCAATTGTTTTCAGTCATGTTGGACTCTTTATGACCTCATTTGGGGTTTTCTTTGCAGAGATACTGCCATTTCCTTCTCTAGCTTATTTTAAAGATGAGGAAACAAGCAAATAGGGTTAAATGACTTGCTCACAGTCAGACAACTACTAAGATTTCTGAGGCAGGATTTGAGCTTGAGAAGATAAGTCTTTCTGACTTCAGGCCTAGCCTTCTGTGCACTATGTCACCACCTAGCTTCCTGTCTTGTGTACATGAGTTTTTTGATGACATCTCCTCAGATGGGTGGATCAGAAGAGGAGGTCCTCTTGCTTGAATTTCCTTGGTCACTTGATCTATCTCCATTGGTTATTTCTTGTGGGGTCATGTACAAACTGATTCCTCCATAAAAGCCTTGTTCTTTGGATGACCTTAAGGCTACCATTACAAATACAATCCTTTCCATCACTGAATGTAGCCGATGAATATTTTTACAAAGTTCAGACATTTACAAGGACAATGTAACAGTACAATACAGTTCAGTTATTCCTTCCACATCATGGCTTTCCCCATTGTGGTTTCGCTATATCATGGGTCAGCATAAGAAATTAAATGGAAAATTTGGGGGAGTCTTGTGGAAGCTGCAGATGAAATGTGAAGGCCAGCAAATGACGTAGAAAAATTTTAGAAACTCAGGAATGTATAAAATATATGTATAGTATTGTATAATGCCAACATATTTTATCTTTTAATACCGTAATAATTCAGATTTCTCTGGTATGAAAGGAGGACCAAAAAAATTCTCCACGAGTTTTCCAGATCATGGGGGTGCCACACCTCTAACCCTCACAATAACTGTAGTTACATTGAATTCTCATTAAAAAAAAACTATCAATTCTTTTAAAACTTGTATAATTATCCTTTCAAATGTTGTTTTTTGTAAGTTTACAACATTTTTACTTCTGAGGTTATTAGAGATTAAAACTGTACTGAGACTTTTGGGACACCCTGTGTGATGGCTGCACTTGATATAAGGAACTTCTTCCAATGCAAAACATCACCTATACTGTAACTTCTAGTCTCTGAGTATTACCTGTGAAGCATTGAGCAGTTGAGCGACTTTACCAGGACCACATGGCCAAATATTGGTTCTTTAATAAGACTTGACTCCAGGTCTTCCTAATTCCAAGGCCAGCTCTCTATCTACCACCCCACACTAACTCTATATAAAATAAAAACAAAGGAACTTGGAGGGAGTGTGTTAGTATCTTGGGAGATCAGGTAGGCCTCACACAGGGGGTAGCCCTTGAACTGAACTTTGAAGAAAGGGAGACATTCTAAGAGACAGAGATGAAAAAAGAGAGAACACATGTGAGATGTGGGGAACATCACCTCTTCAAATGTTGTTGTTTGTCCTTCGTTCTCAAAGAGGACCATCACATCAGGAAGGTGATGCCCTGAAATGCAAATGAATTGCATTTAAGTGAAGGAAGACTGTGGAAAGTCACCAGCCTCACTTTCTCCTCCAGAACCCTCTGGGACCAGTGGCACAATATAGATCAGGACGACTGGAGATGGCCCTGGATATAATGGGAGACCTTGGCATTTTTAAGCTAAGGTTTTTTTTTTTTTAACAGATGTCAGTTTGACTGAGGCAACACTCATTCAGTGATAAAGGGTAGGTAGAAAGGAAGAGGAATACACTAGGCATTGCCAGGCACTGGGGAAACAAAAAGAAGGGGGAAAAACTCTATTTACAGATAGCTTGTGTTCTAAAAGAGGAGGTAAGAAGTACATATATTCACATATCCAGCATAGTTATAAAGTGAATACCTGCAGACTTATATAAAAGTTAAATAGAAAGTGGTTTGGGATAGAGGACATTAGCAGTGGAGGAAATTAAAAATAGGCTTCATGTAGAAGGTGTAATGGCAAACAAAGTGGGACTTTTTACTGTTTATTTTTTCTTTTGGAGTGCTTCTCAGTACTAAGTGCCTTTGATTGAGCCTTGCCTTTGATTGAATCAAGAGTCTTTAATGACTTGCTAAGTCACAAGAAAGCCATATGAGTTTGAGTCACATGGTTGTGATGCCCTCTGAACCTGAAGAAGTATATATATATATATATATATATATATATATATACACTCTGAAGTTAGCATTTTGCTTTGGGGCTCTCTCACTGGAAGAATGTTTATGTGATTTGACCAAATGAGACTCTGGGTAGCTGTTAAGGAGCCCCCTCAGATTTTAAAACCCAGATGTTGGTTTTTCTCTTTCTGGTAACCATGTATGAATTGCTATGGACAGTCAGTTAAAAGCCCTGTCTGCTGATTTGTGTTATTTGCTCTGTTTTTATAATTCCTGCTTGTAAATTTCATGTTTTCTCTGAAGTTCAGGGTGCTGACTTTTTCCCCTGAACTAAGTAAATGATATATGTATGTCTACTTAAAGTGAGATTATAAACCCCTTAAAGTTGCTTTCCTTAGAAAAGCAGATCAAAGAATCTGTTCTAGCAGCCCTCCTGTGTGCTGGTGTTATTGGCCTTACACCTCCACAACTGCTGCTAGTAGCATTGTTGTTACAGAAGGTGCTGGAGCTGTAACTTAAAGGATGAGACAGAGGCAAAGATAAGGAAGGACTCCATTCCAGGCAAGGGAGAACAGCCAGGGGTGGAAGGAACAAAAACAAACAAAGAATCAAAACAAATTGGTCTGGGGCAGCTAGGTAGCACACTGAGTAGAACACCGACTTTGGAGTCAGGAGGACCTGAGTTCAAATCCGGCTTCAGACACTTGACGCACGTACTAGCTGTGTGACCTTGGGCAAGTCACTTAACCCCAATTGCCCTGCCAAAAAAAGCAAAAAAAAATTGGTCAGTTTTTCTGGTCATGGCAGCATAAATGATTATTTCAAAGTAAAGTATATGACTCAGTTAAAGAGTTAATGGAGAAAAAACTACAGAGGGAGATGGTAACTGATGCTGTTTGTGTCAAGTTGTTTTTTAAGTCACGTTCAACTATCCCTGACCCCATTTTGGGGTTTCCTTGGTAGAGATACTGAAGTGGTTTGCCATTTCCTTCTCCAGCTTAGTTTACTGATAAGGAACTGAGGCAAACAAGGTGAAGTGACTTGCCCAGGGCCACACAGCTAATCAGTGTCTGAGGCCAGATTTGAACTCAGAAAGATAAGTCTTCCTTCCTCCAGGCCTAGCATTCTGTTCTCTATCCCATCTAGCCACCTCTCTGATGTTACAGTTAGTTGTTTTCTCATCAATGTGGTAAAAATTAAAACAAAAATCAAGTCTACTAATTGGAAAAGAAGTATTTATTGACCATACTATTACTGGTCATCTCATGACCATCTATATGCAAAGCACTGTACAAGCCAACAAAGACATATAAGATGTAATCCTTTAAAAACATGGGAATGGCTCAAGCAGGGATGGGAAAACTTTGACCTCGAGGCAACATGTGGCTCTCTAGGTCCTCAAGTGTGGCCCTTTGACTGAATTTGGATTCCATCAAAGGGCTACACTTGAAGACCTACAGGGCTACATGTGGCCTCAAGGCCAAAGGTTCCCTGCCCCTGCAGTGAGTTTTCAAAGGTTTCCCAAGGGAACCAAGCTGGTAAAGTCTCACAAGTTAGCCAGACCTCAGGACTGGAGACAGAAAGTGAGGGAGTGATACAGGCCAGCCATGGCTATCCACAGCTCCCACTGCAACAGAAGATACACAGGAAATATGGCACTTTACCTTGAAAAAGAGCTTCAGTGTACCTGTGGAAGTAAGCCTCCAAAGGAGTATAGTTTGTGAGTTACTGTGAAGTGGCATAGTTTTTTTTTTTGGATTTTTATTGTTTCTTGTGGACAAAATCGAGCATAAGCAAACATAAAATTTACATTATGTTTAAGTTGCTCCCTGATAATTCAATTGTGTTAGAGTAAATGTGCGTTTTCAAAACAAGTGTTATAGGAGAATTGGCTATACTCTTTTTAGAGAGGGACATACATAAGGACTATATCCCCAAGGCATCTTGTATCTCCACTACCACCATGCTGGTATGGCTTTTCTCATGAGGTCCTCACCCTACTACCCTGGATACGGGCATTTACTGGGCACGCTGTTCTGATGGGCTCCCTGGGTCTGCTTTGTTTTTAATTCCACTCTCACTGCTAGATAAGACACAGACTCTAGTTGGATATTTCTGCTGTAACACATCACTGACAAAGGCAGGGGGGAACAAAAGAAGCCCCCTCCCCAATTTCTGTACTCTTCAAAAGTTACAAGGAAAAAAAAAACAAAGAGAAAGTTCTCATCATCTGAGTGCTTTTTGAGGAGACCTCTCTTCTTGTCTGCTAGAACTTTTCTCTTGACTGGTCTCATAGCTGTTGTGTTTGCTCTTTTGCATAGTCCTCAGGAGGCACAGCTGATATTAGCTGATCACAAAACATTTCTTCTGTGATGTCAGTTGCCTTCATTGAACAGTTAAGGCCCTAAAATCCTTTCAGGTTGATTAACGGACTTCTTCATGGATTGACTACTTCCAAGCAATCAAGAAGAGGACACTGGCTAATCCAAGTCTGATAGGAGTACCAACTTCTTCACAGTCTGGCAAAACAGGTCCCTGAGAGTATGAACCGCTCTTCTTTACAAGCCACGAATGGGCCGTTCCAAATTTTGTTCCCATCATACTATGCCACTCAGTGACATATCTATCTACCTACCTACCTATCTATCTATCTATCTATACATATATCATATATATGCATATGTATATATATATATATATAGTCATTCAGATTGGTCATTCAATGTCTGAAAAGAACATAGTATGAAATGATCTTTGCTCTACACTCTTATACTAGGTTTCAGAAAATTCACAATAATAGCAGCTAACATTTACATAGTACTCTCTATGTGCCAGGTACAATGCTAGACACTTTAAAATTATTATCTCATTTGATCCTCACAACAACCCTGAGTTAGGAGCTGTTATTTTCCCAACTTTAGAGGTGAGAAAACTGAGGCAAATAGAACTTAAGTGACTTGCCCAGGGTCACATGGCTAGTAAGCCTCTGAGGTCACATTTGAACTCTGGTCTTCTTGACTCCAGGCCCAGTGTTCTATTCACTCCACCACCTAACTGCCACAATTATAAGATGGAAGGATATGGCTAGACAGCAAGTCAACTGAAAAAGTGATGTGATGGTGGGGTATCATTGATATAAAATAAGTCAACTGGGTGATGGAGTGGAAAAAAGTCTTAGGCTACATTGAGAACTATAATATTCAAGACATGAAAAATAATATTCCTTCTGTACTCTGCTATGGTTAGACATGATACTGTATTCAGGGAGCTATATTCATTTCTTGACACAGCATTAAGAATCTCAAGATCATTGTTTTAGATGTTACTGCTTACCAGCTACCATGGTTCCTGGACAGGCAACCAAGCCTTGGAATATTTAACCCTTTCATTCTTGGAACTCCCACCCTGTAGCCCTGCTTTCCTCTAATTGGTGGTTTGCTCATTTGTACACTACGTCCGGTTCCAGGCTCCAGCCACAAATTCACCAGGTGCCATCTTGTTCCCTGCTCCTCACTACCTCCCTCAAGCCCTAACCCTCCCTCTCCCCTTTCCATTTCTAAGAATTGTGATCAAATCAACTCTGTCATTGCTCATGGAAAGGGTATGACTATCTACTCCTCCATGACATTTTTCACTATCCCAATGATATTCCAAACCAAAAATATCCCTCCCTAGCCACGATTTTCTTATATATGCTGTCTCCCTCATTACTTCAGGGCAGGCATTGTTTTTGACTTATCACACAGCTTGGCACATAGTAAATGTTTAATATGTGCTGTTTCTTTCATTTATTCATTCACTCATTGCTGGCTAGTTAAATTGTGTCTGCCTCAGGTCATTGCGTCCTGCTTCATTTATGGCTTTTCTGACTATCTGTTATTTAGAATTTCTGTAACTACAGTGTTTCTTGCTTTCTGAGTCTGAATGAATGATATTCCTTGCTAGAAAATCTATACATGAATACACATCTAGGTATATATCTCTATATATTACCTGTAAAAATGAGCTGGAGAAGGAAATGGCAAAAAATTCCAGTATTTTTTGCCAAGAAAACCACAAATGGTATCACGAAGAGTCAGACATGACTGAAACAAATGAACAGCAACAACATAGATATAACTCCTTCCCTCTCCCTTAATATCAGAATCCTTGTATAGTAAAGATATTTCTTCACCTTCCACCTCCAGATTCTAGGCTAGAATCAATATTCGAAATGTAAAGGGAATTCTATAAGTCCCTTTAACAAAAGACCTTTGTCCTGGCATTTTCAAAGGCATCCCAGAGCCATTCTATTGGCAATGGCCAAGAAATTTAGAGACAGAAAGAACTCTCTTCATATACCTGTACTCACAACCATTTATTTTATTTTTTTGAATACCTATGCCATTTTATTGCTTCCTGAAATTTTGCTTTCTACCCCATAAGCTGAGATGTTCTCATCTCTGAAAATTTACAAATACATTGATAATATCCAGATAAAAGATATTTTATAGCTACATAGTACCTGAGATCATAGACTACAGACTTACACATGTCCAGATTAAAAGACCTTGGACAGAGATAGGGAGAATGAGCATTTTAATTCTAAATTTCCCCTTGCCATCCCTACCTCCTCTCCAGTAACTAATTACAATTTAAAAGTACCTAAGTATAGATCTGGGAGTAGAAGTAACAGATAACACCTCACTTCTCTACCAATTACTGCCTCAGAATATCTAGAAGACAAGAAATTGAGCGAGCATTCTTAGCACACATCTAAAATCTGAAATCTATTGTGTATAAAAAGAGAAAGCTGGAGTTCTCATCTTTGCCACCCTTCCATGAGTTAATATAGTACCACATATGGGGCAATGCATTTCAGGTAGGTAGGGAGCAATTCAGATTTATGGTATCCTCTGTCCCCACCCTCCTGAGGCTTAGGCTACCATAGAGAATATCCCTTTTCATTTTTCCCAGTAAAAATGCTGATTTTCCACAGAATCACTCATGTAAAATAACATCTGTTAATAAATAATAAGTGAAATCAATTAAAGAGAAAGATCCGGACTTTTTTCATTAATTCCTGCCAAATGAACATTGCATGAATTCATCACACGAAGACCATTTGAAAGAAATGGAACTAACTCTGAGGAGGGAAAATTAGGAAGGGAGGGATGATAGCTGTCTTCAAGTATTAGAAGCAGAGGGCATGCTAGTAAATGTTTAACAACACGCTCTATAGAAAAAAATATGCTGGGTATACTTGTAAATTAATCTGTTATTAATATTTTCTCCATCACTTTTGTAAGTTTAGACAATTAACAAAACTATCAATCAAACCCTGATTTGTAGCATTTGCCAATTTCTGAGTCATAAAGGCTCACAATAAAAATCTAATAGTCAGCTCTCTAGTTTAAGCTAATTCCAACACACTCTTTATTTTGTCTGTTTGTTGGAGGCAGTCGAGGTTAAGTGACTTGCCCAGGATCACACAGTTAGTAAGTGTCTGAGGCCGGATTTTAGCTCAGGTCCTCCTGACTCCAGGGTTGCTGCTGTATCTACTGCACCACCTAGCTGCCCCTTCACTCCTGAAAAAGGGTAAGTGGAAGCAGAATTAGACTTGCCTTGTCTATATATGTCACTAAGACAAGCCTTCTTTGCCTTACACAATAGAACATAATGGTGTTAACTTGGAAAAAAAGATAAGATCTGGAAATTCTTTGTGATACTTTCAAAATATCCCCCTTAATAGAAGTTCTCTGCAGTAATAGTTTGTACTGAGTATGTCAGTGAGAAAACATTTGCTGAAGAGATTAAGGGAGATATCCGTGGTATAGCAAAGTGTGTCTCTGAAATTCCTCTTTAGACCTTCAACGTCCTGGAACAAGGGACTGGATTAGGTAAAATGATTGCAAAACCGAGGCATGTGGAAAATGACCATGACTGGGAAAGGAAAAGCTAGGATATTTCATGATTTGTTATCATCTATTTGGAACCGTATTGAGTGATGGGTTCACTCAGCACATCATTAGATAAAAAATCCTGGGGAACGAGGGAAAATCATTTGCCAAAGGTCTTCCACAGCTAGTGACAGTGAAACCCATGTTAACATCTACCCATTCAGTCCTCACAGGATTTCAGAGTTGACAGGACAGAAGTTGAGTATTGGCTTTCAAGACAGAGGATTTGGATTTAAATCCCATCTCTGGCACTTACTACCTGGGTGACTTGGCCAAGTTGCTTGACTGTCTTATTATGTATCTCCTTCATCTGTAAAATGAAGGAGTTGGACTAGGTGCCATCTCCCATCATCCTGATCTATATCTGGCTACTGGAACCAGATGGCTCTGGAGGAAAAAAATGAGGCTGGTGACCTTGACTCATTTCAATCCAATTTACTTGCAAGCCATGGCAGCACCTTCCTGATGTTACAGTCCTCTTCAAGAATGAAGGATAAACCACAACTACAACCTGTGAAAGACTAGATGACCTTTGAGGTCCCTTAGTCCAACTCAAACCTGAAGATCTCAGTCCCAAGTCAGACCTGAAGAAGAATTCACTCTATAACACACATAACAAGAAGTATCTTAGGCTTCTCCAGTTTTTAAATTAAAAAAAAATTATTTTAGCTTTATTTATTAAGTAAATTTTTCCTTATATCAAAACTAAATTTGCCTCTTTGCAAATTCTATGCTTTGTTCTTGATTCTGCCATCTGCAATCAAGGAAAATCAATCAATCTAATCATGGAGTTCCTAACATGACACTTTTTGTCGTGAACCCCTTTGGCTGTTTGGTAGAGCCAATGGAACTCTTTTCAGAATAATATTTTGCCTACTTTCATAATTGAAAGAAATGCTAATTTTAATTAGAGGTTAGGAGAAATAAAGATGTAATTGTTTCCTCTACTTAAGATGACAGTCTCTCCTGATATCTATCCTTGGGCCCCAAGTTAAGAACCCATAATCAAAACCCTCTTTAAAAAAATAACTCTTCAAATACTTGAAGACACCTTTTCTTCTACGATTTAAACATCCTTAATTCCTTCAACTAAATCTTATATAACATTATCTTAAGGTCCTTCTCATCCTAGTTAACCTCCACTGGAGATGGCTCAGGATGCTTTAGGAGACCCTGGCCAGTCATCCTGTTGAATATCAGATCACTGGACCCAGATGGCTCTGGAGGAGAAAGTGAGGCTGGTGACCTTGCACAGCCCTCCCTCATTCAAATCAAAGTAAACTGCAAATCATGTCACAATTTCCCTGATGTCATGAGAATGAAGGACAAACACAACTCTCCACATCCTCCAAAGTAGTTGGCATGTTCCTAGACAGCTCACATTCTTCAACAACATGTTGCCTCAATCAGTTCTTTCAGCCAACTGTGTTCTTAGCATTCCGTATTGCAATTGATCTCCTTTCTTTATATCCCCTCCTCTCCCTCCCTTCTTTTCTCCTTTGATCTCTTCTCCTTTCCCCTCCCCTCCACTCCTATTCCCTTTTCTTTCTTCCTCCTTTTCCCTCTTCCGCCCTCCCCTTTCCCTTTTCCTGTTCTTCTTCCCTCTTTACCTTCCTCTCCTCTTATTCTCTCCCTTCTCCCTTCCTTTCGTTACACACACTCAATAGCAATATAGAAGCACCATGCTACAGTCAAGCTGATACAATGTAACACCACTACAGTACTACAGTGGTGAACACTACTGAACATGGAGTCAGTAGCCTTGGGTTTAGTCCCAACTTCATCATTAACTTTTTGCATGAATTGGATCAAGTCATGTTTTTTCTATAGGCTCAGCTTCTGTAGCTTTACCACCTATGACTTTGATTGCCCATCCTTTGAGCTTTGGTCTTGGTGGTTAGAGTTTACTAGCCTATAAAGTCTTTGAGGGTAGAGTTGAATCCTAGGAAAATGTTATCCCTTCCATTTCCTAGCAAAATGCTCAGCATATACTAGTTGTTCAACAAATGTTTGTTGTATTCTATTGTAATATCACAGTTCACCATCTATAGTACATCACCTAGCCCCAACACCATCACCATCACATAGTAGGTGACTCACATAGATATTTGCTGATTGATTCATTAGTGGTCCAATTTATAAGATTACGGGATTTAGAACTTGCAGGAACTTAGAGATCATCTAAGCCAACTGCTTAATTTTGTAGAAGGGTCCAAAGGGAAGATCATGTCAAGATTTGAACCTAGGTCATCAAACATCAAATCCAGTGTGATTTTCATTACACTCTCCTGACTTTTGGGACTCCCAGCGATTTATCAACATCATATTCCTTTAAGACTACACAACTGAAAGGAAAAGAAAAAGATCAAGGCAGAAGGTTAGCGACATTCTCACCTGATTTGTGCCTCAGAAGTCTGTGTGTGTAAAAGGTCATATTAGGAGAATGGGATCTTGTCCAAAGTTGGAATAGTTACTCACTCCCAAAGAGTCCATTAGTGGGTACTTTATCAATTAAGGTAACCATTAAAAGCCTAAGAGTTGAGCTAAAATAGGCCAGAGCTTCACCCAAGCAATCTTTCTCAGAGAAACAAGAAGACTAATGGTGATCCCACAACATCTTTCCCGAATCCCTGTGTATCCATTAAGAACAAGAAAAAAATGATGTCCTTGTAAATCTAAAATGGGAACGTACCATATGGCTAACTTAATTTAGTAAGTACAAGCACCTATCTTGATGTTTGGGGGTTTTACACCCCTTTTAAAAACTAGTAAATAATTTAGTGCTGATTTTTAAAATTAGGCTCAAAAAACCTATTAATATTTCATGAGCCATTATGGAATTGCATGGTTTCCAGAAGCATCTGTTGTGGAGATTCCATTTCCATATTACAAGAACTTATCACTGCAGACAATTTTCAATCACCCATTATTTTCTTCTCTCTCATAATGTGTATTGAGCAAGATAAAAGCTAACATCCTATGAATTTGTAGTACCTTTTCTTAATTATCCATACAAAGTTCTTTGCAAACCTTAAATTGTGATATAAAAGTAATCTATTATGTATCAAGAACTGGGCCAGATGTGGGTTACAAAGACAGAATTTCCTGCCCTCAAGGAGATTACATTCTAATGGAGAGTACAGCATATGTACACATAAATACATAAAGAATACATACAAAGAAGAATACAAAGCAGTTTTGGGAGGGGGAGCCCTGGCATCTGCAGTGACCAGGAAAGTTGACATGAAGAAAATGACACTTAGTTGGAGAGTCTTAAAGGAAGACAGCCATTCCTAGAGATATAGAGAGTCCCTTCTAGGCATTGGGGGCAATCCATGCAAAGGAGTAGAAGTATTTTAATGCCTCATTGGAATGGAGAGTATAAGGGGGTTGTAAAATGTAACAAGACCAGAAAGGTAAGATAAAATCAGGTTGCAAAGAGCTCTGAACATCAAACAGTGGAATTTATAGTTATCCTTGAAGCTTTTCTTTCAGGAAGAAGCTTGGTTGTCATTAAAAGCCCTACTCACTTTCATAAAGGCAGTGAAGCCTATGGTCACTGACCTCTTATAACAATGGGCCAAACACTTCCAGCATTAAGATGGCAGAATGAGGAAGGAACCCTCCAAACCCCTCCCAAGTTCCCTTCAGAATTGATCTAGGAGCAGGGAAGCAGTTTAGCAGCCCAGCAGGAAAGATCTGACTCATTTGGGTGGGAGGGCAGCAGCAGCAGCAGCAGTAACAGCAGCAACCAGCATCACAGCAGGGGGCCTGCAGCAGGGCTAGGAGCCTGGGGCCATCCACCAGTGAGACCCTGCCCTCCTATAAACCAGCAGCCCCCTAGGCAAAGTGAACATAGCAAGGTCCCACCCAAGCAACCCCACCCTCAACAAAATCTATCAGGCAAGCCAACAGCAGATTCTAGCTCTGGGGCTTACCAGCAGAAAGACCCTCTTTCCATAGCAATCCAACTGCAGGACCCTGTTCCAAGGAAAGATAAGCAACTCCTCCAGGCCTGCTAGCAGAGAGACCCTGTTTCCACAGCAACCCATCAGCAGGGCCCCACCCCTGGGGCAGACAAGCAACAAAATCCCTCCTCCAGGGCAAACCACCAGAAAGATTCTGTTACCATAGAAACCCAGCAGCAGGGTCAGGCCCCTGGAGCAGGCCAGCAGCTAAACCCCACACCCAGAGGAAGCCAATAGAATGGTCCCAACCATGCACCCCCCAGTAGGAACTAGAAGGGAGGCCTATTCTCTAGAGAAAGCAAGCAACTAAGCCCTGAAGCCCAATGAAAGCCAGCAGTAACACCCAGAGTCCCAGCACAAAAAGCTTGGGACGGTGCAGAACAGAGTCCAACTCTCACACAAAAATACCAACTCACAAAAAAAGACAGAAAAAATAAGCAAAAAACAAATAAACAAAAAAAGCTTGAATATAGAAAGTTACTATGGTGGTAGGGAGGATCAAGACATAAACTTAGAAGAGGACAATGGTGTCAAAATTGCTACATGTGAAGCCTCAAAGAAAAACATAATTTGGTCGCAGGCCCAAAAACAATCCCTGGAAGAGCTAAAAAGAATTTTAAAAGGCAAATTATAGAAGTAGAAGAAAAATTGGGAAAGAAATGAGAACAATGCAAGAGAATCATGAACAAAGAGTCAATAGCATGGAAAAGATGTGCAAAAATTTACTGAGGAAAATAATGCCCTAAAAAACTGAATTGCCTAAATGGAAAAAGAAGTACAAAAGTTCAGTGAAGAAAACAATTCCTTAAAAATTAGAATTGAACAAGTGGAATCTAATGATTCTGTGAGACATCAAGATATGATAAAATAAAATGAAAAAGAAAAAAAAGAAGAAAATGTGAAATTTCTCATCCAAAAAACTACTAGAAAAAAGATTCAGGAGAGATAATATAAGAATTCTCAGACTACCTGAAAGCCATGATAAACAAAACAAAACAAAACAAACAAACAAAAAAAAACAACCCCTACAACAACTTTCAAGAAAGTATTAAAGAAAACTGCACTGAGGTACTAGAACTAGACGGCAAAATAGAAATTGAAAGAATCCACTGATCACTACTTCAAAGAGATCCCAAAATGAAAACTCCCAGAAACATTGTAGCCAAATCCCAGAGCTCACAGATCAAGGAGAAAGTATTGCAAGCAGTCAAAAAAAGCAATTCAAATATTGCGGAACTATAGTCAGAATTACACAGGATTTGGAAGATTCCACATGAAAGAACTAGAAGGCTCAGAACATGATATACCAGAAGGCAAAGGAGATAGTATTTGCAATCAAGAATCATGTACCCAGTGTATCGCCAATACAATATTCACAGAACTGATAGTGACTATGAATATGCTGGCATAGTTCTGAATCACAAAATGTAACAGACTCTCCATATGGAAGACAGAACTAAAACATTTATTCAAACACCAGAAAGCCAAATCCCAGCACCAGTAAACCAAATCCATCATAGCAACAAAGAAGTTAATACACATTATGACTGAAGGGAGCAGCACCATCCCAAAACCTTCCCCCTGCTCAGGCCTTCCCACAAACAAACACTCACAATCCTAGATGTCTGCTTGCCTGCTTCCTCTCTCTCCCACTGCCCTAACTACTCTGACCAACTTCCTGCTCCACCCTTCCTGTTCCACCCATTCAGCAACTCCTTCCACCACATGTGACTCAGGCTTCCATGTGATTTAAGCATTGATTTTATGCAGGGCCTATTAATGGGCCTATTAATGGATGGGAAGATCTTCAAATTAAGCAAAAGTACATTAACAATACACCCAGCAAAACTGAATATAATCTTTCAGGGGAAAAAAATGGACATTTAACAAAATGGAGGACTTTCAAGTATTATTAAGTAAAAGACCAAAGTTGAATAAAAAATTTGACCTCTAAATACAAGAATCAAAGACAACATAAAAAGGTTAAAAAAAAAGAGAAAACATAGGAAATTCAATAAGGTTAAGCTGTATCTATTTCTACTTGGCAAGATAATATTTGTAATTCCTAACAATTTTATTACCATAAGAACAACTAGAAGGAGTATATGTAGACAGAGGGCATGGATATAAGATGACTTTGATGGGATGATACTCAAAAAAATAAAATAAAAGGGTGAGAAAGAAAATTGCACTGGAAGAAGGAGAGGGAAGATTGAATGGGGTAAATTATCTCCAATTAAAGAGGCATGAAGAAGCTGTTACAATGGAGGGGAAGATGGGCCAGGGTGGTGAATAAAGCTTAAACCTTACTCTCATTAAAACTGGCTCAAAGACAGAATAACATACATACCCAGTTGGATAAAGAAATCTGTTTTAATATGTAAGGAAGTAAAAAGGTAGGGGGATGATAGAAGGAGTAGTGGGACTGGTAGAAGAAAGAATGTATTAGGTGATCAGAAGTAAAACACTTGTGAGAAGGGAAAAGGTTGGGGGTAAGAGAGAGGGGGGAATAAACAACAAAAAATACCTTAGAGGGCACAATTAGTTATCATTACTATACATGTGAATGGGACTAACCCATAAAAACGGAAGTGGATAGTAGAATGGATTAAAATCCAGAATCTTACAATTTGTTGTTTACAAGAAACACATTTGAAGCAGAGATACACACAGGGCAAAGTTAAGTGACTGGAACAGAATCTATTAATGCTTCAGCTGAAGCAAAGAAAACAGGGGTTGCAATCGTGATATTAGACAAAAAGCAAAGAAATAGCAAAAGTGGGGGCAGAGCCAAGATGATGGCTGGAAAGCAGGGACTAGCATGAGCTCCCTGCCAAGTCCCTCCAAAAACCTATAAAAAATGGCTCTGAACCAATTCTAGAACTTCACAACCCACAAAATAGCAGAGGGAAGCAGGGCTCCAGCCCAGGACAGCCTGGATGGTTGCTGGGTGAGGTCTTTCCTGCATGGAGCTGGGAGGGGAGCAGAGCCCAGCATGGGCCACGTGGACCAACCAGACCATGTAGGGGGGAGCATGCCCTAGCACCCTGAATCAGTGAGCTGTGGTAGTTGCCAGACTTCTCAACTCACAAACACAAAAGACAACAGAGAAGAACTGCAGAACCCACAAAATAGCAGAGGGAAGCAGGGCTCTAGCCCAGGACACCCTGGATGGTCTCTGGGTAAGGTCTATCCCACACGGAGCTGGGAGCAGAGCCCAGCATGGGTGGTGCAGACCAACCAGACCAGGAGCCGGGCAGAGCATGCCCTAGGGCCCCGAATCAGTGAGCTGCAGGAGTTACCAGACCTCTCAACCCACAAACACCAAAGACAATAGAGAAGGTTAGTAGGAAAAGCTGCTGGGGACAGGGTGATACAATTCACGGTTCAGCCAACACCCTGGGGGCAGGGGAGATGGGGCAGCTACAGAACTACAGCTGCAGCTGCTTCTGGCCCCAGGCCCACCTGATGGGAAGAATTAAGTGGCTGATCAGAGCAGGAGTGCAGAGCCTGCTGAAGAGTCCAGTCTTGGTTGGGGGTTCGTAGGGAAGGAGGAGTGCTGGGGTGGTGGAGCTGGTTGTAATAGCTCTGAAATCAATGGCGCTCCCCCCCTCCAAGCTTGCAACAGAGTACTCTTTACTCTACAAGCAGTCATACCCCACTGAAAAACTCAAGGGTCAAGTAAGTTGGCTAGGAACATGGCCAGGCAGTGAAAATGCACCCAGATTCAGTCTCAGACTTTGGAATCTTTCTTTGGTGACAAAGAAGACGAAAACATACAGCCAGAAGAAATCAACAAAGTCAAAGAGCCTACACCAAAAGCCTCCAAGAAAAACATGAACTGGTCTCAGGCCATGGAAGAGCTCAAAAAGGATTTGGAAAAGCAAGTTAGAGAAGTAGAGGGAAAATTGGGAAGAGAAATGAGAAGCATGTGAGAAAACCATGAAGAACAAGTCAATGACTTGCTAATGGAGACCCAAAAAAATTCTGAAAAATATACTGAAGAAAACAACACCTTAAAAAATAGACTAACTCAAATGGCAAAAGAGCTCCAAAAAGCCAATGAGGAGAAGAATGCCTTGAAAGGCAGAATTAACAAAATGGAAAAAGAGGTCCAAAAGAACACTGAAGAAAATATTACCTCAAAAATTAGATTGGAGCAAGTGGAAGCTAGCGACTTGATGAGAAATCAAGATATTATAAAACAGAACCAAAGGAATGAAAAAGTGGAAGAAAATGTGAAATATCTCATTGGAAAAACCATTGACCTGGAAAATAGATCCAGGAGAGATAATTTAAAAATTATTGGACTACCTGAAAGCCATGATCAAAAAAAGAGCCTAGATATCATCTTTCAAGAAATTATCAAGGAGAACTCCCCTGATATTCTAGGGCCACAGGGCAAAATAGAAATTGAAAGAATTCACCAATCGCCTCCTCAAATAGATCCCAAAAAGAAATCTCCTAGGAATATTGTCACCAAGTTCCAGAGCTCCCAGATCAAGGAGAAAATACTGCAAACAGCCAGAAAGAAACAATTTGAATATTGTGGAAACACAATCAGAATAATCCAAGATCTAGCAGCTTCTACATTAAGAGATTGAAGGGCTTGGAATACGATATTCCGGAGGTCAATGGAGCTAGGATTAAAACCTAGAATCACCTACCCAGCAAAACTGAGTATCATGCTCCAAAGCAAAATATGGATTTTCAATAAAACAGAGGACTTTCAAGCTTTCTCAGTGAAAAGACCAGAGCTGAATAGAAAATTTGACTTTCAAACACAAGAATGAAGAGAAGTATGAAAAGGTACTCAAGAAAAAGAACAAGAAAAATAAATCACAAGGGACTTACTGAAGTTGAACTGTTTGGTTACATTCCTACATGGAAAGATGATGTGTATGATTCATGACATCTCAGTATTAGGGTAGCAGAAGGGAATATGCATATATATATATATATATATGTGTGTGTGTGTGTGTGTGTGTGTGTGTGTGTGTGTGTGTGTGTATGTACATATGTATATATATATATATATATATATATAATGTATGTGTGTGTGTATGTGTGTTTGTATGTATGTGTATATATATAGAGAGAGGGGGGTGGCACAGGGTGAGTTGAAGATAAAGGGATGATATCTAAAAGAAACAAAATCAAATTAAGGGATGAGAGAGGAGTATATTGAGAGAGGGAGAAAGGGAGAGATAGAATGGGGTAAATTACCTCACATAAAAGTGGCAAGAAAAAGCAGTTCTGTAGGAAGAGAAGTGAAGGCAGGTGAGGGGGAATGAATGAATCTTGCTCTGAGGAGGGAATACCATACATACTCAATGGGGTATCTTACCCCACAGGAAAGAAGGAGGAAGAAGATGAAAAAGGGGGGATGATTGAAGGGAGGGCAGATGGAGGAGAAGGTAATCAAAAACAAAAACTTTCGAAAAGGGACAGGGTCAAGGGAGAAAATAGGATAAAGGGGGATAGGTTAGGAAGGAGCAAAACATAGTCTTTCATAACATGAGTATTGTGGAAGGGTTTTACATAATGATACACATGTGGCCTATGTTGAATTGCTTGACTTCTTGGGGAGGGTGGGTGGGAAGGGAAGAGGGGAGAGAATTTGGAACTCAAAGTTTTAAAAACAGATGTTCAAAAACAAAAAAAAAGTTTTTGCATGCAACTAGAAAATAAGATACACAGGCAATGGGGCATAGAAATTTATCTTGCCCTACAAGAAAGTAAGAGGAAAGGGGATGGGAGGGGAGTGGGGTGACAGAAGGGAGGGCTGACTGGGGAATGGGGCAACCAGAATATACGCCATCTTGGAGTGGGGGGAGGGTAGAAATGGGGAGAAAATTTGTAATTCAAACTCTTGTGAAAATCAATGCTGAAAACTTAATATATTATATAAATTAAAAAGAATTAAAAAAAAAGAAATAGCAAAAGCAAGAATAGATCTCATTAAAAAGACATAAAGAAGGAAACTGTATCTTGCTGAAGGTACCAGAGACAATGAAGTCACAAAAATACTAAACATATGGTATAGCATCTTAATTTTTTATTAATATATTTTTAAAGATGTATTACTCACTTAAGATACATAAGGCCTACAAACATAAAGAGATCCCACAAAACTACAATTTTAGATGAAATTTTACCAGTCACCCAATCCAACCTTTGCCTTAGCATAAATTCCCTGCATAAAATCAATGAGAAGTGAATATCACCTCCACCTGAAGATACTCAGTGAATGGGAGTCCATTACCTTCTGCAGGAGTGAATCCAACTTTTTTTTCTTCAATTTTATTTATTTATTTGTTTTTAGTTTTCAATACTCACTTCTATAAGATTTTGAGTTCTAAATTTTCTCTCTCCCTCCCTCCTCTTCCCCCATCTCCGAGAGGTATGCAATATGATATAGGCTATACATGTACTATCATATTAAATGTATTTCCACATTAGTAATGTTGTAAAGAAGAATTAGAACCAAAGGGATTGAATACAGACTAAGGCATGTTATTTTTCACTTTCTTTAATTTTTTTTTCCTTTTATTTGGTTTTCTCGTACAAAATGACTCATCTGGAAATGTTTTCCATAACTCCACATGTATAACTGATTGCTTACTGTCCGATTGCTTACTGTCACAGAAGAAGGGAAGGGAGAGAGAAAGACAGGGACAGAATTTGGAACTCAAAATTTTAAATAAACATATTAATTTTTTTTAAAATGGTCCCAGCTCAATGTTAATTTTCAGTGATGGCCAAAGCTATATGTTCTGACGGATCAGTTTCATCAGTGGTCCATCCAGATGCATTACGTATTCTGAACAATAAGCATTTTTCATCCACTTGTTTTTTCCTGTATAAATGGCTAAGCTACATCTTTTTTTATTGGTTATGCTCTCTTTAGGATAGTTCAGCCATGTTCTAAAACTTGATACCATTAGAACAATGCCATCTTCTAACAGGACTATCTGAATAGTCTTATCATTTTTGGAATTGAAAACACCATTTTACAAGACAAAATGTGATAGGTAATTGTCATCGGTCTGAATCAGAGACATAAGAAGCCACCACAATCCATAGCAGACATCAGTGTCTTGGAAGCTCATTCTAGGCACATGGAGATTAAGAAGTCATATCTTATGAAATGTTTTATTCTTTGAAACCAGAGTGTATAGATTGAGGTCAGGGTGGGTTTATCATGTATGTTGAGGGGAGGGATTCCTCCTATGTAGAGGAGAAACATTAGGAAATTCTTATCTTCCTGCCAAAGACTCTTGAATGCTAGGCTGGAGAGTTTGGGTTTGATCTAATTGGCCAGAGGTGCCTTGTGTTGTTTCTTGAGCAGGAGAATAACACGAAGATAGCAGCATCTTAGGAAGTGAAGTATAGAATGAATTAAGGAAGAGGCCAGTTGAGAGGATTGTTGTAGTAGTCCCAGTGTGTTGTTTGCCCTTCATTTCAAAGAGGACCAGTGACATCAACTTGCATATGGATTGGATTTAATTAAGGCAAAGTTGTACAAAGTCATCAGCTTCACTCTTTTCCAGAGTCATTAAAGTTCAGTGGCAAGACAAAAGTCAGGATGGCTGCTGATAGTCTGGGCTGCAATGGATGACCTTGGTCTAGCTCTAAGCTCTCCATACTTTCAGCTGCCTTTATGCCATTGGCACAAATTGTTTTCGTATGTCTATTCTAATGGAGGAAGTCTTCACATACTTGGGGTATATATCTCCCTAACTCACTGATGGGTTTGAAGCCTGTTGGTTACCCTCAAGATGGTTTGGCTGTATGCTGAGACAGTTTTACCAGGGTATGGCCATTATGACTGATACAGGTTCTTGGAGCCATGGGTGAGAGGTGGGTGAAGGTAGACACTGAGAGTGGCTGAGCAAGGGAAAGGACCCACATATTTAAAGCAGCTCTTTTTCTGGTGGCAAAGAATTGGAAATTGAGGGGACGCCCATCAATTGGAGAATGGATAAAGAAGTTGTGGTATATGGATATAATATAATTCTATTGTGCTGTTAGAAATGGTGAGCAGGCAGACTTCAGAAAAACAATGGAAAAATTTACATGAACTGATGCTGAGTGAAGTGAGCAGAGCCAGAACATTGTACACAGTAACAGCCACATTGCGCAATGAGCAACTTTGATAGACTTAGCTCTTCTCAGCAATACAATAATCTAAGACAATTCCTAGAGACTCATGATGAAAAATGCTATCCACATCCAGAGAAAGAACTATGGAGTCTGAATGCAGATCAAAGCATTCTTTTTTCTCTCTTTTTTCTTTCTTGTAGTTTCTCCCTTTTGTTCTGATTCTTCTTTCACAACATGACTATTGTGGAAATATGTTTAATGTGATTGTACATGTATAGTTTATATCAAATTATTTGCTGTCTTGGGGAGGGGGGAAGGGAAGGAAGGAGGGAAAAATTTGGAATTCTAAAATCTTGTAAAAGTTAATGTTGAAAATTATCTTTATGTGTAATTGGAAAAAATAAAATATTATTAAGTGGAAAAAATAAAAATAATTTTTTAAAAAGTGGCTGAGCAGCCCTGAAAAGGGCTCAGCAAATCCTCAAATCAGAAATACTAGTTCTCCCTGAACACCCCATATACCCCACCTAGACCAGAATAGTGAAAGTGAAATCAAAGGGAAGGAATTAATCAAGAAAATTTACAGGACTTGATACATGACTAGCTATAGAAGAGATGTGCTCCTCTACAAGAATGAAAATGAATTATGCTTGCAAGTGCCTAATACTACTTAGGAGGAGCATGTTCAGCCAATAAGATCTGATCCATTATTTCTCAGCCTATTTATTTCTCTTACATAACTGGTCTACGCAGTTCTTTTCAATTTGACAATTTCACTCCTTCCCTGACTTCCTCCTCATTCCTCCATGGTTCAGTTTTTCACTAACATTGAACAACTTTCCCTTAAAAGACTTCTGAGTAAAATTAATTCCATATAAAACTGGGAGAACTCACTTCTCCTGGCAGAGTGTGCAAAGAGCGCTGCCTCTGGAATCAGAGAACCTGGGTTCAATTTTCATCTCTGATATTCATTACTTTTGAGATACTGGGCAAGCCATTTTCCCTCCATAAGCTTTAATTCCCTTATCTGTAAAATGAGTTGATTGTACTAGGTGGCCTCCCAGGTGCCATTAATGTGGCCTTCAAATTCCATCACAATTTGGCCAATTTGTTGGATGAACCTATCTGGATTACATTAGTCTTTGGGCAGCATTCATTATAGTCCACTACTCAAAACCTTGATAAGAATTTGCCATGCTTATGCTCCACTGGCATAGAGTTGGAGAACCAGTTTCTTCTCCATGCATCATTGGAGCATCATAAGACATTATGAAGGTGAGTGTGGGTCCTTGATAACAAATGAGTAAACGATAAATTGTCTTCACATTGAAGACAATGCACATGAAATGACATCTCAGGAAGCCCACTCTGAATTCCAACAAATAAGTCTCATGGAAAAATCTGTATCCATTTTACAGCCTATAAAAGAGTTATTCCCACATTTACCCTGTCAATCACCCCATTAGCTTTGTACTTTTGCTCGCTAAGCATTTAAAATGTGTCTGCTCCACCATCGGTGTCTCGAGTATGAGCTGAAATAAATTCAAGTGGATAGATTGTGCTAAAAAGGGCAAGGACTGACAAACCTCAAGTTCAAGGCTTACTTATAAGTTGATTGAAAAGACCAAGCTGAGGGACTATAGATAAAAAAACATGGCATACATCCATATATTCATATGTTCAGTTGAGGTGTTGGCTAGTTTTGCTTACCTGCTTCCTTCCTCTCTCCCTCCCTCTCTTTCCTTCCTTCCTTCCTTCCTTCCTTCCTTCCTTCCTTCCTTCCTTCCTTCCTTCCTGACTTCTTTCTTTCTCTTCCTTTCTTCCTTCCTTCCTTTCTTTCTTTCTTCTTCCTTTTTCTTTCTTTCTTTCTTTCTTTCTTTCTTTCTTTCTTTCTTTCTTTCTTTCTTTCTTTCTTTCTTTCTTTCTTTCTTTCCTTCTTTCCTTCTCCCACCCTATCTCTCCCTCTCTTTCCTTCCTTCTTTCCCTTATTCTCTTCTTCCTCCCTCCTTCCCTCTTTCCTTTTTTCTCTCTGTATTTCTCTCTCCACGTATCTCTCTGTGTCTCTGTCTTGGTGTCTATGCCTCTCCCCTCTCTTTCTGTCTCTCTCCTCTCTTTTTTGTTATACAGGATGGCTTATACTCATATACCCAGTGGTAGGGGGACAGGAATGGATATATTCAGAAACAAAAGAAATGATAAAGAAACTATATCAATAAAAATTAAAGAAAACAAATGACCTAATCAAGTCTTGGTCCCAAGAAAAGATGAAGAAATACATTTTCCCTCCTTTCTTTCAAGAGGTAGGGGGATGTTGAGGTAGAAGGTGCCATATATTATTAGACATAATCATCATGTCTTTTGGTTTTCCTTAGCTGTTTTTTTTTTCTTACAAGGGAAGGGTCACTAGGTGTCGAAATGGGGTGGGTGGAATATTAGTGAGGGCTTATATCTGGAAATGACTGTGATACAAAAATGAAGGGCATTAACTCAACTTTTACTTACTTCCTGTGTGGTTTGGAGAAAATTGTTTAACATCCGTGGAACTAATTTTCCTCTGCTATAAAATGAGGGAATTTGCCCCAAATGGCCTCTAAGTTCCCTTCTGGCTCTAAATATATGATTCTATGATCCTTTCAAAATATAAATTAAAATGAAATGAATAAAAAAACTTGGGTCATATACTGAAATGAAATAAGAATGCAAGACTGAGCATCAGAAATCCTCAAAGAAGACAAACTATAAAATACCAGAATAATCTCAAACTAGTCTATTTTTAAGTAGGAAAAAAAATGCCTGCCCAGAAAAAAATCCCATTTGCAATTTTTTTGGAAACAAGTGCTACTTTCAGATCTCATGAACTTGTTCCTTGCTCTGCTAAGAAAGATGGCTTGGGTTTCTTTGAAATTTTTAGTGCCATCTGTTATACAGTCATTCTGTTAAGAGTTATTTTCCCCTTACTATTCACAACCAAAACACCACTCCAAAACACAGAACTGTTATTTATTGGGAGGAAGATTTATCCACACATTCAATTTCTGGTCAAATTTTGCTGCCATGGCCTTTCCCATATCCTCCCTTCCCCCACGTCCCAAGTCCCCCTGTATGTAAGGAGGATTTTGTTATTCTTTTTAGAGTTCAGTGTCTCAGGGTCCATGGCCATGGCGATGTCTAATTTCCAAGTGTTAGATAATAGCTCCCAGAATAGCCACAAGGATCCTAGATAGTAATTCCTAGAATCATAGTGACAGTCAGTCCTACTGAGGCTGCGTCCTGAGATAAGAGGGTGACATAATGGTTATGTGCTATGCTTGCACAGAATGATGATATTGCTAAAGTTAACCTGTGAGCTTAATGTTGGCAAGATCCCTTCTTTGTCTATTGCCTATAAATCAAGTGGCTCTGATCAGTGAGTGGGGGGATTCCACAGGGAAACTACAGGGAATCTGCATGTGCCTTGACTGGCCCCCATCAAGGCAACCACAGGGAATCCATAGGAGAATCTATGTGTGCCTTAACTGGCCCCCATCAAGGCTTGAGGGGGATTAGGGGAGTGCACAAGCTGTGCTTATCTAGAGTGACCCTATCGAGACATAGGGGTAGTTGCCACCCCTTTTTGCCAGCCCCTGCAGGGAGGGTGATTAAGGAATGCTATAGGAGTTGGTGCTCCTATTATCAGCAACCCTCCTGAGAAGACTAGACTAGAAAAAAGTTAGATTATCAACCCCTCTGAAGCTGTCTTCCTATCTGACCAGATCAGAAGTGAACCTGTTAGAGGCTGGAGTCCAGAAACCCCAGTGTCTCCTGTGTGTTATCTGTGAAACAACCCCACATACACACATATAGTGAATGTGTTATGTCTCATCCTAGAGGTTAAAAAAAACCAAAACATGGTGAATTTCAGTCCCTCAAGGGACTTCTTTTTAATTTAGGACAGCACTTCCTTTTGGTGGAACCTAGTGAAATACATAATTCTTATTTTGTCCATTTCATAGAATAATAGAGTGAGCGAGAGTTTCCATGGAAACTGAGTAAAGAGGGGAAGAAAGGATGAGGAGGCATCAGGGTACAATGGAAGGACCCTGACTGGACTCAGAAGACCTGGGGTTCCAACTATACCTCTGATATTTACTACCTCTGAGACCTTCAATAGGCCACTAACTCTCCTGTACCTCACTTTCCATATTTGTAAAATGAAGGGGCTGGGCTAGGTGGCCTCTGAGGTCACTTTCAGCTCTAAATCTATGATCCTGTGAAATCTAGAATGGTCAAGAACACTCCTTTTTTTTTTTTGAAGTAGCTACAATTTAATATAAACATGCACCAGAACACGTGTTGGGTTGTTTTGTGTTTGTCACAGGTGGCTAAAGCATAGGAAAAGTATGTCATTTGGAGGCTGACACATTCTAAGCACCACAACATTTACAAAGGCATAAGGAAAGTCACTTGGGTGCCTGGGCTGTGGGGTGGTTCCATGCCGACCAGGCCTGCTGCCTCTGCTGCTGCTGGAGGAAGGTTTTGGTTTCGGTTTGGTTCTGTAGGTTTATGGGTCAGAGTCCCAAAAGACCTCATCATGGTACAGACTTGACAGAGACCTACTGTGGATTGCTAGCACTACACATGTGTGCACGCCCACGTGTGTGCACACGCACGTGCATGCACATGCGTGCGCGCATGCGCGTGCACACACACACACACACACACAGTAGTAACACAATGTTCCCATAACACAACCCCACAAATCTAAAGAGCAGCTAAGGCAAGAAAAACAGCATTTATTCCCACAAGTACAAGACGAGTTTGAGAGCTGCGTTCAGTGTAACCAGAGACCCTTTTTCATTCCAACCATGAGAGACAAATATGTCTTCCAGGTGGCTCTGGCAGACCACTCATATTTTCACGAAGTTGATTTCCTAAAGTCTAAGGCTGAGCATTAGGTCTGCCACTCATGGGAGGGAAAGGTTAGGACACTTTATGAAAAGCAGCCAGAAAGCAACCAGAAAGCCTGAACGAGAGAAGCAGATTCCACATAACTGCGGTCAATTTCTTGTTAATATGCCTCTGTTTGTGATAATTCTAATTATCTCATATGCAGATATGTGAAGAATCTGTGAATTCTTCAGTGGTGGGAACTTCCTGGTGTGAGAATATTCTACCAATTGAGATTGTGACCCAGCTACAACTTGTCAATAAAATCTAGGGAGTTAGTTATCTGAGGCATAATGAGTTTAAGTGAGTCACCCAGCGTTATGTAGTTAATGAGTGGCAGAGGTGAGATTGGAACCCTGATTTCTCACTCCAAGTTCAGCGTTCTACTCAGGAGATAATGCTGTCTCCCCAACTGTCATTTTATAGTACATAAAACTTAATTCAGTTTGGATCCTCAATTAGCTTACATGTTGTGTGTGGGTAGGGTAGGTAATCAGACATGAGCAAAAACAAGCAGCTACGAATTACTAGAGGAAATAACAAAGAAGTGCAAAGTGATTTTAAGGAGAGAGTTCTAACGATTGGGGAGATCAAGGCCTGTTAGAGAAGGCGCTCCTGAACTGTGTTTGGAAGCAAGCTAGGGGATTCTAGGAAGCAGGGGAGAGAAAGGAGTAGATTCCAGACATAGGGGGAGATTGCTTATAGAAAAGCCCAGTGGTGGGAGATGATACATCACACTCAGGGAATGGCTCATGGGTCAGTTTGCTTGGAATGGAGAGAATCCAGGAGGAGAAGCAATGTGCCATAAGTCTGGAAAGGTAGATGGGAGCCAAATTGCAGAAGGCATTAAATGTCAAGCTGATGATGATTCTTGACAGGGCCCAGCCATGGGCTAAGTAATTAGCTCAGTACCATGCTTGAAATGAGCCTTCATTCTGTCTCTCTGAATGATCATCTTACTGGATCATTAACCCTCTCCTTTCGACATGAGAATGTCAATCCATTCCTTTTCAATGTTTTTCAGTGGAAGTATAACATCTCTTTGATCTGCTGAACGGTCAAGGCAGTTATCAGGCTGTCCTTGACTTTTTGCTATGATGGAAGAAGCCAAAGGGGCTTCTGCCATAGAAGAAGAAGAAGAAAAAGAAGAAGAAGAAGAAGAAGAAGAAGAAGAAGAAGAAGAAGAAGAAGAAGAAGAAGAAGAAGAAGAAGAAGAAGAAGAAGAAGAAGAAGAAGAAGGAGGAGGAGGAGGAGGAGGAGGAGGAGGAGGAGGAGGAGGAGGAGGAGGAGGAGGAGGAGGAAGAAGAGGAGGAGGAGGAGGAGGAGGAGGAGGAGGAGAAGGAAGAAGTAATTAATATTTATAGATTTATATAACACTTTAATTTTTACAAAGCATTTTACATTATCTCATTAAATCCTTAAAACAACCCTATAAAGTAGTTGTTATTATTGCCATTTTACAACTGAGGAAACTGAGGCTGAGAGCTTTGAAATGACTTGCCCAGGCCAACACAGCTAGTAAGTGTCTGAGAGAGTATTTGAACTCAGGTCTTTCTGACTCCAAGGTTAGAGTTCTATCCACTGCACCACCTATTTAGTCTAGACCAGAGGTTCTTGACAATTTTTGCTTGTTAAGGACCCCTTCAACAATCTGGAGAAATCTATGGACCTCAGAACGATATTTTTAAATGCATAAAATAAAAAAACCTAGGATTACAAAGGGAACCAAAGATTAGTTAATTTAAAAACATATTTTTTTCCTATTCAGGTTTGTAGTTCTCCTGAATTGTATCCATAGATTCCTTGCGGGTCAGTGGACCTTTGCGTTAGAACCATTGATTGAGACCAAGGGAAAATTGCTGCCACACAGAACCTAGTAAATCACTGCCAACCAGTTAGGTGGATTTGGCTCATCCTTTGCACATGGGCCCTGGTCCAACAGGGACCCCCTGTCCTGAGCATCCCAGTCTCTAGGGATCCAGAAGAGGCTGTAAAGCTCCCCAAGAATGGGTTAATTTTCCAGCCAATTAGGTTTCAATTACAATCTTCATCAAGAGAACAAGTTGTTACTGCATGATAATGTCTAATCCTTGCCTTCTTATTACATAGTCTCAATTTCTCCTTCTCCTGGCAAATAACGTAACAAGAGCAGGAAATGGTTCTGAATGTGTCCATTCTGGTGACACAGATTGTAATGAGAACAGAAAGAGGCGCAGAATTAGCTCTTGCAATGTCAATAGACAAACCCCCAGTGCCAGGTCATTGTTATTAATTGTGTCCTAAAGCCCTGCTGTGGTGCCTAAAATGGCAGACAGCTTTGCCCAGATCAAGACCGTTCTGGAACCCAGGCCTGCCTCTCGATGCAAATCTCTTTCCAGTGTCCTCTCGCCTGCCAACTCATTTTGTCAGCAGTTGTGACACTATCAGCTATAATGACAGGAAAGCCATGGTATGTTAAGGAAGAAACTCACAGAGATGCTGAATATTTTCTCACCTTGTATCCAAGGACATGGTTTTTTAAGCCCTGTGGTTGCAGTGCAGGGCTTGGGTCACCTCTGGGCAACTAGCAGAAGAAAGATGAGCTGACCCACACAGGAGTGGAACCTATGGCCTGGGTGTACTTAATTGCCGCTGTTAACAAACTGAACTCTCCAGGGACCCATGTGGCTGGGTTATGTTTAGTAATGCCACTATGAGTCAATGGCTGGGAGGAAATATCCCAGTGAGAAAGTCATGTTTGACTCTTTGTGACCCCATTTGGGGTTTTCTTGGCAAGGATACTGGAGTGGTTTGCCATTTCCTTCAACAGCTCATTTTATAAATGAGAAACCGAGGCAAACAGGGTTAAGTGACTTGCCCGGTATCACACAGCTAGTAAGTATCTGAGGTCGGATTTGAACTCAGGAGAATGAGTCTTCCTGATTCCCAGTCCAGTATTTTGTCCACTGCTGGTTCAAATTGAAGCTCTGCCACTTACAAGCTGTGTGATCTCGATCTTGTACAAGCCTCTCTCTCCCTCCCTTTCCCCACCCCCATCTCTCTGCCTCTCTCTGTCTCTCTCTTCCTCCCTCCCCCCTCTCTCTGTCTCTCTCTCTCTCTGTGTTTCTGTGTGTGTGTGTGTGTCTCTCTCTGTGTCTCTCTCTCTCTGTGTCTCTCTCTCTCTCTCTCTCTCTCTCTCTCTCTCTCTCTCTCTCTCTCTTTCTCTGTCTCTCTCTCTCTCTCTCTCTCTCTCTCTCTCTCCCCTCCCTGCCCCCCTTCTGATCCTCAATTGCTTCATTTGCAAAATGAGAGGATTGGACAAGGTGGCCTCTGAGGTGCAATCTAGCTCTAAATTCATGTCTTCATTTCATGTCCCGCCTGATGGAAGCTGTTAAGTTTTCATCCACAGAATCTCTGGCCTAGCTATCATCCCAAAGTGGCTTGGTCTCAGAAAATCTTAGATTTCCTTTTCCTCAGAGGCACACCTAAAGACTCACTCAGTAAGGCCCAATCCCCTCAGGGTCACTTCAGAAGAGTTCCAATGAAGATCTGTCAATCATTCATTCATTCATCAAGTATTTATGGATTGTACTCTCTCCCTCTTGAAACTATTTTGATGTTAATGCTCATTTGCTTGCTGATGCACATGTCACATCCCCTCATTTGAATATCTGGGGCTGTTTTTATTTTTCCCTTGGCATTCCATAGGCCTATCACATAGTAGCCTTGCACATAGTAGGTGCTTAACTAATTTTTGCTGAGTTGGATTGCATTGATTTGGTTAGTCCAAAGAAATATAGCTATATTGTGAGGTACTGGATAAAGAGTCAACCTTGGAGCCACAAAAGCTTAGGTTCAAATCCTGCCTCTGACATACACTGGCCATATGAACCTGGTTGAGTCACAACCTTTCTGTGCCCTAGGAAGCTCTTTAATAAGAATATGAGTTGGAGAGAATGTGGCCAGGGAAGCCAGGAGGTAGAGGTGAGGAGGGAGAGAAAAGAGAATGAATTAGGAGCTGGAACGTCTGTTCTTTATCCTTAATATAATGTCATTTACTATGTGGTTCCAGCCTTCAGGGAGAGTATGATCTAGTTGGGTAAACAAAACATACAAACATGCAAAACATTCATTTTTTACATTGCTTTGCTGTTATTTAATTGACGTATAATGCTACTAAGGCCATAAGAGCTCAGCAAAAGGGGGAACAGTGTTGGCAAGAGCAGGGAAATGAGGTTTCATGGAAGAAATGGAGGTCAAAGTATGAATGGAATGGAGCTAGGTGTTAAGGAAAGGGCAAGTCATTCCATGAAGGGACTATATACAAACAGGGAAAGGGAGTAGTCTGCGTTACCTTTGGGAAATTGCAAAGTTCTTTAGATCCTATTCTTCTCTCTAAAACAAAAGCCAATCTCTTTAATGCCAACATTTTTATTATCAAAATTATGGTATTTCCAGTAAGGTTGTATGACTGTATAAATCATGGAACACTATAGCTTCTGAAGAATTGAAATGAAGATCATCTAGAGGGCAATGGAGAGACACATGATGGTCATGAGTAGGCTGCAAAACATTAAAAACAAGGAATGACTAAGAAGAGGTGTAAAGGATGTGCTCAAAGACATTTAAGAAATATAAACACATTTATTTGTAGCAAAGAACTAGAAGATGAGGGGTGTCCATCAATTGGCAATGGATGAACAAGTTATGATATTATGTAAATTCAATGGAATATTATCTTATGCTAGAAGAAATGATGAAGGGAATGGTTTCAGAGAAACCTGGGAATACTCGCACGAACTGATGAAGAATGCAGTGAGCAGAACCAGGAGAATAATTCACACAGTAACAGTAACATTGTGAAAACAAAGAACTTTGAAAGACTTAAGAACTCTGATCGATGCAATGACCAACCATGAATCCAGAGAACCCGTGAAGTAAAATGCTACCCACCTCCTGTTAGAAAGGTGATGGACTGGGCTTGAAAACAGGGACTGGCATGAGCTCCTTGCCAAGTATGTCCAAAAACCTATAAAAATGGCTCTGAACCAATTCTAGAACTTCACAACCCACAAAATAGCAGAGGGAAGCAGGGCTCCAGCCCAGGACAGCCTGGATGGTTGCTGGGTGAGGTCTTTCACGCATGGAGCTGGGGGTGGAGCAGAGCAGAGCAGAGCCCAGCGTGGGCCACGTGGACCAACCAGACCAGGTAGGGGGGAGCGTGCCCTAGCACCCTGAATCAGTGAGCTGTGGTAGTGGCCAGAATTCTCAACTCACAAACACCAAAGACAACAGAGAAGAACTGCAGAACCCACAAAATAGCAGAGGGAAGCAGGGCTCTAGCCCAGGACACCCTGGATGGTCTCTGGGTAAGGTCTATCCCACACGGAGCTGGGAGCAGAGCAGAGCAGAGCCCAGCATGGGCTGCTCGAACCAACCAGACCAGGAGCCGGGCAGAGCATGCCCTAGGGCCCTGAATCAGTGAGCTGCAGGAGTTACCAGACCTCTCAACCCACAAACACCAAAGACAACAGAGAAGGTTAGTGGGAAAATCTGCTGGGGACAGGGTGATACAGTTCACGGTTCAGCCACCACCCTGGGGGCAGGGGAGGTGGGGCAGCTACAGAACTACAGCTGCAGTTGCTTCTGGCCCCAGGCCCACCTGGTGGGAGGAATTAAGTGGTGGATCAGAGCAAGAGTGCAGAGCCTGCTGAAGATCTAAGTCCAGTCCGGGTTGGGGGTTCTTGGGGAAGGAGGAGTGCTGGTGTGGCAGAGCCAGCTGTAATAGCTCTGAAATCAATGGTGCATCCCCCCAAGCTTAGAACATAGTACTCTTTACTCTACAAGCAGTCATATCCCACTGAAAAACTCAAGGGTCAAGTAAGTTGGCTGGGAACATGGCCAGGCAGCAAAAACGCACCCAGATTCTGTCTCAGACTTTGGAATCTTTCTTTGGTGACAAAGAAGACGAAAACATACAGCCAGAAGAAGTCAACAAAGTCAAAGAGCCTACACCAAAAGCCTCCAAGAAAAACATGAACTGGTTTCAGTACATGGAGGAGCTCAAAAAGGATTTAGAAAAGCAAGTTAGAGAAGTAGAGGAAAAATTGGGAAGAGAAATGAGAAGGATGTGAGAAAACCATGAAAAACAAGCCAATGTCTTGCTAAAGGAGCCCCCCAAAAAATACTGAAAAATATACTGAAGAAAACAACACCTTAAAAAATAGACTAACTCAAATGGCAAAAGAGCTCCAAAAAGACAATGAGGAGAAGAATGCCTTGAAAGGCAGAACTAGCCAAATGGAAAAGGAGGTCCAAAAGACCACTAAAGAAAATACTATCTTAAAAATTAGATTGGAGCAAGTGGAAGCTAGTGACTTTATAAGAAATCAAGATATTGTAAAACAGAACCAAAGGAATGAAAAAGTGGAAGACAATGTGAAATATCTCATTAGAAAAACCATTGACCTGGAAAATAGATCCAGGAGAGATAATTTAAAAATTATTGGACTACCTGAAAGCCATGATCAGAAAAAGAGCCTAGATATCACCTTTCAAGAAATTATCAAGGAGGACTGCCCTGATATTCTAGAGCCAGAGGGTAAAATAGAAATTGAAAGAATCCACCGATTGCCTCCTCAAAAAGATCCCCAAAAGAAATCTCCTAGGAATATTGTCACCAAATTCCAGAGCTCCCAAATCAAAGAGAAAATCCTGCAAGCAGCCAGAAAGAAAAAATTTGAGTATTGTGAAAACATAATCAGAATAACCCAAAATCTGGCAGCTTCTATATTAAGAGATCGAAGGGCTTGGAATATCATATTCTGGAGGTCAATGGAGCTAGTATTAAAACCAAGAATCACCTACCCAGCCAAACTGAGTATCATGCTCCAAGGCAAAATATGGATTTTCAATAAAATAGAGGACTTTCAAGCTTTTTCGGTGAAAAGACCAGAGCTGAATAGAAAATTTGAGTTTCAAACACAAGAATCAAGAGAAGCATGAAAAGGCATTGAAGAGAAAAAGAAAAAAACAAGAAAAAGAAAACGCAAGGGACTTACAGTTCAACTAAAAGTTCTCTAAAGTTCAACTTTAGAACTGTTTTGTTTACATTCCTACATGGAAAGATGATGTGTATGATTCAATGGACCTCAGTATTAGGGTAGCTGAAGGGAATATGCATATATTATATATATATATATATATATGTATGTATGTATTTGTGTGTGTATGTATGTATATATGTATGTGTACATATATTTATATATATATATGGAGAGAGAGAGAGAGAGAGAGAGAGAGAGAGAGAGAGAGAGAGAGGGAGGGAGGGCACAGGGTGAGTTGAAGATGAAGGGATGATATCTAAAAGAAATAAAATCAAATTAAGGGATGAGAGAGGAATATATTGAGAGAGCGAGAAAGGGAGAGATAGAATGGGATAAAGTATCTCACATAAAAGTGGCAAGAAAAAGCAGTTCTGTAGGAAGAGAAGAGAAGGCAGGTGAGGAGGAATGAATGAATCTTGCTCTCATCAGATTTGACCTGAGGAGGGAATACCATACACACTCAATTTGGTATATTACCCCACAGGAAAGAAGGAGGAAGAAGATAAAAAAGGGGGGATGACAGAAGGGAGGGCAGATGGGGGAGGAGGTAATCAAAAACAAACACTTTCAAAAACGGACAGGGACAAGGGAGAAAATTCAATAAAGGGGGATAGGTTAGGAAGTAGCAAAATATAGTTTTTCTTTCACAAGATGAGTATTGTGGAAGCGTTATGCATAATGATGCTCATGTGGCCTATGTTGAATTGCTTGACTTCTTAGGGAGGGTGGGTGGGAAGGGAAGAGGGGAGAGAATTTTGAACTCAAAGTTTTAAAAACAGTTGTTCAAAAACAAAATAAATATGTTTTTGCAGGCAAATAGAAAATGAGATACACGGGCAATGGGGTGTAGAAATTTATCTTGCCCTACTAGTAAGAAAGGGAAAAGGGGATGGGACGGGAGTGAGGTGACAGAATGGAGGGCTGACGGGGGAACAGGGCAACCAGAACATATGCCATCTTGGAGTGGTGGGGAGGGTAGAAATGGGGAGAAAATTTGTAATTCAAACTCTTGTGAAAATCAATGCTGAAAACTAAATACATTAAATAAATTAAATTAAAAAAAGAAAGGTGATGGACTTAAGGTGCAGAATGAGGCATTTTTTATTATGGCTGGAATATGCTAATTTCCACTCTACTATGCACATATGTTATCAGGGTCCCCCAATGTAGGTGGGGAATAGTATATGGGAGAGAAAATTACTAATAGGAAAAAAATAAGATTATGAAAATATTTTAAAGAACTTTGTCAGGGCAAAAGAAGAGAAACTGATATCGCAGTAAGAGAAAGAGAGAGATGTTCATGTGCTGTGTTGGTAGCTTCACAATGTCAAGAAAAAGTAAGAAAAGCTCCTCCCTGCTGGCTAGACTTCCTGTTTTGTAATTATGGGTTGACTTAAATGGGCATTCCATAAGATGGTCAGTCATGGGTTGTTTGCATTCTTCATCATCAGAGTAATTTCACACAGTGGTGGGCTAACAGATAATTTTTCAGTATTTGTGTATGATGATCTGGTTGTGCTGGTAAATATTTAAGAACAAGATTGGAGGGCAGGTAGGAGTATACAAAACCTACTTTGAAGTTTAAGCCCATAAATAACATTTTCTTCATTGCTTTCTTAAGTCTTGAGATCAACAAAACAATAAATCAAGCCCTGGGGTATAAATACTCACACTGAAAATTTTACAGTTTGCTCTCAAGAGCCAGTCCAAGCTGGCTCTAGAACACCTCTGATTGATGATGGAGAGGGAGATAGTGTGGCACAGTGGAGAAAGTCCTGTACCTGGAGTCAAGAAGACTTTACTTCAAAACCTATCTCTGAAATTTATTAGCTGTGTGACTCTCAGCACATCACTTAACCATTATATGTTTAAAGCAACTCTAAGATTTACCTTTTCTAATAAATCATGAGATTTGCCCTGGAGTTGGTACCCCAGAAGCTGTGCCTTTACAAAGTGTGTAAAGCAGTAGAGATGAGCAGTACTGCACTAGAAATAGCTTTGAATTTGATACTAGGAATTGATTTTAGTTTTAGATCTACCACAAACTTACTGTATAACCATAGGCAAATGGCTTTATTTCTCTGGGCCTCAGTTTACCCAAGCGTAAAATCAAGTGGTTGGGTGAGATGATTCCTAACGTCCATCCGAATGTTTAATTGGGAAGAAAGAAAATTTCTGAGGGATATATTTGGCTTTCAAAGGCTGCTACATGGAAAAAAGAGGATTAGATTTGTTCAGTTTGGCCACAGAGGGAAGTAGGAGAGATGTATAGAAGCTGTAGAGGTGCCAAAATTGGCCCAATTTTGCCTCTCCTCACTTCTGTGTCTCTGTGTGTGTGTCTCTCTCCTCTCTCTCTCTCTTTCCTGTCATTGTTTCTCTCCTTTCTCTGTCTCTGTTTCTGACTGTTTCTGTCTCTCTGTCTCCTATCTCTGTCTCTCTGTCTCTCTCTCTCACACACACAAATACACACACACACACACAGAGAGAGAGAGAGAGAGAGAGAGAGAGAGAGAGAGAGAGAGAGAGAGAGAGAGATCTCCTAACAATTACAGCCTTGCCAAAATTGAATGGGCTATCTTGGTAGGTAATGAGTTCCCCAATCCCTGGAGGTTGGATTACTCCTTGTCAGGGATATTGTAGGGTAGGTCCTGCATCAAATGTTTATCTTGGATAAAAACCAACAAACAAACAAAAAAACCACAAAAAAAACCAAAACCTGAAGTTCTTTCCTGTCTCTGAGACTTGGTGATTCTGTGCAACATCATCTCAATTTTTTCATTTCCATTTAATGACTGAATGATTAATCCCCAGATGCAGTTTTCATAGAACCTAGAACTTCGTGTTAGGACATAGAGTTGGCTCAAAAAATGGTGGAAGCCTCCACAATATTTGCATAAAATATTTCCTTCAAGTTTGCATCTCTGAACGCATTTTAAAAATACCTGTGGGGAAAAATGCAGATTTTCAAAAATAGGGTAGTGTGGAAAATGTTATGAAACAAAGTACACATTTCCTCTTTTCAGGATAGAACAGAAAACACAGATATTTTTAGACTCTATAGCTTCTCTAGGGAATACAAAATGAAATGTGCTGGTGTCTACACACGAGGATATTTTCTTTTTTAGTAAGCATCCAAGTCCTCTCAAAAATGGAGTGCTATTTTCAATGTTTTGAACAAAAACAACAAAATTGAGACTTCTGATGTTGTTTCCAGGCCTTGAAAGAATGTGTTTCAATCAACATTGAATGCAGATGGTAGTTTGACCTGGAGTTAGAGTCCTAACTAGGGCAGAGTGACTAGGGCTTTGTCCCAGGGCATGGCATTTGAAAAGTGTTGGTGGCACTTGTCAAATTTCAGTAGCTAGAAGCAATAGAATTTGGCATAAAGTTATCAAGAATAATTAGCTGAAATGAGAAGTTGTGAGATGATGTGCTTCCTTCTCTGCCTTTCCCCTTCAGCTGCATCTCAGATGAGTTCCTCCTAGATCTGACCTTGCCCTGATCCCTCCTCAGCTATTATTACCCAAGTAATAGCCTTCTTGATTTGCTGGATTTATGCTCCTGGGGGCTGATGTCTCAGGATAGGGTAAAGTGGTGGAGTTTTTTTTTTCTGTTTCCCCACCATAGGGTGACATTGCATAATTGTTCCCCCTCCATTTTATCTCCCACCTCTACCCCATTAAGCTTTCACAGGATCATAGATTTAGAGCTAGAACAAACCTTAAAGATGATCTAGTCCAGGCTTTGCATCCCAAATAAATTAAAATAAAGGAAAAGGACCTATATGTAAAACATTTATAAGCAGCCCTTTTTGTGGTGGCAAAGAGTTAGAAATTGAGAGGCTGAACAAATTGTGGATATATAATTGTGACAGAATACTATTATGCTATAAGAAATGATGAGGGAGGTGGTTTGAGAAAAAGAAGACTTATATGACCTGATTCAAGATGAAGTGAGCAGAACCCATAGAACATTGCACACAGCAACAGCAATATAGCCATGATGATCGACGGTGAAAATCTTAGCTACTCTGACCAAAAGAATGATCCAAGACAATTCCTAAGGATATAATGAAAAACGTTGTCCACCTCCAGAAAGAGAACTGATGAAGTCTGAAGTCTGAGTGCAGATTGAACCATACTTTCCCCCACTTTCTTTCATTTTTTTCTTTTCTTTTTTTTGTAATGTGGCTAACATGGAAATATGTTTTGCATAACTTTACATGTGTAAGCAACACCACATTGCTTACTTTCTCAAATGGTAAGGGAAAAGCTAGAGGGAGAGAGAGAATATAAAACTCAAAACTTTAAAATAGGAATTAAAAAAAGACTACCAAATCCATCTTCATTTTTAATAGATGAGGAAACTGAAATATAGGGAGGTGAGATGATTTGCCCAGTGTTACACAGGTAGGAACTGGTAGAAGTAGGATTCCAACCCAGGACTTCTAACTTCATCACCATCGGGGGCTCTGTCTGCTGAAACATGCCATGTCCTGTTGTTTGGGGTCTCTCCTTGAGTACTTTTTGCTTCAACTTGTTTTAAAAAGTTGATTTGAGAGTGAGCTTTGGCCTGATGGTGCCAGGCATATTTGGTGAAGATTGCCTTGGCGATTAGAATTACCGGTGATGAATCCATTCAGCAACTCTACGAGCAATGGCCTGAATCATATGATCAATGGCCCATATCACTTACAATTATTCATCCTCTAAGTGTTCTTCTCTGATGTGGAACTCTAAGAACAAGATGTCACCTTTTCCATTGGTTACAATAACATCCACACTTTCTGCAATTACAGTTAAGACCATTTAAAGTTTAGACATCACTTCTTCATGGCATCCATACCAAAAGCAGGACCAATTCAAGTCATCAGTTTTTCTCATTTCCTGATAAGTGACACATAGACCAAGCCTTTCCCTTCATACCTTCTTTTCAAGGGCAGAAAGTTGGCTTGGGGGATTTCAGGTAGTAAATACCCAGAACGGAATATGTAGTATCTTTGTCAAGGGGGATAGATGTTTCAGCAGCCAGCCAGCCAGTTTCACTCTAAAATTAAAGTTGTCAATCATCGGGTAGCCTGTTTGGGAGATAAGTGATGTTTCGGAGCTTCGTGGAGAGTCAACAATTTACTTTGGTCAAGATTTAATGTGAGGTTCTTGCTTGGGAAATCTTCCAGGAGAAATGTCACATTCCCTGCTCACCCTTTTGGTAGGATTTGCCTAAGGATTCTGCTTAGCATAACAATGTTGATGTCTCATCGATTTCTCATTGAATGCTTCCAAGCAAAATCTAAGTATCATTTTCCAAGTTCAACCCTGACTACTTTCATGTCTGTCAGATCTTATTGTTTAATTAAAGTGCACAAACTACCTCTTTAATTTTCTTCCTTACAGCTATCATGGAGTTGTAAAGCCATTCAATTTTTCATCGATTCTCTGTTCTTACTGCCATCAGTGGATTAAAAAAAAAAAAAAACAAAAACAGATACTTGCCCTCTTGTCAGGAAGTGGGAGGAAAATCACACTCTTCGCACCAACATTCTAGATTCCAGCTGTTTAGGCCTCTGAACACGATGGGCATTCTGAGCCTAGGAGAGAGGACAACTGGGGAGGTTGTCAGAGAAAACTAAGGGGAGTAATTCAGGTCAGATTTTCACCATCATCAACCTTTCTAAGTTGAGCATCATTCCACATTAGGATTGTCTCCAAATGTGTGAGGAAACCAAATTTCTACCCAAATGTTCATGTACCCACGTGTATTTGTGTAGATCTATAATGAGCATGAGCAGTATACTGGTCACAAGCCATTAGCAATACATGTGCAAGATCTACTTCCTCCCATTTTGTCGCCTTTCTATAGAACTATGTTAACTCTGAACCATGCTAATTGTCTAAGTATCTGCTCCATTGCAATTTTAAGACATTTTTCTTGCTCAACCTTTTTTTTCACTTCCTTTTCCTAGTCTTTCCCTAAGGAGGTGGCCTAGAAACTACCATATATTTCATAATTTGTATAGTGTGTGATTAAAAACAAAGATACCCAATGATAATTCAGATAGACTATTTTGCTTTAGTTATTTTTATATTTTATTATTACTCAGTAAACAAATAATTGATTATTTAGGCCATTTTTTTCAGAGTCAGGATTATATCTAATTGGACTTAAAAAGATTTCAGGTTTTTACCCAGTTATTTGGTCAGGTTTTATCCTCTTATGATTCATGAGTTAATATATAATTATAAGTGGGAAAAAATTCCCTATATATGTGTGTGTGTGTATGTGTGAGTTAAGAAAAACATTGAAGAACCCAGTGTTTTAAGAGCAAAGGTTAAAAGTAGCTTCCATCTCCTTCCTGCCTTTGAGAAATGAGGTAGTGCTAATGTCTGGATGGAATTGTATCTCCTAGATGGAACTATATCTCCCAGAAGCAAAATGGGTTCTAAAATCTAAATATTAAATATTTAAAGATAAAGAGGAGGAGGGGAAAAAAGCCGAAACACTGGCTAGATATCCCTGAATTTTTTGCCTAGTAGCCTGACATCTCAAGAATCAGTTTATTTTGTAAAGGTTGTCTGATACTACTTCCATGTTGTCTCAATATTTCAAAAGTCTGTGATTTGATCAGTGTATATTGCCTCCAAAAATGAACATCCTAATGTTTTTGTGCCTTAATAGACATTTTCATTAGTTGCTATGCCCTGCCCCCAACCCCTTCCACCCTCGTTCGTCACCTATTGGTCAACCTTCTGATGATGAGTATTTCTGACTGGTTCTTAGATGGTTCACACAGTTCAAGCCAGGGCCTGTACTTAAAGCCTTTCCAGCTTGGTAAGTTCAACTTGTAGCTTTCAAAGATGACCTGTTTATCCAACCTTCCTTCTCTTTTGTCCTCTATTAAAAGATAAAAATAAAAAATGTCTCGTTATTCTTTTCTTTTTTAATTTTAAATTTATTTTAACATTTGTCAAAAAATTTGAGTTCCAAATTTTTTCTCTTCCTTATGCACCCCTCCTCCCCACCCCCACCCCCACCCCCACTGAGAAGGCAATGTACGTATATACATACACACACACACACACACACACACACACACACACATATATATATATATATATATCAAATACACACATGAAGTCATAGAAAACACTTCCATATTAACCATGTTGCATAAACAAAACAAAACAAAAACCAAGAAAAAGCAAAAAACATAAAAAGAGTGAAAAAAATTATGCTTCAATCTGCATTCAGAATTTATCAATTCTTTCTCTAGAGATAGATAGCATTTTTCATCATGGGCTCTTTGGAATTGTCTTAGATCATTGTATTGGTCAGAGTAGCTAAGTCTTTTATGGTTGATCATTATTAACAATATCATTATTGCTGTGTATAATACTTTCCCTGGTTCTCACTTCACTTTGTTCATATATGTTTCCCAGGTTTTTCTGAAACCATACTACTTATCATTTCTTACAGAACAATAATATGCTGTCACAATCATATACCACAACTTGTTCAGCCATTCCCCAACTGATGGATATCCACTCAATTTCTAATTTTTTGCCACCACAAAAAAGAGCTGCTATTGTATAAATAGGCCATCAGAATTTCTATATGTAGCCAACAAAGCCCTGCAGGAAGAGATAGTAAGAGATCGTTCACCTAAAATAACTTCAGATGATATAAAATCCTTGGGAGTATACCTGCCAAGACAAACCCAGGAACTGTGTAAGCATAATCATTAAACATTTTTAATACAAATAAAGATGTATTTATATAATTGGAGAAATGTTAATTGTTCATGGGTGGGCCAAGCCAATATAATAAAAATGACAATTCTACCTAAATTAACCTACTTTATTCAGTGCTATCTCAATTACCAGGAAATTATTTGGAAAAACAAAAACATTTGGAAAAACAAAAGGTCAAGAATATCAAAGGAATTAATGAAAGAAAAGGTAAAGGAAGGAGGTCTCAGTGCCAGATTTTAAACTGTATTATAAAGTGGTAATTATTAGAATTATCTCACATTGGCTCAGAAATAGAATGGTGGATCAATGGAATAGAATAGATATATAATACACAGTAGTAAATGTTTAACATTTTGTTTGATAAATGTAAGGCTTTAAGTTTTCAGGATAAGAATTCACTGGTAAAAATTGATGGGAAAACTGGAAAGCAGTCTGGTAGGAACTAGATATAGAGCCATATCTTACACCATTTACTAAGATAAGGTCAAAATAGATACATGGGCCAGAGCTGTCTAAAATGTGGCCTGCAGTAAGATTTATGTAGCCTGCCTGCAAGCATAGAAATTTACATAAATGCTTTAGTAAACGAAGCCAAGCTACAGCAGAGCTCTCACTAAAATGGCAAATCAAAATATATTGTCTATTGTTTCAATAAAAACCCAAGGTTGGACAGCCCTGGCCTAGACATAAAGGGAGATATCATAAGTAAATTTATTTACTTATTTTTAGTTTTCAACATTCACTTTTACAAGATTTTGATTTCCAAATTTTCCCCCTTTCTTCCCCCACTCCCCAAGGCAGTATGTAATCTGATATAGGCTATACATATACAATAAGTTAAAAATATTTCCACATTAGTCACATTGTAATGAAGAATCACAACAAAAAGGAAAAACCATTAGAAAGAAAGAGAGAAGATAGTATGCATCGATCTGCATTCAGACTCCATAATTCTTTCTCGGGTGTGCATAGCATTTTCCATTATGAGTCTTTTGGAATTGTCTTAGATCATTGCATTACTGTTAAGAGCTAAGTCAATCATAGTTGGTCATTGCACAATGTTGCTGTTACTTGTGCACAATGTTCTTCTGGTTTTTCTTTCTTCACTTAGTATCATGTAAGTCTCTCCAGGTTTTTCTGAAATCTGCCTGCTCATCATTTCTTATCAATAGTATTCCATTACATTCATATGCCCCAACTTGTTTAGCCATTCCTCAACTATGGGCATCCTCTCAATTTCCAACTCCTTGCCCATTTTTATGATGTCTTTGGGATACAGACCCAGTAGTGCGGTTGCTGATTCAAAGGGTATTCATAGTTTGCTGGATCAAAGGGTATGCACATAGGGCTAGGTAGCTAACCCTACAGGGCTTTTCTTTCCCACGATGGCCTTCCATTGGTCCTACTCACTCACTCACCCCCAAGGCCACAGTGGTGCCCCTCTCTCAAGGTCTACCTTCCACTACCCACAATGCAAAGGATGATTTTCTTTCCTTTGCCCTAAACAATTTCCTGCATATTTCGAGGTCTGTCATAACTCTAGGATGCTAAATCTGGGGGTATAAGCATGTATTCTTCTTCCCAGGCCCAGTGGGATAGGTTATATCCATAAGGTTCCCAGGGAGCAAGGCTTCCCTTGATGACATGGGTCTCTCTACCCCATGTTCAAGTTCTATTTCCAGAAGCCTATGTGAAGAGCAGAGGAAACAGGGCATTATAAAAATGATCTATAGAGAAAGGGCAAGGTTCACATCATTCCCCCAATTGAAATGCCTCTGCATTATTAACAGGCTATGAAGCACTGGCTTTAAATGTGACATTTCCAAAGTGAAGTCAATTAAGTTACCTTAGCACCAGCACGGCCCTACAATGACTGGGTTAAATATCTTTGAAACATCATACCAAATGGAACTCCTGCCTGACACACTTTCAAATAATAGGAATGCTTTTTTTTTTTTTTTGCCAAGGATTGATTCACTCAAAAGGCCAGTTCAATCAATAGATTTCGAAGGTGGTTTTTCATCTGCCTCAAAGCAGTTAACAATATTAATTAAGCTTCAAAAGCTCTCAATGGGGGTAGGTCACTAGGGTTCCTTATGGGGAAGCTGACAGACCAAAGGCTGCCTCAAGTCAACAATATCTACTTAGTAATAATAACTAACCTTTGTGAAGTGATTTAAGGTTTTCAAAGCAAGCACTTTGTGTGATCCTTTCACTCAACCCTCACAAACAACCATGTGAGGCAGGTGCTATCGTTATTAATAACCTCGTTTTATAGCTAGAGAAACAGAGTGTGTGACTTGCCCAGAGGTGACTAATAAGGGTTGGAGGGAGGATTTGTATTCAAGTCTCCCTGACTCAGGTCTTGTATCCCCCTTTTGTGGGCTGAGCACCATCACAGACATTATGAGTGGGCTCTTCCACTTCTATGGAACGCAGTAGAAGTGACACCTTTCTTCAAGACACTTAGAATCCAATGGAGAACACGATATACTTGTGCAAGGAAAATAAGTGCCTCAGTTTCCTCATCCACAAACAGAGGGGTTGGACTCGACAGCCTCTACGATCCTTTCCATTTTGAGTCTGCGATCCTTTCCACGGTTGCTATGATTTTTCTCTGAGTGCTGAAGGCCCACGTTTCTCTGAAGCTAGGTGGATTTATTCTATGATGTCTGCATACACCAAGGAGTCAGGAACTTATTTTGGAAAGAGGAAAATGGTTTTGGAGGAAGGAGGGAGAAAGGGAAAAGAATGGCATGTGTGAGGACTTTGCTATTTAAATTCGAGTCAGCTGTTTAGGGGAGAGGGGAAAAAAAAGGCTTCTCACATCCCATAATTTGCTGAATAAAGTTGTTGTTTCTCCATTCACATTTACCAACAAAAATATATGGCCCTCACTAAAGAGTTCCTAATCATCATTATTATTTAACATTTATTTATATAGCACTTCATAATTACAAAATGCTTTCTGCTCATTTATTAGTTATTTTTTGATGCTCCATTGTTCATCCTTCCCTCAAACTCTGCCGCAGCTTCTAGTCTCAGCTTGCCAAGCTTTTCTTCAATTGCCAAGAAGGGTCACGACTCCTTGAGAAATTAACATTTCAGTAAAATGCTGTTGTCTTTTAAGTTTTTTTGAATAGTAGGCAATTCTGTTTTGACAGTATGGACGCACGTTGCATATTCTGCAATGACTAGTTAATTTATGAGAAAATACGCATAAACATGCATATACATACATACATTTCCATATACTTTGTACATATAAACACATATGTACATATACATACACATATGCAGATGTGGCTGGGTGACCCTGTTTTTAGGGAGATAATAACTTTGGAGTTGAAGGGTGCCTTAATGATCTTCCAGTTGAAACTTTACATTTTTCACGTAAAGAAACTGAGGAACCAGGTAGTTGTCCAGAAGGCAGTGCAGTTGTGTTATATGGTAAAGCTGGAATCTGAACCCGAATTAACCCTTTTTTCTTTGACATTGGGGGTTCTTAATGGGGGAGGGTCAATGCTTTTTTTAAATGATAATTACGTCCCTGGCAATCCTATATACGTGTGTGTGTGTACATATACATACATATACATATATATATATACATACATACATACATACATATATAATTTTGTGTGCTTAAAAAATTAACGTGAGAAGGTTTCCATAGACTTCCCAAGATTGCTCAAGTGGTCCAGGACACAAAAAAGATTAAGGACTAACCCTTGATCCATATCATGTGGACATGTTATTTTCCTAATGGGGGAAGAATATATCCTGGGACCTGCCAGGATATATAATACCACATATAATAGAGAATAATTCAATCTCCAGTGGGTCTGCCTTGAATTCTATGCCAGGGGTTTTTAGTTGCTGAAGTACCCAAAGGAAGTCATGCAGCTTGGTCAACAAGCTTTCCTTTAGTGTTACTAATTCCCTTCTAATCACAGTTTAACCATAAATACAAAATCAGTGGTCATCTGTTTTGAGCAGGCTGAACAGATACTTTTCAGCATCAGATAATAGAAAGAGCACTGACTTTAAAATTAAGAGATAAGAACTCAATTCTAAGTCTGTAATATAGCTTCTATATGATCTTGAAGAAGATAGTGAACCACTGTGAACCTCATCACTGAAGCATAGGTAACAGGACTTGCACTACTCACCCTACAGTGTTATTAGGACAACCAAATGAGTTCATAGAACGGTAACTATTAACAGATTAGCAGGAATAATTGTGGTTGTTGTTCAGTCATTTCAATCATGTCCAACTCTTCTTGACTTCATTTTGGGTTTTCTTGGCAAAGATACTGGAGTGGTTTGCCATCTTCTTCTCCAGCTCATTTTACAGATGAAGAAACTGAGGCAAACAGGGTTAAATGACTTGCCCAGAGTCACATAGCTATTAAGCTTCTGAAGATGAATTTGAACTTCTAAGCATAAGCCTTCCTCATTCCAAGTCCAGTGTGTCCCCTAGCTGCCCATTTTATAGAAAAAGAAACAGTGATCCATAGAGGTTAAGTGATTTGCCCAAGGTCATGCAGATAAGAAATGGCAGAACTAGGAATCTCAATCAATGTCTTCTGAATAAAAATCTAGGACTCACCTTATTGCATTACCCTATTCACCACCCTTCTTTAGAAAAGCAAATAGGTATTGTTATTGTTTTTGCTCTGGTCCACAAAATCAAAAAAATCTCAGAATAGAAAGGGGGCCTGAGAAGCAACTAATCCAACTTGCACGTAACCGAGAGAGTCCACCTCACAAACATCTGTGACAATTGTTCATTCAGCCTCTGCTTAGGATAATGTATGGCACAAAGTAGGTGCTTAATAAATAAATAATAAATCCTCTAATTGATTTAATGATTCCAATGAGAGGAAACTGACTATCTCTTGGGGCAGCCCATCCCACTTTTACCCAATGAATGATCAAGAAATTTTCCTCCTTTAAAGGAGGTGGAGATCCTGTCCAGCTTTAGCATTCTATAAAGTGAAACATGATAATTACTCCTCCAGAGGATAAAAACATTATTCACAGAATCATAGATTCAGAGCCAGATGGCACCTCAGAGGTCATCTAGTCTAACTCCCTCATTTTAGATGAGGAAACACACAGCTTTCTTCCCTCCCTCCTTCCTTCCCTCCTTCCTTCCTTTCTTTCTTTCTTTCTTTCTTTCTTTCTTTCTTTCTTTCTTTCTTTCTTTCTTTCTTTCTTTCTTTCTTTCTTTCTTCCTTCCTTCCTTCCTTCCTTTCTTTCTTTGTTTCTTTCTTCCTTCCTTCCTTTCTTTCTTTCCTTCCTTTCTTCCTTCCTTCCTTCCTCTTTCTTTCTTTCTTTCTTTCATTCTTTCTTTCTTTCTTTTTCTTTTTCTTTTCCTTCCTTCCTTCCTTCCTTTCTTTCTTTGTTTCTTTCTTCCTTCCTTCCTTTCTTTCTTTGTTTCTTTCTTCCTTCCTTCCTTCCTCTTTCTTTCTTTCTTTCATTCATTCTTTCTTTCTTTTTCTTTCCCTTCCTTCCTTCCTTCCTTCCTTCCTTCCTTCCTTCCTTCCTTCCTTCCTTCCTTCCTTCCTTTCTCTGTCTCTCCTCTCTGTGTCTCTCTCTCTGTCTGTGTCTCTCTGTCTCTGACTCTCTCTCTCTTTCTTTCTTTTGGGGAGGCAGTCAGGGTTAAGTGACTTGTCCAGGATCACACAGATAGTAAATGTTTGAGGCCAAATTTGAATTTAAGTTGTTCTGACTCCAGGACCAGTGTTCTATCCACTTAATCACCTAGCTCCCCCTGGATTCTGCCTTTTCCTGAGATACCTGTTTCTGATCAGTTTCTTGCGGTTGCAAGTATTGGTAATATGAATTTTGTGGGAACCAGTAGTTTGCTGGTAAATGTTTAACAACTGGCTCTCTGAAAAAAAATGAATGTATGTTGGACATACTTTTAAGTTTAATCTTCCTTATTAACATTTTTTTCCCATCACTCTCAAGTCTAGGCAACCAATAAAACAATAAATCAAGACCTGATTTGTAATGCTTGCCAATTTCTGTACAAGGTATAAATGCTCACATTGTAAACTGAGTAATTGACTGATATGAGCCAATGCTAGCACTAGTCTGGTAGGAACTATAAATGAACCTTTATGGGGGGGAAGGGAGTATTAAACTCATGATAAATGGGCTTGATTGAGAGTCCTTTCTCTGCTCTTTATATGCCTTTAACAAATTTGTACTATAGTAATGCTTCAGAAGCCTGCTGCTTTCAGGGACTGGGAAGCTCTAAGAGAAACATGAGCTAAATTTCTAATATTTTCAGAAGTGATTTCTGGGTAGGGAAAATACGTCAGAGAAATTATTAGGAAGCAACCTCTGAAACTGTGCAAGATCTGTCTGTTCAGAGAGGACGCATCTAAAGCGACCATTAACAGTTACAGTAAGAGGACAAATGAAATAACAGTACCAGATAATAAATGCTAAGCAGCAGAAATAGAAAGTATTTCAGAAATTCAGAGGAGAGAGAGCTTCTTGGCATATTGAGCCATCAGGGAAGGATTCATGAATGGAGAGTAGCCACCCAGCCATGCACAAGGTTTCCCTCTGGCTCCTATCAGGTCTGAGCTCTCTCTCAAGGTTTTCTTGCCCTTTTTCCCTCTTCTAGAGATTCCTCCACATTGAGCAAGCCTGGATTATTCCAGAGGATATTGCAGGGCATTTTATACAATCACTTGTTCTTTTAGAAAACAACAAAGTGCACAGCATCTGAACGATGGGCAAACAAGGCTCACAGGAAGGTGAATGGGTATGAACGAAAGATGAATGAAGTTAATTATCTGGCATACAATGAATTGTGTACAAGCTGTGCCTCGGAAATACTGATCAGGACAATTGGGTAAGCAGGATTATTGTGAAATCTTCTTTTGCTGGAAACATCTTCAAAAGAAAACTCAAATAGCCCTTTTTTCTTAGGAAAAGTTTTATTGCACCAAGGACTATCCCCAGATGGAGGAAAACACACAGGCCTTTTGCATTTGGCAATATTCATTTTAAGAAGATATTGGTTTTCAAGTGAAACAAAGAAAGCACAGAACATAAGCACCAAAGAATCTCATTCACCTAGGGACTATACCACTAATAGATTTCCTTAATATTGTCAGCCTTTAAGAAGCCAAAACCTCAGAGACAAGGAGTCCGGTGCAACAAAATTCATTCTGAAAACAAATCCAAAAAACATATTATTATCATATCCCTACATTGCCTTATTTGAAGCTACCCCTCTTCCTATTCCCTGCTTAATATCCTTGTTTTTTTTAGAATTTTATGATCATAATAATTCTACCTAGGCCTTTCTGGTTTCACTTTAAAAATGGTATCATACGTGAGGGCCAATGAATTGTAGGGAGAAAGGTTTGTCATTTTAATTAGCATTAAACCAGAATCAAGCATAAGATGACAAGCAAAACAACAAGAACAGAGGCATTCAGGAGTGTATGATTAAGTGAACTGTAACAAATGAGGGCCTGGGGAACTTGGGATGTTTATAATTAGGAAGCCTTGGCATTACCAATGAGGGAAAAGGATGCTGGGGCTGTTTTCATGAGTAACCTGTCAAAAAGCACCATTTCCTGAGGTCTCTCAGGCCTACGGAGGCAGGAATGGATTCAATGGGAAATGGTGCCATGTCAAAGGGACCCTTGGTCTTGGAAAAACTGACAAAAGAAGCATTGCCCAAAGGCCAGAAGGAGCTCTCAGAAGGATCCAACTGGGAAGCTACTAGTTATGGGGAAGGCTGCTCAGCAGAAGCCAAAGGTGGTGTATATACATTTCTTTCATCTTTCTTTCACACCCTTGTCATGTCTTGCTATCACTGTTCCTCACGTTGCTGATGGGGACTCTGTTTCTTTCCTCTTGGCAGTAGACTAGCCTCTAATGGTTTCTTCCATTCTGATATACACCAAACTATGAACCTATCCTAGAGGGCTGTCTTTTCCTTCTACCTATTACCAGCAACCTCCCTTTATTCCTCCCCTGTGAGAATTCTGTTGTAAGCCCATCTAAGGACAATATTTTTTTGTGTAGAAAAAAAAAGAAAAAGATGACAGCTGGCCCTATGTTTAATTGCTATAGATGAATATCTGTTCTCTCTCTCTCAAATTAACTGATGGGCCAGAATTATTATTTTTTTTAACATTCTGGCCCACCAGTTATTTTATGTTGGAAATTTTACTGTCAGATGTGTTATCCCTTTAGTCCAAAGCAATTGAAATACAAATGTTCTTTGGCAGGACAGTAGCTTAAGCTATTATCAATCATTTACTTTAGTATGAATGAGAGATCTGAGCGAGTTTTTTTTTGGTAGAAAAGAAGATTTTTTGATATAAAGGTTTTTTTTTTGATAAAAAGGAAGAAAAGAACATGAAGCATTTATGAAGAATAATACTAGGACTTTGTTCCTGCTAGGTGGGGATTTTAAACTGCTTTCTCATACAAGTACACCTTGCCTAATATGTTTATCGTAGGTTGGCCAAAGATTTGGCATCTTAAACATTGAAGCAGAGATAGAACAAAGCAAATCAGAAGTAGGATACTTGAATAGCTTCTCAAAGAAAACAAAAAAATATTGGTGTTCTTACTCTGTGTGTGTGATAGTATATATTGGTATGTGAGGATCCAGGAAAAGTATCCCTTGGAAAAGAGAACGTATCAGGGAGTCAAAGGTTGTCTTCCCTTACTCAGGCCAGTTGACTGGGCAACATTCATTCTTAGAGGCACCATTGAAGAAAGATAGTATGAGGACATGCAAAGTAATTGCTATGCCACTTCTGTGCTGAGGGCACCACAGAGTTTCACTATAGTGGATATCTTGGAGACAGGCAGGGCAGATCAGCCTATCCACTTTGGTGAATCCGGACACAGAGATTGCTTCTTGACCAGGAGTTGTAAAATAGAGACTGTTGCCACCCACAAAGACCATCATGCATTCATTCTGCAAAGCAAGTTGTTGCATGAAACATTATAGGGACAGCCAATTTCATAGGAAAAAATGTTATGAATGGGGGATTGGCTAGATTATGTTTTAGTGGAGTTTCGTGGTTTGGTTATATTAGTGATGAAATCATGAAATGACATTGTTCAGGGATCACCTTAGCATGCCTGTGAATCATCTTATTTGATTCTCATGATAAACAAGAGTAATATAAGGGAGAAGGAGACATTCAGAATCTCTTAGACCAGGATTCAAGTGCTCCCTATGATACATGTTGGCTATGTGACCCCAAACAAGTAACATGATTCTCCTCCCCACCTTATTGTCCCCAAGTAACTCTCTAAGATTATAAGTTATGGAGTAGGTACTGATTTTCTTTAGTAGAGGGGATTCTCTCATTGGTAGTGCCCTACACCAAATAAATCATAGGTTTGGACCAATAAGCTGTTAAAATGGAAAAGGCAGGTAGTTGCTATGACCATTTTACAGATGGGTAAATGGGCTCAGAGAATTGAAGTAACTTGACTTTGATCAGAAAGTGAATGGCAGAATCAGGGCTCTTAAACACAGATTATCTCCTCGTTCAGTGCCCTTTCCGTATATTTCACAGGACTTTTCACTAGAGTCCTTTTTACCCAGCATCAGTGTGGTTATACACACAGTATACCAACATTGGGGATGGATTTATCTTAATCCATGTATACAGTCATTTTAATTGTTGCCCTTACTGCTATTCCCAGACACTGACTTGGTGCCTATATGCCCCCCCCCACATACACACATGTACACACACACACACACACACAGAGTATATATACATGGGTATATATAGCATTGTGTGCATATATGTATATATGCATATATACATTACACATATGTGTGTATTTATACATTATATATGCATATATGCATAAATATATACATATACATATATATACATATATATGTATATGTATATATATGTATATGTGTATATGTGTGTGTGTATGTGTGTGTGTGTGTGTATATATATATATGTGTATGTATGTATGTATGTTTGTGTGTGTATGGCATTGTGCCAGATGCTGGGTATACAGAAACTTATATTAACACGTTTATACCTCCTCAAGGCATTTACAATCTAATTAGGAAGGCAGGACATATGTATGAAAATATAAATATCATTTTAATATAGCACAAATTTCCAAGTAGTTAGACTGGTCTTTGCACGAGTCTGACCAACTAGTCTAAAAAAAAGTGAGAGGCTTTTATCTGATATTTTTTAACTCATACAAGGGAAGGTTTGAGGCTTACTGAAGTGGGAGAGTAAAGTAGAAAGAATAAGGGAAAGATAGAACAATTACATTTACTTGCCCATAGACATGATGGGCTTATGGTTGTAGCAGGAATAGGAACCTGTAAAGTGATGTGCCCCTTGAGAAGTTATTCCTCAACCTTGGTGTTGCCAACTTCAGCTCACCTCTCAATGTCCTTTGTGTTTCTGTCCCTCCCCCCCTCCTCCCTCTCTCCCTCCCTCTCCCTCTCTCCCTCCCTCTCTCTCCTCTCTCTCTCTCTCTCTCTCTCTCTCTCTCTCTCTCTCTCTCTCCCTCTCTCTCTCTCCCTCTCTCTCTCTCTCTCTCTCTCCCTCTCTCTCTCTCTCTCTCCTGTCTCTCTCTCTCTCTCTCCCCCCTTCTCTCTTTTTGTCTCCCCTTTTCTTTCTCTCTTTCTATATACAGCTCACTGTGTGAACAAAAGCATGCGTGTTAGCAAGCTGGAGTTAGGGGTGGAGGCTATAGCCATAGAATAGTGAGAAATTAACTGGCCAAGGTGGGAATCAAGCTCATAACTCTGATTCCATTAGCACTGATTTCTGATCAATGGAGTTAAGGTATCCATATCCTCTCACTCCGTCTGCCTGCTTTTATTTCCTATCTCTGTCTCAAAGAATGTCTCCAGCTCTTTTAATCATAATACAATGGGGGTGGGGGGAGGGTGCGGGGCAGATGAGGGGTGGGGAGACAGAAATGTTGCTACAGATTCCACAGACTACTTTGTATAATTTACTGTCTCTTTTGTATATCAGATGCAAACTTCATCATAGAAAATGACTTGTCTCAGTGGATATTATCATCATTTATCACTCAGTTATTTTATAGGGATGAAATGCCATGATCAAGTTAGCATCTGCAAACAGCGGGCAATTTGACAGGGAGGGGCTAGGCTGATGAGACTCAAGTACATTCCCAGGAGAGGATGTGGGGATTTGTAGGAAGCAAGAGAGGAGATGAACTCCCTTGACAGCATTTGATACCCAGTATCCGGAGCCATTTATGAGACAGTGACTACCAGCCCTATCTGGGGTTGATCATTCTGCAATTCTATAAGGCCTGTTTCCATCACGGGTCTTATTCTACACAGCATCTCTTGGAACACTCTACTGTAGATGGGAACCTCAGCAGCCATATATTGTTCTTAATTACAGTGCTCCAGTCAATGTTTCCAAATAACTTTTATTGCACAAAAGCAGTTGTGGACTCAGGGGCTCTGGCACATAATACTTATCTTGGGATCTGGCACTTTCCCAGAGAGGACCCTATTGAGTGGAAGTCAGAAAGAAAGATAATTCTGAGACAATTGAGCAATTCCAGGACCTTTTCAGCTCTCAGATGGGTCATCTTAAGACTTAATTCATGTGCCATCTTGGTATTGTGGAGAGAATGCTGGATTTTTGCATCTGAGGAGCTGAGTTCAAATCCTAACTTTACCACTTGTAACCTGTGTGATCTTGGTCAAGTAACCTCCCCTCTCTAGTTTTCAGTTCCCTCCTCTATAAAATGACAGGGCAGGATGAGATGGTCTTTGAGGTCTCTGCTACCTTTACATCCATCATTCAATGATCCCCAGGAAGTCTTTCTGTCCTCTCCTCCTCAACTAACCATGTCCATCCTTATCAGTTCATACGTTGTAACCCTCCGTACTGAAACGTAAGCTTCGTGGGGATAGGAAAACTATTTTTCATTTTTATCTTGTATCCAGTGCCTTATCTCATTACTTTGCTTTTTTCTTTTTTTAAAGTTGGGGTGAAGGAGGATAGGGAGGGAAGGCCTATGATTTCATCAGTGTAGGGAATTCTTCCACCCATACACGAAAGATCAAGTTTATCTATAACTTACTATCTTAGAGAGTTGACTGGGGCAATGAGAAGTTAAATAATTGAACCATGGCCACTTGTGAGTTCACATCAGAAACTTGAATCCTTATCTGCCTCACTCCAAGGCCAGTCCTCTATTTACTATACAATAATGTCTTCCATACAGGCATTTTTATATATCCTGGTTGGATATAGGGTCAGTCTTCTGTTGACACAGAGGGCTGAAAGGTCCTCCTTACCAGTAGGCAACCTCTGCACAATATGATTTGGGAGGATAGGGAGGGTGTCTATTTGAAACAGTAACCTTATTGCATATCATTAAATCTTGGTTCTTTAAGATGTCAAAAGCCTTGTTGTTTTCAACACACACACACACACACACACACACACACACACACACACTAACATCCCTAAGATGGGTTATACTGTGTGATAGCTGCCAGTCAGCATTCGAATTCTCAGTTAACACCTTAGAAGTGGGGAGGGTCCTGGGGGTGAAGGGGAGATTCTTTGGGAGAATTTTAGTAAGGGAAGTAGGATCATTGACAGGGTAGATGGAAGGGTGCCACAAAAGAAACTGCCAATTTCACAATTTTGCTGGGGCTCAAGGTAGAAGGAAGGAGCCAGGAGAAAACTGTGTCCTTAAGACAAATAGAAAAAATAAGGGTACTACTATTGTTGTTCAGTCATTCTCAGTCAACTCTTCTTGGCCCCATTTGGGATTTTCTTGGTCAAGACACTGGAGTGGTTTGCCATTTCCTTCTCAAGCTCATTTTACAGATGAGGAAACTGAGGCTAACAGGGTCAAATGACTTGCCCAGGTCACACAGCTAGTAAGTATCTGAGATCAGATTTGAATTCAAGAAGATGTACTTTCTATGATTATTATTTCAATCTATAGTTTTTCAACCTATATTTTCAATCTATATTGTTTCAATCTAGGATTATTATTTCAAAAATACAGTAAATTGACCCCTGACTAAGGATATTTTACTAAAGTCTGAAGTGAGGGAACTTACTGAACTTCTGAAAATAGATCCTAAAACCCTCACTTTTTCCTCCTCAGGAGTCTTTGAACCATAGTACAGATACTTATGAGACTTGGATTACTGAAGGTCCATTCTGCTTGGCGTCAGTGTGATAGCAAGGGAGAACTTATTCTTGGCTTATTATGACCAAGGCAGTAAGCCAAGTATTGAATAGAAAATAATCTGGCCTGATCACGGGCCATGAATATGTTCTCCCCTTGTTTTGCTGAACAGGTATCTATCTAATTAATACTCACTGATTTGAAGACCTTAGTCATATGCATTCCCCAATTTTTTTTGGACTTTATCTACAATGCAATTGATCTGGAGACCGCCTGTTAAGAAAACTCCCTCTTTCCAATTCAGATATGCAAAGATTCTGCAACCTACAGTCTTCGAGCACTGCTTAGAGCCCTAAAAAGTTGAAAAAACATGCTCAGGGTCATACAGACAGTTTTTATCAGAAGCAGAACCTCATTCCAGATCTCCCTGATTCCAAAGTCAGCTCCACACTCACTACACAATGATGCCTCTATATTCCTAGTATCCAATTAAAAAGTTCTCGAATATTTATATCCACATGTTGGTTCTGAAGTGATCTTGAAGCAATTACTAGCATTTGTGTCCTCAGGGAATATTTTGATAGATTCCTTTTTCTCAAGAATTTGTTAGATTGAGTCAAATCTACCTTGTCTGACCATTGAATGAATGAGATATAGGCAGAGTCTTGCGAAGTCTCTGAAGATTCTGATGGTCAAAAGTTCAACTGGAACGGTGATGTAAAGGGTTTTGCAAATCTTATAATGCTACAGAAAGTGAGTTATCAATATTATTATCTTCATCATCATTGGAGAAGATTCCGATTTTAAATTATAGATAGATAACAGATAAGTGAGATAGAGGAAAGAATGATAGGCAGCTAGGTATCTGGGTAGGTAGGTAGGCAGATAAATGATATATAACTAGATGAGAGATAGATGATAGGTAGATAAAAGATAGATGATAAATAAATGATAGTTTGATAGATGGATAAACAGTGGATAAATGAGATGGATAAATGATGATAGATAAATAGATATATAGATGATAAATGATAGATGGATGGTAGATAGAGATAAATAAATGACAGAGAGATGAAAGATGATACAAAGATGGATAGATAGATAGATAGATAAATAGATCATTTAGTAAGTGTTTACTATTTGCAGGTACTGTGAAAAACATTGAGAATACAAATAAAAGCAAAAAGAAAGACAGTGCCTGCCCTCAGGGAGTTTACGTTCTAATGGGAAAAGACATGAAATCATGAACTGTCCATGGCCTTGTCCAAGTATTTCCAAGAATGGTGGCTGATATGGTAGTAGTTGCATTGAACCCCTCACCAGAGCACTGAACAGAACTATAGAGGCCAGCTTTTTCCTTCTTTCTTCTGGTTCACAGTGCACATGATTATACATTAGGACTAAGTAGGCAGCTTTCTCAGTAGACTAATCACTCGTTCATTGTCAACAAGATTGTAATAGGTGATTAGTGGTGGGTACAAACTGCTTGACTTGAAAAGCCAATTTTCTCCAAAGTTGTCATCAGTGGTGTTGTAGTAAGGGGCACTTTGCTGAATTTACAACAGCCAAGGGGTAATTAGGCAGAGAAATACCATTTCCTGTAATCCCAGGCCAGAATCCTTGGTGCCTTTTAATGAGCTCTATTCTCATGATCAACTATAATTTCAAATGAAAAATTATTTATTCATAAGGATAATCAAGCAGGTAACAATGATAGATAATCTGGGAGGCAGCTCTCATTCTGCTAGTCAGAGGGCCTGGGTTCAAATCACATCTTTAGAACTTTCTACCTTTATGACCTGGGTATGTCAGTTTACTTTTTCTGTAAAATGAGAGGATTAGACTCTGAGATCCTTTCCAGCTCCAAGTCTATGATCCTTGACCAGGATAGACCTTAGAGGTAAAATCTACCCCTTTCTAAGCCCTAGTTAAGAATGACAATGAAGTGTAACTCAAAGTGATGAAGTAAGATAGACTTAAGCAGACACAAGTATTGTTTCCTTTTCAAATTTCTGCTAGTTCTTGGAAAGACTCCATTGTGCAAGAACTGGGCCCAATGCCACACCGAGTTCCACGCTCGCTGAAAGGGGAAGATTCTGTGTCTTAATTGGAGAGCAGGGTGTTCCTCAGTGTTAGAGTTCTGGGGCTTAACTGTTTCAGGAGACTATTTCAACCAGAGCCTAAAGTCAGGCACACTTCAGGAGAGGGAAAAAGCTGCCAATGCTGCTCTTGTTTCTTCTTTCTGTCAAAGTTTATTTTCCACAGTCATGATGCCAAAGAGCTGTGCTTAGGAAGGAATGACTCAGAGTCCTCATTCGAAAAAGACAGTGTGCTCAGGGAAGGTCTGTGTGCATGGTTCCCTCAGGATGCGTTAGAACAGCACAAAAACAGGGATAGTTGCCTTTTACCTCCTAAATTCATAATAAGAATGATGATAACAGTAATAACAACCGACATGTACAAAGCATTTGAAAGTCTACAAAGAGCTTTATATACATTAGTTGATTTGAGCCTCACAACAGCTCCATTGTATTTGAGAAACAGCCTGGTAGAGTGGGTAGAGAGCCTGCCTTAGTGTTGTTAGGATGACTTGGGTTCAAGTCTTGCCTCTGACACATGCTGGCTGTACGGCAAGGGTGAAATCATTTAGCCTCTTGGTGCTTCTGGGCAGTTTTCTAATACCTGAAGTTTCAGGGCAGGTCCTCCTATGCAATGGTATTTCTTCATCTGGAGTTCCCTATATCAATGAAATCATAAATCTGGCCCAACTGACTCCATCTCATCTCTTCAGGAAAAAAAAAGCTCTGAGAGGTAGGTATTACTGACATAATTATCACAATTTACAGCTGAAGAAAAAGAGGTTCCCTTATACACATATATTTTGCGTATATATTTTTACTATATTTTTAAAGGAGAATTTATTCTTAATTATAATCCAATAGACAACAGTGATGATCTGGGAGGCAGCTCTTGCTCTGGTAGAGGGCCTAGGTTCAAATCCCACATCTGGATCTTTCTACTTGTGTAACTTGGGAAAGTCACTTTACTTCATCTGTAAAATGAGAGGATTGGACTCTGAGATTCATGTGTGTGTGTGTGTGTGTGTGTGTGTGTGTGTGTGTGTGTGTGTAGGAAATCACTGTATTTCAATATAATTCCAGTATTTTTTTAAATTTTAAGACATTATTTTGAGAAGGGGTACCTAGGCTTCACTAGACTGCCCAAGGGGCATAAAAATGACATAAAAATATGAGCCCTTCCTATGGCGAATGTCTTTTCAACCCCCACTTAAGAACAGTCTGTTCTAGCATTTTGCCTGGGATTAGACAGCAAGCTTGCCAGCTTAGAGTTTCCCAAATCTACTTTATTTTTTTCCTGTTTTTGAAGATGTGGATATCTGTCTGTTTCCAGTCTTCCATAATTTTTCCTTGGCCTCTCTAGTTTCTCCTAGATTATCAGCAGTGGTTCAAGGATCATTCTGTAAGTTCATCTAGTTCTCTAAAATATAAATCCTTTGGATTTGGACACATGAAATTGTTTAAAGCAGTAGGTTCTCTCTTACTATTTTTCCCATTGATCTTAGGCTTCAATTCTCTTTTAAATTGTTTTGTTTTCCACTTCCCTATCCAATATGAAGATCAGTCTCCTTGTCAGAAAAGACAGAAACAAAATGGAAAGGGAGTAGGTTAGCTTTCTATGTCATCTGTTAACAATATACCTCTTGCCACAAGCAATGGGCCCACCTCTCATTAGTATAGTCAAGTAGTGTTGCTTAGTATATAGATGGCTAGCCTTGAAGACAAGAAGAGCTGGATTCAAATCCTGCCTCTCATTCGTATTGTGACCATGGACAATCAATCACTACTTTACCCTATCCCCTAGTCAACATTCTATGACTCTCAGTTACAGATGAGCTGCTCATGTGCAGTAGTTGGGTAAATTCTCCACACTAGTGAAATCACAAACTTTGATTGCCTCCCATGAAAAGAAAAAAGGAAAGGGGAAAAAAGCGTTGTTTTTCTTTCTCTGAACAAAATAGTCACTACAAAACTTTCTTCTACCTCTCTTTAGCATGTAGAAGTAGTGTTACTTAATGTATAGATGGCTGGCCTTGAAGACAGAAGAAAAGGAAAAAGGGAAAAAAAAGCATTGTTCAAAAGCTTCACCTCATTAGCAGCTAGATAGTACAGTAGAGAGAGTTCTAGGCCTGGGGTCAGGAAGAAGTTCAAGTCCAGCCTTAGACACTTTAAATTTTTTTTTATTTTATTCTGAACTTAAGAAATAAAATAGACATTTCCATAACAAAGCAAAATAGAAAAAAAGATGATTGTATATGAAACAGCAAATCTATTATGTAGAACTTGCTATTCCTTTTAAATATAAAGTTATCATGTTACTTTCTTTTGTTTCCTCTTTTTTTTCTCTCCTCTCCCCTCCCCCCTACCCCACCCTAGAGATAGCTACTATTAGGTACAAATGTGTGTGTGTGTGTGTGTGTGTGTGTGTGTGTGTGTGTGTGCGTGTGTCTATCCATGTTTTTCCAAAATCACTGAGCTAATCGTTTCTTATAGAATAGTAGTATTCCATCACAATCACATACCACAACTTGTTCAGCCATCCGCAATGTGACAGGCATCCCTGCAATGACCAGTTCTTTGCCTCCCCAAAGAGAGCTGCTCTAAATATTTTTAGAACGTATAGGTTCTTTTCCTCTGCCCCTAATCATCTTATAGTGGTATTGCTGGGTCAAAGGGTATAGGCAGTTTAATAACTCTTTGGGCACAATTCCAGATTGTTTTCCAAAATGGTTGGATTGATTCAAAGTTCTGCCAACAGTGAGTCAGTGCCCCAATTTTTCCACATCCCATCCAATATCAGTCTCTTTCTCCTTCCGTCATTTTAGCCAATCTGGTAGGAATAAAATGATATCTCAAGCTTCTTTTAATTTGCATTTCTCTAATTAATAATTATTTAGAGCATTTTTTCATGTGAGTATAAATTGTTTTGGTTTCTTCTTTGGAATAACTTAGTTTCTTCAAATGAGGGAGTTGGACGAGATGACCTACAAAGTGGCTTCTGACTCTATGTGCAGTAAGTAAGTTCATTCTACATGGACTGTGCTGAGTACAATGTTACAGTGCCTGGCACAGAATAGATTCTTAATAAAGGCTTATTTATTGATTAACTGATAGAGGCAGGGATTGGTTGTTATTTTCATCCTTGAAGTGCCAGTACCTAATATGGTGCCTTACACAAAGAAAACGCTGAATGATACTTTTGAATTCAATTGAATTTATTTGACTTAGCCAGTTTTTAGTCAGTCAATATGTTCAAATCTGTTGGGGTTTGGAGAAAGGGCTAGCCATGGGCTCAAGCTCCTAAGAAGAGATTCTAGTAAAAGTTTGGGACTGGAGAAAGGGGAGAGAGAATTCTCCTCCTCATTTTTATTCAAAACCATAGTTCTTTCCTCATCTGGGCATATTCTCCAGCTGCACAGATTCAAGAATAAGATGTGGGTCTGTGGGTGAGTGGGTGGGGGTAAAAGGGGAGGTGATGTCTTTCTATGAATGGAGCCCATGAAAGGAGAGAAAGAGAAGACAACTGCTTAGAAGTAGCATTTCTTCCGTTAGAGAATCACAGGAAGTATGTTACTTGGGTTTGTCCTAAGTATATCTGCTTGAAGTAAATAGGCTGGTGGTGATTAGAGGGGTAAGTCTTTCCTTTGTCCATGCAAAAGTCTAGCCAAAGAGGAGAATCCAAGGGACAAATGATAGCATGGAGTAATTGGGCTACCAGTTAGAAGCTCTGAGTTTTTTGACACCTTGGTTTGGCTGTAACTACCTGAGTGACCTTGAGCAAATCACTCAACTTCTTTGCATCTGTTGTTCCTTCATGGATAAAATGGAGAGAATGATTCCTGCCCTGATTATCTCACAAGGTGGTGGTAAACATCACAAGAAATAAGGTATGTGAAAAAGTCTTTAAAAAAAAGGACTAGATAAATGTGAGATCTGTTGTGTCTGGGGGCACTCCTGTCTAAATTACTACAATGTGAAAGGAAAGTAGCTGTAAATTAAATAGAACCCTTACCCTTCAATAGTGGTCTAAGAGGAATTGCAAAAATCAATAAAACAAATAAGCTGAAAACAAAATGGGTACCCATAAACAAGAGACTGAGCAAACTGAATTATGTGAATGTAATGAAATGCTGTTGTACCACTGAAACAGCCAATATAAGGAATTCAGAGAAGCTGGGAAGAATTTCTTTGGAGGGCTGCAGGGTGAAGAAATCAGAACCAGGAGAATAATATACATATTGATTTTAATAGTATAAATCAAAACAGCACTAAAAATCAGTTGTACTTTGATTAATTGTAAAGGCCAACTGTGGTCCAAAAGAACAGATGAAGGAGCCCACCTCCCTCATCTCAACTGAGAGGTAGAGGACTGTGGGTAGGAAATGTGTCATACATGTCAGGGATTAGTACTATCTTGACTTCTTTTGCTTAACTGTTTTTCTTGATACAAAGAAAGGTCCAGTGGGGGTGGTATATCAGGATACTGTGTTATATAAACAAAAAAAAATCAATAGAACTTTTGAAAATAAAATGAACAACAAAAAAGAAACTGCAATCCAGAAAATATATGTAATAAAAAACAGAGACAAAGACAATTTTTTAAGCAAAAAAGGTTTTTAAAAATGAAAAAAAGTTTTTATTGCCTGTAGAAAGGCACCTCCTTTCCTGGGAAAAATCAAAACTCCTTCAAAGAACTCCATAGTGGGAGCCAAAAGTTTAATTTCCCTACTTTGGCTACCATTCAATAGCTCTATTTGTACAAGAACAAATGAGGGGTAAAAGTTGACAAGCATTCTTCGGCTGAAAAGAAACATGTTTGTTTCTAGTTAATTGGAAAAATGTTAAGGAATAGCTTCTGCTAGTCAAAATATTGCCCACAAAACACAGCCAAAGCTGAGCTGGGTGTGAATCTGTTTTATGCTCCTATACTCTTCTTCCCTCTGCCCACTCTCCCAAGGCCATTGGTTTCATTTTTCACCAATAAATAGATGATGAGTAATGCTGGCCAAGGACTGCTGTTTGCAAAAGTCATTGTTTGGTCCTCCTAATGCTTCCAGCTTTGGCCAAGGTCAATGCTTAGTGTTTAGGGATCAGAACTCTCAAAAGCTTATGTGACACATCTTATTTTGTTTTGCACAAAACAAGAATTTTTTAAAAAACAGAATTTGATATTACTTGTTTGTTGGTTTGGTCTGATATACAGCTAAGAATGTTTTTTTTTCAGTCTGGTAATGAATAAGCAATGTGGCCATCATTATCATTAATCAAGACACGGCCATTGAACTGAGGGGACAGAAAGGTAGCTATTTCAGCCAATAGCTCTATTTGAGAGCATGAGCCTTTTGTCTTAAAATATATAAAAAGAACTCTCAGGCTTTTGGATGGGTGTTCCTAAACTGGTCCTCATGCTGCAATTCTGTGTATTAGAAAATAGACCAAGAGGCAGAGCAGGTAAGACTTCACTGGGGCATAAAAGCAGAAATCTAGGATGTTTGGCCGGATGATTTGCTTTCCTTTTATGTATGTGTCTTTGTGCTTTGTGTGTCCCTAAGAAAAATATTGAACAGTGGTCATGCTATAAGCTACCCAAGGTCTTAGGAACAAAGCACACTAAAGGACCATCACAAAGTCAATGAGAGCTACTTCTTTGAAAACATCCTCTGAGTATTTCTTTATATTCCTCTGTGTGTGTGTGTGTGTGTGTGTGTGTGTGTGTGTGTGTGTGTGTGTGTACAGTCAGCAACCCTGAGGGTCTTCCCCTTCCAGTTTGATTTTTTTTTTCATTAAAGGGGCCATCCCTTGACTTACTTCTTAAGGAGGCCTCTTCACTGAATGGGTGTTACTTCACTCAAAGTGAAAACCTGGAAAGACTTTAGCCCAAAAGGGCCAGGGTCTTCCATTGCATCCTGGGCCATCTCCAGTCACCCTGATGAATATCTGGACACTGGACCTGGATGTCTCTGGAGGAGAAAGTGAGGCTGGTTACTTTACACAGCCCTCCCTGACTCAAATAAAAGTCAACTGCAAGTCATGTCATCATCGCCCTGATGTCACAGTCTTCTTTGAGAACAAAGGACAAACACACAAAAACACAATGGTCAAGGAGTCATTGTTAGCAGCCATGTGGTTATACCTTAGTGTATTACAAGATCTATAAACCAGTACCCTATAATCCCCTTGCCCAAATTAACAGAATTAAGTCTGAACTAAATTATCCCCCTTTTGCTTTTCTTCTCACTTGAGACATAGTAACTAAAACTATTAAAGGAAAAGATGCTATTTGTATGCCAACTGTGGGGGAAGACTGACTACAAATAGGAGGGAGTCTTCTGCCAGAAATGGCCTCAAAGCAGTAGTACCATCCATACTCATACCACTACATAGCTATCACAATGGTTTTCTCTGAATATAAATCTGACTGTCACTCCTCTACTCTGCAAACTCTAGTGGCTCCAAGATTACCTCTAGGATAAAATATAAACTCTTGCATTTGTCTTTTAAAATCCTCTACCCCATGTCCCCACTCTACCTTTCCAGGTTCATTAGATATTACACCCCTTTCTACATTCTATGACCTAGCCAAATTGACCTTCTTTCTTTTCAGGATCTATATCTTTGCACTTGCTCCTCCCTGTGCTTGAAATGACCTCCTTCCTCGCCTCTGCCTCTTAGGATCCCTTAATTTCTTATGACCCAGCTCATACATCACCTTCCACATGAAGCCTTTCTTCAACTGCTGGTGCCATCATTCTGTAAACCAACTTGTTTTTATTTTTTTTTATTTTCTTTCATTTTAATTTCGTATTTGTTGTGGATGTGTATACATATATACATACATATATATATATATATATATATGTTGTCTCCAGAGCAGGGACTGCTTCTTTTTTTATCCTCAGGGCCTAGAACAGAGCCTGGACCACAATAGGTGTCTTTATAATCATTGATCAAGCGATATACTTGTCTCATTAGCTCCTTACTTTGGACCCTATGTCAGTCCTTTATCAAACTCTCATTTGAAAGCTCATAAGATATAAAGATATGGCTTTACAGCGACACTGTGGAATGACCAGATAGCACGGTAGAGTGGAAAGATGGGGGGCTATGACTTAAGAGACAAATTCTATTCCCAAATCCTCTATAAGCTAACTGTGTGATTATAAGAAACGTCAGGAGGAGGAAGAAAAGGAGGAGGAGGAGGAGGAGGAGGAGGTGGAGGAGGAGGAGGAGGAGGAGGAGGAGGTGGAGGAGAAGGAGGAGGTGGAGGAGGAGGAGGAGGAGGAGAAGCAGAAGCAGAAGAAGAAGAAGAAGAAGAAGAAGAAGAAGAAGAAGAAGAAGAAGAAGAAGAAGAAGAAGAAATGAAGGAGAAGAAGAAGAAGAAGAAGAAGAAGAAGAAGAAGAAGAAGAAGAAGAAGAAGAAGAAGAAGAAGAAGAAGAAGAAGAAGAAGAAGAAGAAAACAGCATTGTGTGGTAACAAACTCAATGGTATTCTGAAATCAAAACTCAGTGGGAAGAACATGTTTAAAGTAATTAACACTTTTTCAATACTTGTTTTAGACTATACTTTAGGAACAATAAAATGGATGACAATGGATTTAGAAAATATACAAATAAAAATGAAAGTGATATTAATGAAACACAAGGCCCATCACTCTGAGGTAACTATTGAAAGATTAACATTCCTTTTAAACATGATAGAAATTAATAGATGCATGATTTTACTTTTGGAAAAACAGATGCCACTTCACAAAACAATTGGGAAAGCTGACAATAGGCTGACAGCACAAAACACAGATTAAACCAAGTGGGATGTGAATCTATGTATATATTACTAGTTTTGTCAAGTGTAACCGATATTGATTTATCTCTGGATGGAACCTATAAAATATCCATAATCCAAGAAAAGGCTTTCCATGGGCAATATCAACATGGATTCAGCCAATTCTATGTTGACAAAAAGCATTTAACAGAGTCATGACTCAAAGCTGAGTCACATTGATTTGGTTATGTAAATTGAAGAGTTAATGACAGAGATAAGAGATCAGGTCATTGCTATTGCCAGGAAAGTTACTCTTAAGGAGCTGAGAAATTGATCAATGCAGATAATAGAAGGAAATGAAAGAAACTGGCCAAATACCACTTTATAATAATAGGAAAAGTGACCAGAACTACACAGCAGAAACTTGCTGTCTTTCATAAACTAAAAAGGAACAAATGCCCTTACTACAAATGTAAACTGCTAAAATATTCTTGAGAATTCAGTGAACATGCTGTAATAGAACGAGTTGTAAACACAGATAAAACCATCACCTGTAATTATTGGTACATAACATTAACATGGAAATAAATTAAGAACAACTTTGTCTTTAATAGATGTCTTCACACCAAACACACATAACCTCTAAATTATATAGAATGTAAAACTCTCAAAATACGGAGGCTTAATAACACGTAGGGAAAGAAGTACATATCATTCCCATTGTCTGGTCTGTCAATAAAGTTGTCCTGAGGATACTTTCAATGAGTCAACAGAAGATGAGCCTGCATCCCAGCAATTTTTATTCAATTACAAATATAAATTATTTTATCCTTTTCTGCAATGATCTGTTGAACTTTACACAAAGGAAAAATACTAGGTTAGAAAACAGTCCTAAGTCTTTATATCTCAATTCCTACTGACATAAAAGGGAGGAGATAGAAATTATAATCTTGATAGGAATGATCATAATGGTGAGAATTTTAAAAATACTTTATGCTGTTTCAAAATATCCATTGTCATTCCAACAATCCAATCAGCCAAAGTAGAAAATGGTTTTCCAATAAAATGGCCTCAAGATAAGACTTTTTGTAAAATTACAACTCTGAAGAGAAATGAGCCTTGAACTTCCTGGCTGCAAAAACATTGGACTGGGCATCCCTTCCCCTTGCCAGCTGAACTTGCAGCCCATACCCAGAAACTGAGCCAAAGGGATTCCTCTGAAAATCCCCTCAGAGTCAAGCTATTTCCCACTCTGTCACTCTTTCTCAAACAGCCACAGTTGGTAATGATAGCATGTCAAAAACATTTCAATCTCCAGTCACAGGCCAGCACTTTAGACAACTGACAAAACACTAATTGAGAAAGAAGAGCTTCATTTAGGGGTTCATCACACTGACATTCACAGAGAAATCATGGGATAAAAAACCTACCTCCCTATCATTTTCTCTTTAAAATAGCCTTAGCAGATGAATCTGAAATTGTTTTTTCTGAACATCTGGGCTTTTATTAAAGATTTTCCTTCCCTTTGGGGGGGGGTGGCAGGGAGGGATTTTAGCAGATTAGGGTGGAGGTAAGTAAATGGAGGATGGGATCATGCTGGAACATTCCTTACCAAACCTTCAGTAAACCCTGTCGCCCTTTGACAATGGAAATTTGGGGAAATTGGGAAATCAAGAGAAATTCATCAACAGATAATTAACTTGCAAATGCTGTTGCTGTTGTTCTGTTATTTCAGTGGTGCCCAACTCTTCACGACCACTTTAGAGTTGTTGTTGAGTTATTTTTTTCCTCTAGCAGAGATGCTGGAGTAGCTTGCCATTTCCTTCTCCAGTTAATTTTACAGATAAGGAAACTGAGGCAAATATTAGCTTAACTTGCACAGGGTCACATATCTAGTGAGTGTTTGAGGATATATTTGGAGTCAGGTCTTCCTGACTCCTGGCCTGACACCCTATCCACTGTGCCACGTAACTTGTCCCAAACATTTATTAAGCATCTATTATTTGCCAGGCACCGTATCAGATATTGAGGCTAAAGATACAAAAATGAAACACTCACTGCTCTCAAAGGGCTTACTCTACATTTTTATCAATCAACATAACACTCATATCCAATTCAAGTGCAAGTCAAGATATCATCTTTGTGAACGAAGGATGAACAATGACCAAGGTTCTGCATGAAGTCTCTGCACAGAGAGAAGGACTTCCAGAACAGGTGTTGTGAGTTAAATACATATCTCCTAAGGAGGCTATACTTATGGGAAAGTGAAGTAGTCTCTTAGGAGAATGTTTTGCATTAACTGTCTACCATGTTTTCTCAGAGTAGTAGTCAGTGGCCTCTGGAATCTCAACCTGACAATTCCCACAAGTTGGGTAATGTTCCCCTCCTCTTCCTCTTCCTCCTCCTCCTCCTCTTTTTCAAAAAGCAGGGACAATTTACTTTTTGTGTTGTGCAGTTTTCATTTTTGATTTCTTGAAATATAGTTCTGATGGGGTATAGGCTCTGGGAACCCCTGGGAACTCTCCTTGAATCTTCCCATTTGATCTGGCCTTCTACTGTCACTAGGCCCAAATCTCTATTACCCTTAACCTAGCCTAGCCCTCCATTTTCTATTATCTCTAGGTTGCCTCTGGCTACTTCCCACCCTTGATCCTATCAAAATCTCATTCTCTTGGCTCCTGGAGTATGACCTCTAGTCACCCCAGTCCCATCAAGATCTTCCCTAGAGTCCTCCTCAAGACCCTCCCTAAACCCCTCCCCTAGTCACCTCAGACTACTTAGATAACCCTAGATCCCTCCTAAAATCTTTCTGTGTAGAAGATCCATCTTGCCCCTATGAAGATGCTCAGATTCAATATAGTCCAGGAGGGAGTAGAGATAAGTGTGTTTCTGGGGCATGCTGCCACTCCTCCTAGTAGCCCCACCCCCACCCCGGGGCTATTTCCCAGTAAACTGTGGGTAATATGCATGCACAGTAGATACAAAAAGTGCATGTTCCTTTAAGAACTGACCACCCCTCAACCACTCCCTAATCCTACCCCAAAGCACCTAATTGACATGTTTACCCCCCAGATTTTGTATAAAAGCTCTCCCTACACACCTCTAAGGTTGCAGGTTCCTTAAGAACTCTTGCCCACTGTAAAGCATAATAAATCTTTGCCACCTTGACTTAAAGAATGCTTGAGATTGTGAATTCATTTTGGATGGCCCCGATCCTCTCTAGTACTTGGGACCTTAAGGGGTACTCCCCCCCAACTGGGAATGCCTGAATTCCTGGATTTTTCACCCTCAACACATATATATGTATGTAAAATTATTATATACATTTATTTATTAGTTCTTTCTCTGGATGCAGATAGTTTCTTTCTTCACATATCCTTTATAGTTAATTTGGGGACTTATAATAGTCAAAATAACTTATTAACTCAAAGTCCTTCTTAAAATAATATTGCTCTTACTGTATACAATATTCTTTTGGTTCTGCTCACTTTGCTCTTTGCTATTTTGAGCAAGTCTTTCTATTTTTTTTTCCTAAAATCATTGGCCTTATCATTTCTTATACCACATTAGTATCCCCTCGCAATCATATACCACAACTTGTTCAGCCATTCCCTAATTAATGGGCATCCCTGCAATTTCCAGGTCTTTCACACCACAAAGAGAGCTACTATAAACATTTTAGAACATATAGATATTTTTCCTTTTTCCTTCATTATCTTCATAAATACCAAATAATGGTATTACTGGGTCAAAGGGTATAGTTTAATAGCTCTTTGGGCATAATCCAGATCACTCTCCAAAATGGTTGGATTAGTTCACAATTCCACCAAAAATAAATTAGTGTTCCAATTTTTCTACATCCCCTCCAACATTTGTCACTTTCCCTTTCAGTCATTTTAGCCAGTCTGGTAGTTGTAAAATGATACTTAAGGTTGTTTTAATTTATTTAATCAATAATGATGTAGAGCATTTTTTAAATACAAATAAAAGTTGTTTAGATTTCTTCATCAAAAAACTACCTGTTCCTAGCCTATGACCATTTATCAATTGGGGAATGACTGATATTCTCATAAATTTGACAAGGTTCTTTATATATTTTAGGTAGGAGACAGGCCTCTATGGCTCATTGTGTAGGTTTTGATGGCTTAGAATGAGAGTAAATAGCAATTGTTTTCTGTTCTGGCCAGAAAAGATAAGGGCCTTTCCTTCCCAGATTGATATCTTTGGGATGGTAAATTGAACAATCTTTGGTCTCAACTCTTACAGCCCTTTGTCATTGAATGGGTGTGACCTCAGACAAACTGAGACCTGGAAAAGACCTTAATTTAGAAAGGCCAAGGTCACCTACTGCATTCTGGGACATAGTCAGTCATCTTGACCTTTGTCTTGCCCCTGGATTTTGATGACTGTGGAAGATAGAGTGAGGCTGAAAACTTCACACAGCTCTGCCCCACTCATATCAAATTCACCCACAAGTCAAGATATCACTCCCATGATGTCATTGGTCCTCTTTGAGAACAGAGGATGAAGAAGAACAATTATGTTTAATATAAACAAACACTGTGTATAAGAGGAAATAACATGAACACGTACATATTTAGTTAAGAAGAAATGAACAAATAACAAGTATTTAATAATCATTTATTGAATACCTAGCCTTGTTCTAGGCACCATGTAGGATACTGCATGAAATACAGTCCCAGTTTGCAAGATTGCAATCCATTTGGGAAGAAATGCGATCCGTATATTCAATGGGAGTATAAATATATGTTGGATAGAGTGCTGAACTTGGAGTCAAATGAGTCAAATTAGAAAATCAACTTTAACAATTACTACCTGTGTAACTTTGGAAAGTTGCCTCTATGGACAACTTAGCTTCCCCTGTGGGCCTCAGTTTCTCGATCTGTAAAATGACATTATCCTTGAAAACCTTAAACTCCTTTCCTGCTCTAACTCTATGATGCATTGTTCTTATAAATGATAAGAGGCTTAAAAATATAAGTGATTCAGTGCCGCATGTTTACTTTAGGCACAAATGGAATGAGTGCCCTCTGAATCCTTATACCCCAACTACGATTTTTCTTCCCTGCTCATTCCTCTAACCATTCACTCACTGTTCTCCTGTACCCATAATGAAGGCAAACATAGAAGGCAATATCAAAATCAGTCATGGGGTCCTAGGAAAGAGTCTGTGTGAAAAAATCCATGGGACCCTTTGGCTGTGTGTATATGTTAAAACATGTTTCTTAACTCATCACCCTTGTGAGGGGAAATCATGCAGCAAGAAGAAAAATAGAGAATTTTTGTTTTACCTCTTCACTTCCTTGTAGAGAGAGCTCTTTTGACTTCAATTCTCATCTCTATTCAAGTCAATTCAATAGAGTACAATGTAATACAATTCACTTAACATTTGTTAAGTAGCTAATGCATTTGCAGCTCTGTGGGAAGCCCCTGCATAGTTGGAGCTTTGTCATAGGGAAGAGGGATTAGATTTATTCTACTGGGGTTCAGAGGGAAGAACCAGGGGTAATAATTAGAAATTTGCAGGAAGGGAAATTTCCACTCATTATAAGGGAAATTTCTTAATGAATTGAGTTGTCCAAAGATGGAGTGGACTTGAAGGGGAGGGAAAGAGGAGCGAGTTTCCCATTACTGGAAGTCTTCACAAGGTGAATGGGTGGCCTTTTTTCAGAAATTTTATAGACAAAATTCATCCTTGGTGGGGGAAGAAGGGGAGTAGACCTCTGAGTTCTCTTTCTAACTCTGCATTTTATGATTCTGTTTCTGTCATTAGTCTTGACTCCTTAACTATTGATAAACAACTCCAGGGTACAGAGACTATATCATCTACTCTCTTAATAACACCAACATTTTCTATCTTAATTTTGGACTCACAATACTTGTTTACAGGATTATTATAATAATTTACATTTATATAACTATTATTATGCCACTGTATTTATTAATATTTAGTAATATTAAACATCAATTTTATTTTAATTAATTAAACTTCATCAATATTATATCACTTTACCTATAAGATTCTGAGGTTTAGGTCAAATGATTGACCAAGGCCACACAGCCAGGAAATACTAGAACTTAGCTTTGAACCCAAATGTTCTAATGCTAAACCAAGGACTCTTTCTACTATGATTCACTGCCTTTTTTCTTTTACTCTGACATTTTGTGATTACAGTGATTTATATATACTACAATCTGGTACTCCAAAACAAAATTCTGGCGTGCATCTGAAGAGTGGTTCACTTATAATGTAGGCATTAGTCCTGTCTCACTATAGACAGGAAAGTATGATTGTAGATGTAGAGATGGAAGGGACACTAAAAGTCATCTTGTTCAATCTTCTCATTTTGCAGATGAGAAAACTGAGGTGCAGAGCACCATATGTGGCTTGCCAAGGTCATATATGTAGAAAGTGGGTCCTGTGACTCCAAATTCAACAGCATCAAGGTATTCATACTCTCTCATCTTTATTCTTTTCTCATTCAATGCACAGGCACCTTTTCTTCCCAAATATATTACAATCCCCTTTCAAGAAGGGGCTCTATCTTACACAGTCACCCTCTCTAACCTGACTTTGGATATAATGGTGTGGGTACAGAGTTATGACCAGCATACGCAGACCAGCTCTTGGCCCCAAGGTATATGTGTCTTGACATCAAGGTATATGTGCATGGAGCAGGCAGGAAAGGAGCTTCCTCCCCCAAGACTTGACCTGTAGTCTTCCACTGGTGCTTATGATCTCACTGGCCCCAGGCTATAACTTTTGACCCATTTTGTTTTGGTACTCCAATCCCTATGGGGAATATAGACTGGACTATCTATAGAACAGGCCTCTCTTCCGTCTCACAGTACAATGACACTCTGTTGCAACAATTTTGGCTAGCAGCTGCTGTGGGAGTGGAAAACGAACACAAGCCCAACAACAGGAATGCGGCAAGCCCAGGTTCTTTTGATCTGCTTTACTAAGGAAAGCAATGTTAAGGGGTTAACAATCTTATTTTAATCCGACATACAAATATCATTCACTCAGTTCAGGGGGAAAAGTCAGCACCCTGAGCTTCAGAGCAAATACAAACAAATTACAAACATCAACAGACAGACCTCGTCTGATTCAAATCTCAATGCATAGTTACCAGAGTTTAACAAAGTCCCAACATCCAGGTTTATAAGCTGGAGGGCTGCCCAGAGTCTCCACATCAACATACTTTCAAGAGTGAGACCCCTAAGCAAATAGCTCTGTCTTCTCTTTTTATGCACTCTTTAGATGTCATCAAATGTCATCTGAGTGACCAGAACTTAAGCTCTTACTATTGACTCTGGTCTTTAGCAACTCCCTTAGGACCCTGAAGGCTTCACGCCCACATCGGCTTAGCACCTAGTAGCTAGGGGTTTTGCGCCTACTTGGGAGTGAAGATATAATCAGACCTCCCTTCATTGGCCCCACCTGGAGCCCCACCTTAGGTACCAATGCACACTCTCAACAAATTTGTCCTCTCTGCTTTTTCCTATTCCCTCAAATGAATTTGTTCCATGTGCAAAAATTCTTAATTATGGATGTAGATCAGTGACTCTAAGAATTATTCTGCCTTCCTCTCATCAATGATAAATGTATAGACTTCGTTCACAGTTGGATGTATATCTAAATTGTTGGCTAGACAGATAAAAAAACAAAATTTTGAGTCCAATGCTGGATCTAAATTCAGTGTGATTTTGATTGTAAGGAAAAAAAATCAAATATATTAGCATCTGTTAATCTAACCTATCTATTTACTTTCAAGGCAACAAAATTATATTTCATGAATCAGAAAACCACAATACTTCATTTACCTTTATTTTGTGACAATATCCTGTTTTCCTCAAATAAATGACTGTGAATAGCTTGCTTATCCCTCTTCTTTTAATAGGGTAATTATTGGCCCCCAAACACCATTGGCAGGGTCTGTTATGACAGGGTTATGAATCCAGAAGTCTACTTATTATCTGAGTTTGTCATTATATCATTCACCAAGGTTAAAACATTGATCTATATCCTCATATGAATGGCTGGTGCCAGAGAGAAGGGTGGGAACTACTGAACTGATTTGAGGTTTGGGAATTGGGTGGTTGGGAGTGCTGAGCTAGGTTTCAACACCAACCCCATCAGACTGCCCTTGGCCTTCCTGGTTTTCTTGGCTGGCATGCTGGGTGGGAGGATGAAATCATCCATTTCCATTTATTTCAAAAGGCAAAGCAATCTAGTCCTTTAGGCTGGTGCTGCCAGGATAAGTGGACCGGGAAAGGGTGTGTCAGTACCAGCTCACCACCTGGCTTCCCTCTTAACTAGAGTTCCCTACCTAGTCAGTCAGAGGTGGGAATGTTCCCCACTCAGCTGGAAAAAGTAAAACATTCATCAGTTCACATGCTGCTGACTCTGGGGTTAGAGCCAGGAAACACATCACCAATAGCATGAAATATGCACTCTGAGCAAAGCGTGAGTGTCAAGCAACCCAGATAAAGATTCCCTTTGGTTGCCAAGAGAGAGTCTAGCCAATTCTGTAATCCTTAATGGATAACTTGGTCCTCTGTAGACCTTAGGCTCTGTGATGTTAATGTTTCAGCAATGTTATAGGTACCCCATTGGTACCTATCTGTTTGGATGCAACTGTCTGAATCTGGGGCTGTCAGCAACAGATTTAGGTTCTATATATATGCTCATCACTTCTGTCACGGGAACAGTAACTATTTAGGGTAGCTGTAGTTAATGTCCTGGTTGCTGTTTCCTTTTTTCTGTTGGGTCATGGATTTCCCTGAAATACTTTAATTCTGATACAGAAATTCTTTTTGTGTTTGTGGTCAAAGCCAAGAAAAAAGGGGCACGTATGTGTGTGTGTATGTGTGTGTGTGTGTGTGTGTGTGTGTGTGTGTGTGCTAGAGCCAGATCAAATAGAGCCAATTTTTACATTTTCACTTTGAATATTTACTCTTGGGAAATCAGGAAATGCTGTACATCAGGGCTTGATTTATTGTTTTGTGGATTGTCAAGACTTAAGGAAGTGGTGGAGGAAATGTTAATAGTGCAGATTAAACTTTAAAGTGTATTGTGCAAGGGCAGAGCCAAGATGGCAGAATAAGCAGGAACTCACCTAGAGTTTTGCATATTCATCTCCAAGCAACTATAATATAATATTGCAAAACAAATTCTAGAGTACCAGAAGCAACAAAAAAGGGCTTAAAACAATTTTCCAAACCAATGCAACTTAGAAGGTCAGCGGGAAAGTTCTGTGTCACTCATACAAAGGGGGAGAACAGGTCAATGCAGGCAGTCTCCAGGCAAACCAGCAGCAGGCCATGCCCCAGCAAACCATTTGGAGGCCCCAATCCTCTGTGCATGTTGGAAACAAGGCCCCACAATCCAAGTACTGCAGGCCAGCTCTGAAGCCTTGAGAGCCTGGAGTGGCAGGCCAGCAGCCAAGCTCTATGGGCCCAGTGCAGCAGGCCAGTGGCCATACCCTAGCCCCCAGTGTAAGAAACTTGGGACAGTTTCTCCTTTACCTTAGGAGCAGAGCAAAAATTTTAAAGTCCTGAAATAGGCTGGAAAAATCAGCAAACACCACCACCACCACCAACAGCAACAGAACCTGAAAGTTACTATTGGTGACAGGGAAGTTCAAAATACAAATTCGGATTAGAACAACAATGTCAAAATGCCTAATGCCTCAAAGAAAAATGTGGGTCGATCTTAGGTCCAAAAAGAACTCTTGGAAGAACTCAAAAGGTATTTAAATAAAAAACAAATAAGAGATGTAGAAGAAAAAATGGGAAAAGAAATGAGAGTGATATAAGAGAATCGTGAAAAAAAGAGTCAACAGCTTGGTAAAGAAAGCATAAAAAATGGGAAAATATGTACAAAAATTTACTGAAAAAAACAACTCCTTAAAGAGTAAAATCAGCCAAATGGAAAGAGAGGTACAAAAGCTAATTGGAAAAATAATAATTCCTTAAAAATAATAATTGGGCAAGTGGAAGCTAATAACTCCAGGGGACATTAAGAATAAATCAAACAAAATCAAAAGAATAAAAAAAGAGAAGAAAATGACATATCTATTTGGAAAAAACAACTGACCTAGATCCACCAGAGATCATTAAAAATTATTGGACTACCTGACAATTATGATAAAAAAAAAGAGCCTGGACATCATATTTCAAGATATTATCGAGGAAAATTGATAATCTGATACCCTAGATATACTGATATCCTGAAACCAGAGGGTAAAATGGAAATTGAAAGAACCATTAAATAGTGCTTGAAAGAGATCCCCAAATGAAAACTCTAAGGAATATTACAGCCAAATTCTAGAACTCCCAGGTCAGAAAGAAAATACTGTACAAACCCAGAAAGAAGCAATTCAAATATTGTGGAGCCACAGACAGAATTACGCAGGATTTAGCAGCTTCTACTTTAAGGAATCAGAGGACTTGGAATATGATATTCTGGGAGGCAAAGGAGCCTTCCTTTTACAATCAAGAATGACCTACCCAGCAAAATTTAGCATAATCATTTAGGGGGAATGATAGACATTCAATGAAAAAGAGAACTTTCAAGCATTCTTGATGAAAAGACTAGAGTTGAACAGAAAATTTGATTTTCAAATTCAAGACTCAAGAGAAGCATAAAGAGGTAAACAGGAAAGAGAAAACATAAGGGATTCAATGAGGGTAAACTGTTTACATCCCTAGACAGGAAAATGATACTTGTAACTCTTAAGAACCTTATCACTATTAGGACAGTTAAAGGAGTATACATAGACAGAGGGTGTAGATATAAGTTGACTTTATAAGATGACATAAAAAAATTAAGGAGTGAGAAAGCATAGGTCTGGGAGAAGAGGGAAGAGAGAGGTAAGATGGAATAAATTATATCACATGAAGAGGCATGAACGACCTAATAAAGTGGAGAGACAGATGGAGGGAGAGAGCATCACTTGGACATTACTCTCATCAGAATTGGCTCTGTTGCAACAATTCAGCTAGCAGCTGCTGTGGGGGTGAAAGACCAACACAAACCCAACAACAAGAATGCCACCAGCATGGGTTCTTTTGATCTGCTTTACTAAGGAAAGTAACATTAGGAGGTTAACAATCTTATTTCAATCTAACATACAAATATCATCCACTTAGTTCAAGGGAAAAAGCCAGCAACCTTAAATTTGGAGCAAACACAAACAAATTACAAACATATATTATAAACAGACCAAATACAATTCATAGTTACCAAGAAACTCTCAACATCTGGGTTGATGAGCCGGGAGGCTCTTAGAGTGGCTGCCCAGAGTCCCATGCCAACACTCCTCCAGGAGTGAGAGCCTCCAGTAAATAGCTCTGTTCTCTCTTTTTGTACAGTCTTTGGCCATCATCAAACATCATCTGAGTGACCAGAAGTTAGGCACTATTGGCTTTGGTCTTAGCAACTCCCCTTAGGACCCTGGGGGCTTCATGCTCACATCGAATTAGTATCTTGTTAATAGGGGTTTGGGCCTGGGGTTTAGCACCTAGTTAGATTCAATCAAAGAGATTTAATTAATTTATCATTCCAAAACAATAAAAATGTCCCAACTTAATTGATATTACAAACTCAGAGAGGGAATGTACACTCAGCTGGGTACAGAAATCTATCTTACCTTTTGGGGAAGTAGAAAGAGAGGTGGGGGACTGGTAGAAGGGAGGGTAGATTGGGGGAGGCAGTGGTCAGAAGCAAAACACTGGTGAAGATGGACAGGGTGAAAAGGGTGGGAGTGGAAAAGAGAGAGAATATAAACAGGAGAAAAATATGATGAAGGAAAATACAGAATTAGTAATCATAACTGTAAATGTGAATGTGACAAACTTATCCATAAATCAGAAGTAGATATCAGAATGGATAAAAATCCAAAATCCTACAGCCCATTGTTGACACATTTGAAGCAGAGAGACACACACAGAGTCAAGGTAAGGGGCTGGAGCAGAATTTATTATGCTTCAGCTGAAGTAAAAAAGGCAGAGATAGCAATCATGATCTCAAACAAAACAAAAGAAAAATAGATCTAATTAAAGGAGATAAGGAAGGAAATTATATTTTGTCAAAAGGTATCATAAGCAATAAAATAAAAACAATACCAAACATATATGCACCAAATGGTATAGCATCCAAAATTTTAAAGGAGAAGGTAAATGAATTCTAGGAGGAAAGAGACAGTAAAACTATGCTGATGAGGGCCTTCAACTTTCCTTCTCAGAACTAGATAAATGTAACTAAAAATAAATAAGAAAGAAGTTAAGGAGGTGAACGAATTATAGAAAAGTTGGATATGATAGATCTCTGGAGAAAATTGAATGAGAATAGAAATGAATTTTCCTTTTTCTCAGGGACACCTACAAAAAAAGTTGACCACATTTAAAGGCATAAAAACCTCATAACCGGATGCAGAAAAGCAGAAATAGTAAAAGCATCCTTTTCAGATCATAATGCTTTAAAAATTACATTCAATAAAGGGCAGGGAAAATAGATTAAAATTAATTGGAAACAAAGTAACCTAATCCTAAAGAACAAGTGGGTTAAGGAATAAATCACAGAAATAATCAATAATTTCATTAAAGAGAATGACAACAATGAGAGAACATACCAAAATAATAAGATGCAGGAAAACAGCACTTGGAGGAAAAGTTTATCTCTAAATGCTTACATCAATAAAACAGAGAAAAAGCAGATCAATGATTGGGCATGCAATTAAAAAAACACTATAAAAAGAACAAATTAAAAATCTCCAACTAAATACCCAATTGGAAACCCTGAAAATTAAAGGAGAGATTAATAATATTTAAAGTAAGATAACCATTGAACTAATAGATAGAACTAGAACTTGGTTTTATGAAAAAAAATAGATAAACCATTGGTTATTTTGATTTAAAAAAGAAGAAAACCAATTTACCAGTATCAAAAATAAAAAGGGTAGATTCACTACCAATGAAGAGGAAACTTAAACAATTATTAAAATCTATTTTGTCCAATTATATGCCAATAAATCTGACAATCTATGCAAACTTGATGAATATTTACCAAAATATAAATTGCCCAGATTAACAGAAGAGGAAATAGAATACTTAAATAAACCTATCTTAGAAAAATAAATTGAACATGACATCAATGAACTCCCTAAGAAAAAAATTTCCAAGGCCAGATGGATTCGAAAGGAATTCTACCAACCATTTAAAGAACAATTAATCCCAATGCTATATATTTAGAAAAATAGGTGAAGAAAGAGTTCTACAAAATTCCTTTTATGACAGAAATATGGTGCTTCCTAAACTAGGAAGAGCAAAAACAAAGAAAGAAAATTGCAGACCAATTTTCTTAACGAATACTGATGCAAATTTTTTTTTAATACACAAAGTCATGAATCTTTATTACATACACAACTTGACTTCCAGTATATATTAAATTTAATATGGTAATATTCACACTCTTTAGTTTGTCTGAGTCCTCTTTTTTTTAATAATTAAGATTTTTTTTTATTTTTAGTTGATAATGCTCAGTTCCACATAATTTTGAGTTCCAGATTTTCTTTCCCCCTCTCCTCCCTCCCTCCCCAAGATGGCATGGAATTAGATATATCTTCTACATATAACTTCGCGTTGAACTTATTTACACAATAGTCAAGTTATAAAGAAGAATTATGACAAATGGAATGGATCAGGAGAAAGAAGAAACAAAATTAAAAAAACAAAAACAAAAACAAACAAAATAAAAAAAAGGGGAAACAAAAAAAGGAGAGTGAACAGTGTGCCTCACTCTGCATTCATACTTCATAGTTCTTTCTCTGGATGTAGATAACTCTCTCCATCATGAGTCCTTTGGAATTGTCCTTGCACCTTGCATTGGTGAGAAGAGCAAAGTCTATTAGGGTTGGTCATCACAGAATTCATATATCTGTGGTTGTGTAGAATTTCTATAATGCTGACTCAGCATCTATCATGTAGGTTTTTTCCTTGTTATTATGAAGTCCATATCATCCCCATTTCTTATCGCACAATAGTATTCCATTACCTTCGTATACCACAGCTTGTTCAGACATTCCCCAACGGATGGGCATCCCCTCAATATCCAATTCTTTGATATTAAAAAAGGTCGCTATAAATATTTTTGTACATATGGGTCCTTTTCCAACTTGTGTGATCTCTTTGGGATACAACCTTAGAAGCAGTATTGCTGTGCCAACGGGTATGAATACTTTTATAGCCCTTTGGCAATAGTTCCAAATTGCCCTCCAGAATGGCTGGATCACTTCACAACTCCACCAGCAATGTAACAGTGTTCCAATTTTCCCACATCCTCTCCAGCATTTATCATTTTCCTGTTTTGCCATTTTAGACAATCTGACAGGAGAGATGTGGTACCTAAGAGTTGTTTTGATTTGCATTTCTCTAATAAGCAGTGTTTTTGAGCATTTTTTCATATGCCTATAGATATTTTTAATTTCTTCCTCTGAAAACTGTTCATATCCTTTGACCATTTCTCAATTGGGGAATGACTTGTATTCTTATAAATTTGACTCGGTTCCCTGTATATTTTAGAGATGAGGCCTTTATCAGAGACACTGGTTGTAAAGATTTTCTCCCAGTTTTCTGCTTCCTTCCTAATATTTGTGGCATTGGTTTTTTTCTGTACAAAAACATTTCAATTTTACATTATCAAAATTATCCATTTTGCATTTTGTAATGCTGCATATTTCTTGTTGTATCATGAATTCTTTGTTTTTCCATAAACCTGATAGGTAAACTATTCCTTGTTTTCCCAAATTGCTTATTGTATCAGCCTTTATTCCTACATAATGAACCCAATTTGACTTTATTTTTGTATATAGTGTAAGATATTGGTCTATGTCCAGTTTCTGCCCTACCATTTTCCAGTTTTCCCATCAGTTTTTGTGAAATAGTGAATTCTTCTCCCAGAAGCTGGATTCTTTGGGTTTATCAAAGAGTAGATTGCTATAGTCGTTAAGTACTGCATCTTGTATACCTCTCCTATTCCACTGATCCATGGCTCTGTTTCTTAGCCAGTACCAGGTAGTTTTAATGACTGCTGCTTTATAGTACAGTTTAATATCTGGTATGGCTAGGACACCTTCCCTAGCATTTCTTTTCGTTAATACCCTAGATATTCTAGACCTCTTGTTCTTCCAGATGAATTTGGTTATTATTTTATTGAGCTCTGTAAAATAATTTTTGGTAGTTCAATTGGTATAACACTGAATAAATAAATTAATTTAGGTAAAATTGTCATTTTTATTTTATTAGCTCTGTCTAACCATGAGCAACTGATATTGTTCCATTCATTTAGATCTGACATTATTCATGTGAAAACTGTTTCATAATTATGTTCATATAAGCCCTGGGTTTGTCTTGGCAGATAGACTCCCAAATATTTTATAGCATCTACAGTAACTTTGAATGGAATTTCTCTTGCTGTTGGGCTTTGTTAGTAATGTAGAGGAATGCCAAGGATTTATGTGGATTTATTTTATATCCTGCAACTTTGCTAAAGTTGTTTATTATTTCAAGTAGTTTTTTACTTGAATCGCTAGGATTCTCTAAGTAAATCATCATATCATCTGCAAAAAGTGATAATTTAGTTTCTTCTTTTCCTATTCTAATTCTTCAATTTCTTTTTCTTCTCTTATTGCTACAGCTAACGCATCTAGTACCAAATTAAATAGTAGGGGTGATGATAATGGAAATCCTTGTTTCACCCTTGATCTTACTGGGAATGCATCTAGCTTATCCCCATTACAAATAATGCTTGTTGGTGGTTTTAGGTAGATGCTATTTATAAGTTTAAGGTAGGCTCCATTTATTCCTGTGCTTTGTAGTGGTTTTAATAGGAACGGGTGTTGTATTTTGTCAAAGGCTTTTTCTGCATCTATTGAGATGATCATATGCTTTCTGCTAGTTTTGTTGTTGATATGATAAATTATACTGATAGTTTTCCTAATATTGAACCAGCCTTGCATTCCTGGAATAAATCTTACCTGGTCATAGTGTATTACTCTCATGATAAGTTGCTGCAATCTTTTCACTAATATTTTATTTAAAATTTTTGCATCAATATTCATTAGGGAAATTGGTCTATAATTTTCTTTCTCTGTTTTGACTCTACCTGGTTTGGGTATTAGTACCCTATTTGTGCCATAAAAAGAATTTGGTAGGACTCCTTCTTCACATTTTCCCAAATAGTCTATAAAGTATAGGAATTAATTGTTCCTTAAATGTTTGATAAAACTCACATGTAAAACCATCTGGCCCTGGAGATTTTTTCCTAGGAAGTTCATTGATGGCTTGCTCAATTTCTTTTTCTGAGATGGGGTTATTTAGGAATTTTATTTCCTCTTCTGTTAACCTGGGTAATTTATATTTTTGTAGATATTCATCTGTATCCTTAAGGTTGTCAAATTTATCGGCATAGAATTGGGAAAAATAATTTCTAATTATTGTTTTAATTTCCTCTTCATTGGAGGTGAACTCACCCTTTCCATTTTTGATACTGGTAATTTAATTTTCTTCTTTCATTTTTTAATCAAATTGACCAAAGGTTTATCAATTTTATTAGTTTTTTCATAAAACCAGCTCTAGGTTTTATTTATTAATTTAATAGTTTTCTTGATTTCAGTTTTATTAATCTCTCCTTTGATTTTCATTATTTCTAATTTGGTATTTAATTGGGGATTTTCATTTTGTTCTTTTTCTAGCTTTTTCAGTTGCATACCCAATTCATTGATCTTCTTTTTTTCTATTTTATTCATGTAAGCATTTAGAGATATAAAACTTCCCCTTAGAACTCCTTTTGCTGCATCCCATAAGTTTTAGTATGTTGTCTCATTATTGTCATTCTCTTGAATGAAGTTATTAATTTTTTCAATGATTTGTTCTTTGGCCCACTCATCCTTTAGAATTAGATTATTTAGTTTCCAATTAATTTTTAGGTTATTTTCCCTGGTTCTTTATTACAAATAATTTTTATTGCACCATGATCTGAAAAGGATGTTTTGAATACTTCTGCCTTTCTGCACTGGGTTGTGAGGTTTTTATGCCCTAGTACAAGGTCAATTTTTGAGTATGTGCCATATACCACTGAGAAAAAAGTATATTCCTTTTTATCCCCATTCAGTTTTCTCCAGAGATCTATCATATCTGCCTTTTCTAAAATTATGTTCACCTCCTTAACTTCTTTCTTGTTTACTTTGAGGTTAGATTTATCAAGTTCAGAGAGGGGGAGGTTGAGGTCTCCCCTTATTATTGTTTTGCTGTCTATTTCTTCCTGTAACTCCCTTCACTTCTCCTTTAAGAATTTGCATGCCATAACACATGGGGCATATATGTTAAACAATGATATTGCTTCATTGTTTATGGTGCATTTTAGCAGGATGTAGTATCTTTCCTTATCTGTTTTAATTAGATATATCTTTACTTTTGCTTTGTCTGAGTTTAAGATTGCTATCCCTGCTTTTTTTACTTTTGCTGAAGTACAATTGTACTCCAGCTTTTTACCTTTACCCTGTGTGTATCCCCCTGTTTCAAATGTGTTTCTCGTAAACAGGATATTGTTGGATTATGGTTTTTAATCCATTCTGCTATCCATTTCCGTTTTATGGGAGAATTCATCCCATTGACATTCACAGTTATGATTACTATCTGTGCCTTTTTCTCCATCCCATTTCCCCCTGTTTATGCTTTCATTTTTCCCTTTCCCCTTCCACTCCTCAACAAAGTTTTGCTTTTGACTGCTGCCTTCCTCAGTTTACCCTCCCTCTTGATTCCCCTACCTTATCTTCCTGTTTTCACTTTCTACTTCTTCCCTCCCTTCTGACCACCCCCTCCCTTTCTTCCCCCTTTCCCCTCCTACTGCCTGTAGGACAAGTTAGATTTCCATACTTATCAGGGTATGTTATTCCCTTCTTGAGTCAAATCCGATGAAAGTAAAGCTCAGATACTGCTCTTCTCCTTCCCTTCTTTCCCTCTACTACAGTATGTTTTTGTCCCTCTTCATGTGATGTAATTTATCCTTTTCTACTACCTCCTTACCTCTTCTCCCAAAACCATCTCTTTATATCTCTATAATTATATTTTTTATCATTATATCAGTTATTTTATACTGACATCCACAGTCTATGAATATCCCTTTCAATTGTCATTATAAGTATACTATTCTCAAGATTGACATATATATGTATGATATACATATATCATACATATATAAAACAAAATAACCCTATATAAGGATGCAGTTAATTAGCCTTATTTATTAACTAGGGTTTTTTTTTTCTCCCATTTACCTTTTTATGTCTCTCTCAAGTTTTGTATTTGGAGATCAAATTTTCCGTTGAGCTCTGATCTTTTCATCAGATAGGTCTGGAATTCCCTTATTTCATTGAATGTCCATTTCCTTATCTGGAAAATTATGCTCAATTTACCTGGGTATTTGATCCTTGGTTGTAGCCCAAGCTCCTTTGCCTTTCGGGATATCACATTCCAATTTCTCCTGTCATTTAATGTAGAAGCTGAAAGATCCTGCATGATCCTGACTGTAGTTCCTTGGTATTTGAATTGTTTCTTTCTAGATGTTTGCAGGATTTTCTCCTTGACCTGGTAGTTCTGGAATTTGGCTATAATATTTCTTGGAGTTTTCAATTTGGGATCTTTTTCAGGGGGTGATTGATGGATTCTTTTGATGATAATTCTACCCTCTGGTTCTAGGACCTCTGGGCCATTTTCCTTAAGGAGTTAGTGGAAGATACTGTCCAGTGTCTTTTTTTCATCATAGCTTCCAGGTAGACCAATAATTCTTAAATTGTCTCTCCTGGATCTATTTTCCAGGTCAGTTGTTTTTTGAATCAGATATTTTATGATTTCTTCTATTTGTTCATTTTTTAGATTTTGTTTGACTGATTCTTGATGTCTCATAGAGTCATTAGCTTCTACTGGCCCAATTCTGATTTTTAATGTTTTGTTTTCTTCCTTTATCTTCTCTATCTCCATTTCCATTTGGTTAATTTTGCTTTTCAATGAGACATTTTCTGCAATTATATTCTGATTTTCCTTAACCAATTCTCCAATTTTACCTTTTAAAGATTTGTTTTCCTCATTGAATTTTTTTCCCCATTTTTTCTTTTACCTCCGTAATTTGATTTTAAAGTCCTTCTTGAGTTCTTCCAGTAATGCTTTTAGGTCTGGAGACCAGTTCACTTTCCTTTTTGAGGTGTCAGATGTGGGTGTAGTGTCCATGCTGTCCTCTTCTGAATTGGTATTTTGATCATCCCTGTCTCCATAATATGAATCTATTGTCTTTGAAAGCTTCTTGCTATTCTTTTTCATGGTCTTTTTATTTTCCTCCTGGTTTCTGAAGTGGATCTCTGCTTCCAGGACTCAGGAGGCTCTGTCCCAAGTTTTTTGTGTTGGGATCTAGCTTTATGTGCTATGGCCTCTGGTTTTGTGAGGTATGGGGGAGGGGTGGTCTGACTGCTGGGGGATCTCCTCTTCTCCAGGACTGTTCTACAGAATGGGTGGTCTCAGTTCTTGTCTATTCTGGTGCCTGCCACTTCACCTGGCTGTGCAAAGCCAAGCCTGGGGTCCTGGTGTTGATGTTAGTTAGCTCATCCCCTGGGGCTCAGTTACTCTCATTGTTCTGCTAAGATGAAGGCTGCTGGGACACCTCTCTTCCTGTCTTATCCTACAGGAATGTAGGAGGGCTAGGGGATAAGAAGGAGGGTGGCTGATAGAAGAAAGGGAGGATTGGGGCAGTAAAAGATAGAAGCAAAACACTTGAGGAGGGACAGGGTGAAAAGAAAAAGAGAGAGTAGGATAATTAAGGGGAAATAGGATGGAGGAGAAAACATAGTAATCATAACTGTGAAAAAAATTCCTAGCAAGTTTCTCAGATAAAGGACTAATTTTTCAAATATATAGAGAACTGAGTCAAATTTACAGAAATAAGAGCCATTCCTCAATTGATAAATGGTCAAAAGATATTAACCGGCAGTTTTCAGATGAAGTAATCAAAACTATCTATAGTCATATGAAAAAATGATCCAAATCACAAAAATTGATCCAAATGCAAATTACAGAAAAGAGAAATCATAAGGAAATCAATAAGGTTAAATGTTTATATTTTTATATAGGAAGATTATAATTGTAACTCCTAGGAACTTTATGATTAGTAGTGCAATTTTCTAAATACCCTAGTATGCACAGACAGAGGGCACAAGTGTCAGATGACTATGATGGGATGATTTAAAAAAATAAAATCAAGGGGTGAGAAAGAGGGATGGACTTGGAGAAGAGGACAAGAGTAAAACAGGGAAAATTATCTCACAAAAAAGAGGCATGCGTGGAAGAGTTTTACAGTTGAGAGGAAGATGGTTGGGGGGAGCTGATAGAAAATGCTTCAACCTTTCATTAGAATTAGCTCAAAGAGGAAGTGAATTACACATTCACTTGGATATAGAAATCCATTTTACCTTACAGGAAAGTAAGCAGAGAAGTAGATAAGAGAAAGGGGAGCCTGGCAAAAGGGAAAGCAGATTAAGGGAGGCAGCGGTTAGAGGCACAACAAACTTTTGAGGAGATGCTGCATGAAAAGATACAGAGCTAAAATGCCAAGGAAATCACAGCAATATATCACAAAGTTCACACACTATGACCATGTGAGATTTACGCCAGGAAATCAGGGCTAATTCAATATTAGGAAAACTATCAGCATGACTCACCATATCAATAACAAAAACAAAAAAAATCATATGATTATCTCAATAGATGCAGACATTTTAAACAAAAATATAGCACTCGTTCCTATTTTAAAAAATAACAACTAGAAAGCATATAAATAAATGAAGCTTTCCTTAAAATGATAAGCAATATCTATATAAAACAATCAACAAACATTATCTATAATAAGGATAAGCTAGGAGCCTTTCTAATAAGATCTGGGGTGAAACAAGGATGCCCGTTATCATCATTATTATTTAGTATCATACTAGAAATGCTTGCTATAGCAATAGAAAAGTCAATGGGGAAACACAACTTTCACTGTTTGCAAATGATACAATAGCATACTTGAAGAATCCTAGAGAATCAACAGAAAATAAAAACTACTGGAAATAACTAACAACCAGCAAAAATTTCAGGATATAAAATAAACACATATGAATCATCAGCTTATCTACTTATTTCCAACAAAGTCCAGATAGAAGAGGAATTCCATTTAAAATAACTTCGGATAACACAAAATACTTGGGAGTCTCCCATTTAAGACAAAACCAGATATTATATGAACATGATTGTAAGATAAAGTTAGATCTAAATATTTGGAGAAATATTAATTGCTCATTGTTAGGCTGAGCTAGTATCACAAAATGACAATTCTACCTAAATTAGTTTACTTATTCAGTGCCCTACCAATCAAACTACCAAAATATTATTTTACAGAACTAGAAAAAAAATAACAAAATTCATCTGGAAGAACAAAAGGTCAAGAATATCAAGGCAATTAATAGGGAAAAATATGAAAGAAAGTGGCCCAACTTTACCAGATATCAAACTGTATCATGAAGTGGTAATCATTAAAATAATCTGGTACTGGCTAAGAAATAGGGTGGTGGGTTACTGGAATAGGATAGGTACATAATATGCAGTAGTAAATGACTATAGTAGTCTAGTGTCTGATAAACCCAAAGATCCAAGTACTCACTATTTTACAGAAACAGCTAGGAAAACTGGAAAGCAGTTTGGCAGAAAGCATGTATAGACTAACATCTCACATTCTATACCAAGATAAGGTTAAATTGAGTGCAGGATATAGATATAAAGGGTGACATTATAAGCAAATTAGGGGAGGATGGAATATTTTTACCTGTAAGATTTATGGACAAGGGAAGTATTTCTAACCAAACAAGAAATAGAGAGCCTTATGGAATGTGAAATGGATAATTTTGATGATATCAAATTTAAAAAGGTTTTGCAGAAACAAAATCAATGAAGCCAAAATTAGAAAGAAAGCAGAAAATTGTGGATTTTTTTTACTGGAAGTATCTCTGATTAAGGCTTTATTTTTCAAATACTTGGAGAACTGAGTCAAATTTATAAGAATATAAGATATTCCCCAATTGATAAACAGTCAAAGGATATGAACAGACAGTTTTCAGATGAAGAAATCAAAGCTATCTATAAGCATATGAAAAAATGCTCTAAATCACTACTTATTAGAGAAATGCAAATTTTAAAACTGAGGAACCACCTCACACCTATTAGACTGGCTAATATACTAGAAAAGGAAAATTACAAATGTTGTGTGGGATTTGGGAAAAAGGGGACACTAATGTACTGTTAGTAGAGTTTTGAACTGATTTAACCATTCTGGAGAGCATTTTAGAACTATGCCCAAAAGGCTATAAAACTGCATATCTTTTGACCCAGTAATATCATCACTGGGTCTGTATCTCAAAGGGATTGAAAAAAAAGGGAAAAGGACCTATGTATACAAAAATATTTATAGCCCCTTTTTTGTGGTGGCAAACAATTGGAAATTAAGGGCATGTTCATCAATTGGGGAATGGCTAAACAATTTCTAATATATGATTGTGATGGAATACTATTTGTCATAAGAATTGATGAGCAAGATGCTTTCAGAAAAACCTGGAAGACTTATATGAACTGATGCAAAGTGAAATGAGCAGGACCGGGAGAACATTGCACACAGTAATTGCAATATTGTATAATGACCTACTGTGAATGACTTGGCTATTCACAGCAATACAATGATCCAATAGAATTTCAAAGGACTTATAATTAAAAATCTCCACATCCTGCAAAAGAGCTGATGGAGTCTGAATGGAGATTGAAGCATACTTTTGAAATTTTCTTTGTTTTTCTTACTTTTTTGTCTGCATTTTTTTTCAACATGGCTAATATGAAATTTTTTTGCATGAATGCACTGTCTATCAAATTGCTTGCCTTCTCAAGGAGTATGGTGAGAAAGGAGGGAGGGAGAAAATTTGGAACTCAAAAATTTTTTTGAAACTAAATATTTTTATATTGTAATAGAATTATAGTGTAATTGAGAACAATATGCATGTACATACATATGTGCATGCATGTTTTTTTCTGCCCGGAGATCTAGTTGTTAAATATTTACTATCACATCCTTGGATAAGACTCAAGTGTGTGTGTAGAACTTATTAATTTGGGATGGAAACACTTTTCAGACCTGAAAGTGTTACATACACTTAATTATTAATATTAGCATTTTCTCCCAGTGGTGGGATTGGAGGGTCATAGATTTAAAACCAGAAAATACTTTGAGTTCTAGTCCAGATCCTTCATTTGACTAATGAGGAAACTGAGGCTTATCTTGATTAAGTCACCAAAGGTCAGTCTAGAGCTCTTTCCATTATTTTTCATTGCTTGAGATGGATTACCCTGAATTTTCCATACATTTACCCAATTCTCAAGGGCACACATCTGTAAGATAAATGGGTATTGCCAGGCAAGATTTCTCTGGCCATCGAACAAAGTAAATGTAGGGTATGTGGGGATTGCGTATATGACACTGGCCTTATCAGCATTGGACTTTGACCAAGTAAACTTATTAGCTATTTGACTTTAGAGAAAAAAAAGAAAGAGAAAAAGAAGGTTCTCTAAGACCATGTGCACGGAATACCAAATGAATGAACCATGAAGGGCATTTTCCTCAATCAGTTTTAAAAGCTTAACAATTTAAGCTTGGTTGTCTCTAGATGAAGAAGTGGGTCAACAAATATCATAAAGATGGTGTAAGGGCAAGCAACATGGGACTTTTTGCTGTTTTTTTTTCTTTTGGAGTGCTTCTCAGCACTAAGGCAATCAAGTGCCTTTGAGTGAGTCTTGCCTTTGTTTGTAGGAAGGCCCACACCCTTTTGCTAATTAGGCCACAAGAGGTGTGAAGACCTAGAGAGGTGTGAAACCCTCTAACCCTGAAGAAGTATATATATACACACATACATATATATGTACTCTGAGGTAAGCATTTTGTTTGGGGCTCACTCATTGGAAGAGTGTTGGTGTGGTGACTCTGAGTAGCCGTTAAGGAGCCTCTAAACTTTGAAAACTCAGATCTTGGTGCTTCTTTCTCTGATAACTATGTACGTATTTCTACGGTCAGACATTTAGAAGCCTGTCTGTTGATTTGTGTTTATTTGCTCTGTTTATATAATTTCTGTTTGTAATTTCTGTTTGTGTTTTCTCTGAAGTTCGGGGTGCTGACTTTTCCCCCTGAACTAAGTGAATGATATATGTATGTTTAATTAAAGTGAGATTGTATACCCCTTAAAGGTGCTTTCTTTAGAAAACAGATCAAAGAACCTGTTCTAGCAGCCCTCCTGTGTGCCGGTGTTGTTGATCTTACACAGCCACAGTAGCGGCAAGCAGCATTGTTGTTATGGATGGATGTGGAAAGAGAGAAATAATGGGGGAGAAGGTTGGAGATGAGATTGAGAGGCTTAGTGTCACCGAGACCATGAAAGAAAACTTTACGCCATTTGTGTGCCCACAAAAGAGAGAAAAAACAGTTTTCCACATCAGGGAGGCACAGTACTGAGGAAGAAGATCTTGATCTTCTGTGAGTTTATCAGGGAAGTACTATATGTCATGTACTTTGACTTCACAACAACCCCAAGTTCTTTTTTCTCAGGTTATTGTTATTGGTGGGTATATGGGGGTGGGGAGAAAGACAACCAGAATAGCATTGTGCAATAGAATCATTACACAGGACTTTGAATATTCAGGGATCCAATGGAAGGAAAGGTTTTCTTTGCTCCTTATGAGTTCAGGTTTGAGTCCTTCATATTTTCTGTCAGGTGAAATAACATCTGTCCTGTATGCCACAGTGTATTAGTCTGAGGGTTTGCATTCAAACTAAGTTGTTTTTTTAGGGGAACAAATAAACCTAGTACAGTTGTTCTCAAGAGAAGTTCTTGCTGGCAGGCAGGTATCAGTTAGAACATGAGCCATTATTATTGAAGGACCTTTAAAGATTGAATTCAATCAATTTGAGCCCCAAACTGAAGCTCTAAGTTACAATTACATGAGTATAAGGGAGTATTCCACTCCTCCCAGTACCAAGTGATGTTACTAAAATATCTTCTATATGCCCTGATACTTGATTAGGTGAGAACATCTTTTTAACTGAGTTGCAGAATTAATTGAAGGTGTAAAATGGATGTGCATTGATGCTGTATAGGAAATGTCTTGTAGATGGTGAGAGAATCAGTTACATCTTCTAAGGCTTGAATAAAACAGCAAGGCATTTTAGAATCAGGTATTTCAATCACAGTCCAGTTTGGTGATGGAGCAAGCTTAGTCAAGACCCTGAAAAAGTATTTCTTGGAGTTAAGAAGGAGAGAGACTTTTTCTCCACTAACTCTCAACCAAATAAAAAGCTTTTGAAAGCCTTGAAAGGTCTGAAGATTTGAACTTTCCATCAGAAGTGGCAGCAATATCCCAGGAGAATCAGTTGCCCAAGTATCTACTAGACAGACTAAGGAAAGATCTTTTCAGGAGTGTGACCTATTCAGGTCAGAAAGAAGTTCCATGAATTACCCTATAGACAAATGTGCTTTTGAAGCTTGAATTCATTTTTCCCCATGGACACTGTAAGTACTTGAAGAGGAGTGTGTCCCAGACTTTTGGGGAGAATAATTTCTATGCACTGTTCAGCTCTACAATTAAAGTAAATACCTCTAAGTAAAAGCTAATTAAGTCTGCCTGGCTGATGATAGAATGGAGGCATACCCAATAGGGGCTCATGAGCAAAAGCACTAGAAAATTTCCTATCCCCTCAGGATTACCCCTGGCATACTGAGAAGAAGAATAGTTAGTAGCCCTCTGGGGACCCAACCTGGAAATGTGATTGGAAAATGGGAAAGTGAGCCCAAAGTAAGTGCTGGATAAAAATTACACTAAAAAAAAACACAGCGCAAGCAACATCACAAGTGAGTATATATAAATGCCAAGTGAATGAGACAGACAATCAGTGTTCCAGGATGTCAGAAACAGGAATGAAGTTTGAATAAAACCACAAAAATAAAACCATGAAGTCATCGATAGAATAATAAAAGATTAAGGCTAAAAGGAATCTTACAGATCACCAAACCTAAATTCTTCTTCTTCTCCTTCTCTTTTTTTTACATATGAATGATTTGAGAGTCAGGGGACAGGAAGTATCTTGCCCAATTACCTGGGAAACAAAAATCATTTATTCCTGTTGTACATCCTTCATTATTGAAGAGGACCAATGACATCATGAGGGTGATGTCCTCACTTGAAAGTGAATTAGATTTAAGTGAGGCAAAGCTCTGCAAAGTCATCAGCCTCCCTCTTTCCTCTAGGAGTCATTGAAGTCCAGTGGCAAGACAAAAGTCAAGATGACTGGGGATGGCCCAGGATTCAGTGGGTGACCCTACCCTTTCTAAATTATGGTCTTTCCCAGGTCTCAGTTTGTCTGAGATGATTCCATTCAATGACCAAGGACTAGATCAATTACACCGGTGTAAGGGGTGTCCCACTCCTCTGAATGCTAAGTGATGCGACACAGGGGTGGAGAACCTGCAACCATGTGGCCCTCTAGGTCCTCAAGTGCGGCCCTTTGACTGAATCCAAACCTCACAGAATACTCTTAATAAAAGGATTTGTTCTGTAAAACTCGGACTCAGTCAAAAGGCTGCACCCAAGGACCTAGAAGAACACATGTGACCTTAAGGCTGCGGTTCCCCACCTCCGAGTCTTTTAGTTATGATCTTACTTTGGGTTGGTTGAGTGTATAAAGGAAGCAGGTGGCTTTTTGAGTGACAGATTACTCAGTGTTTGGGAATGGTTTGTGTGAAATTATATAGGAAAAAGAAACTCTCCCTGTTCCAGTGTATCAATTAATGTCCCACGGTTTAATTTCTGACTTTTGGAGGAAAAGAATGAAACACCAGTCAATGAGAAATAATTCTTGACCTAGTTTATCCCATTTGATGAAGATACAAAGGAAAAGGGATCTCCTGTGGTGGGAAGGCAGTCTTATTGCTACAGCATATGGCCTGCCTTAGCCACAGCACCTAGCTTTCATGACCGTCTGGAAAGGAGCCAGAATCAGAAGGGTTTGGCTTTACCTACCAAAATCTGGGATTAGATCTTATTTTGACCACTTTGTTTGCTGACAATGAGGCCTTCTGTTATTCTTATGAATCTCTGGTATCCCCATAACAAAGAAAAATGTACAATTTGTCCAAGAAGAGACTTTGGGCATATTCATATCTGTGACTGCAAGCTGACATTTGAGCCAAATGGGAGTCCCAATGTGGCACATTGTCTTTTTGTGGCCCCCCAAAGGACACTGCAGACAGCATAGTTTAGCAATAACAACTCTGGACCTGGACTCAGGAGATCTGGGTCTTAGCCTACTACTTAGCTAAGCGCCTTGAACAAGTCACATAACTCCTCTGGGTCTCAGTTTTCTCATCAGTAAAATGATGATACTAATATTTGGTCTACCTGCTTCATAGGGTTGTTTTAAGGACCAATTACATAAACAATAACAGGTCTGTATGTAGTATTTTAAAGTTTGCAAAGTGCTTTACATGCTTCATATTATTCCATCCTTATCACAGCCTAATGAGGGCAGACAATTTTATATCCATTTTGCAGATGAGGGAACTGAGACTCAGAAAGATTATTTTCTGAATTTCCCATAGTCATAAAACTAGACATTTCAGAGCATAGACATAGACACAGTGCCAACCAAATGAAATCTCATGTGTGGGCATAATTCTGGCCTCTTTTTTTTCAATGTATCTCATTTCCTATGTAATCTAGGTATTTTATTTTACGCATTAAAAATATTATTTTGGAAAGGAAACCACAGGCTTCACCAAACTGTCAAAGGGGTCCATGACCCAAAAAAGGTTCAGAACCTCTGTTTTATGATGATTTACAGATCAGATTCTGATGCCTCATTATGGGGTGAAGGGGATCTTTGTTACTTTTTTATTTAATTTATTTAATATATTTAGTTTTCAGCATTGATTTTCACAAGAGTTTGAATTACGAATTTTTTCCCCATTTCTACCCTTCCCCCCATTCCAAGATGGCGTATATTCTGGTTGCCCCATTCGCCAGTCAGACCTCCCTTCTGTCACCCAACTCCCCTCCCATCCCCTTTTCCCTTCCTCTCTTGTAGGACAAGATAAATTTCTATGCTCCATTGCCTGTGTATCTTATTTCCTAGTTGCATGCAAAAACCTCTTTTTTTTGTTATTGTTTTTGAACGTCTGTTTTTAAAACTTTGAGTTCCAAATTCTCTCCCCTCTTCCCTTCCCACCCACCCTCCCTAAGAAGTCAAGCAATTCAACATAGGCCACATGTGTATCATTGTGTAAAACCCTTCCACAATACTCATGTTGTGAAAGACTAACTATATTTTGCTCCTTCCTAACCTATCCCCCTTTATCCAATTTTCTCCCTTGACCCTGTCCCTTTTCGAAAGCGTTTGTTTTTGATTACCTCCTCCCTCTATCTGCCTTCCCTTCTATCATCCTCCCTTTTTTATCTTCTTCCTCCTTCTTTCCTGTGGGGTAAGATACCTGTTTGAGTATGTATGGTATTCCCTCCTCAGGTCAAATCCAATGAGAGCAAGATTCACTCATTCCCCCTCACCTGCCCCCTCTTCCCTTCCTACAGAACTGCTTTTTCTTGCTAGTTTTATGCGAGGTAATTTATCCCATTCTATCTCTCCCTTTCTCCCTCTCTCAATATATTCCTCTTTCATCTCTTAATTTAATTTAATTTTTTTAGATATCATCCCTTCATATTCAACTCACCCTATGCCTTCTCTCTCTCTCTCTCTCTCTCTCTCTCTCTCTCTCTCTCTGTATATATATATATATATATATATATATATATACACATACATATATACATACATGCACACACACACATATATATATATATATATATATATATATATGCATATTCCTTTCAGATACCCTAATATTGAGGTCTCATGAATCATACACATCATCTTTCCATGTAGGAATGTAAACAAAACAGTTCAACTTTAGTAAGTCCCTTATGATTTCCCTTTCTTTTTTACCTTTTCATGCTTCTCTTGATTCTTGTGTTTGAAAGTCAAATTTTCTATTCATCTCTGGTCTTTTCACTGAGAAAGCTTGAAAGTCCTCTATTTTATTGAAAATCCATATTTTGCCTTGGAGCATGATACTCAGTTTTGCTGGGTAGGTGATTCTTGGTTTTAATCTTAGCTCCACTGACCTCTGGAATATCGTATTCCAAGCCCTTCAGTCCCTTAATGTAGAAGCTGCTAGATCTTGTATTATTCTGATTGTGTTTCCACAATACTCAAATTGTTTCTTTCTGGCTGCTTGCAGTATTTTCTCCTTGATTTGGGAGCTCTGGAATTTGGCAACAATATTCCTAGGAGTTTTCTTTTTGGGATCTTTTTGAGGAGGTGATCTGTGGATTCTTTCAATTTCTATTTTACCCTCTGGCTCTAGAATATCAGGGCAGTTCTCCTCGATAATTTCTTGAAATAAATCTGGCCTCTTGCTAATGGTCCTAATGTATCCCTGTGACTGAAGGCTCTCTTAAAAATTGGTGACTGAGTCAGAAGGAGCCACTCCTGAAGTTGGGTGTTTGAGCTGTAGAAAATCTCCATCTCACCTTCTTTGTGTATTACACACAGGCCAGCTCTCCCCTTTGGACATCTGTCAAGGGAGGCAGGGGATTTCTCTCCCTTTCCACCCCACTATCACGAGTACATGGAAATGACAGTCAACATGTGTTTGCCTAAGTGAGCCTGATACAGGACTTTAAGTCTTTGACTGTGTCCTCTGATTTGTTTTTTTTTTTTTTTTCCCTGAACATGGGTCACCATCTCCACCAACAATCCTGAAAGATGGATGTGTCCAGCCTCAGAAGCCACCTTGTAAGTTAAAGGTCTAGTGTTTTTCAGTTGGAACTGGTTTTCCATTTAGAAAAGCCTCTTGAAACCTTTCCCAGAAGAGAATATGATCACCTCCAGGAGGATATTATAATTGAAAGGACCAAGGAAGCCAAAGCCACGCTCGACTGGCCAAAGTATCAAAGCTTTGTCATTTCCCAAGGATGATATAGATCTAAGGTGAATGTTCAGTAGTAGCATACATTTCTCAAGAGTCTCTATCTCTTTGGAGAATATAATAGAGATGACATATTATTTCATTTAAAATATTTGTTAATGAGTGCCTATGAGTCTTTCGTCTTTTGTTTAATAGTGGTGGAGGAAGTAAATAGCTATCATCTTTTATTTTGTACAATGAGTACCTTTTCTTGAAGGGTCCTGTTAATCCCTTTGGGGGATACCCTAGGGATTAGCCATATTTAAGCTGTGTTTAAGAATATTTTCCTGGGAGTCAGTGTGCAAGAGAGTATGAGAAAAGCCAGATTCCCTTATATTAGGGATCAAGCTCCATCAGAAGTTGATATAGGAATCACTAGTGCAGAAAACTGGATTCTCTTTCCTTGGAGATCTCCTTCCACTCCCAGGCCACAAGGTGAGCTATGTAAATTGCTTTGAGCAATCTGAATACTATGTAGATTCCATTGGCTGTTAGTGAGTTAGTGGAGATGACAGCACTTTGAGAAGCATTCTTCCTACATGTATAAGTATTTACTCTCATACTTAGAATAAATATTTCGGACTTTCCTCTCATACTTAATGTGTATTTAAATGGTATTTAGTTCTTAAGTCTGTTAAGTATAGGGCTTTTGATTGGAATAATGATTTCATTGATGTCCCAAGTTTCCATTGAAGAACTTCCTCTATTAATATATAAGAGCATTTTCTCTTCAACTTATAGTATTAGACCTGAGGTGCTTAGAGGCAAAATTATTTGTCTAGGGTCTCATAGTCAGCATGTATCCAAGGTGAGACTTCTTGATCCAGTTTCAGACTCTATGCACTACACATGTTGCCTTATAAAACTATTAACATAGAGCTGTAGAATAGTCATGCTAATAGAAGCAGAAGCAAATAGATGGCATGAAACAGTTGGTGGGTTTTGTTTTATTTTGTTTTGCTCTTTTTAAAAAAGTATTTTTATTCATTTATTTTTTTGAAACACAGAGAGTTTTTTCTTCTTTTTGTTTTGTCACAAATTCTCTTCCTTTATCTCCTCTCCTTCCTACTTCTCCACTTGATGAAAAGGCAAGAAAAACAAAAACTATTACACGCAGCATGATGCAATTGTTATATACATACAGTACAGTCAGCATGATACAGCTATTAGTAAGAACCATAGATGTATCATCAAAGTTCAGAAAGAATTTGTGAGGTACATACTGTATGCCTGTTAACAGGCACAATTCTATTTTCCATCTCCATGCCTTTGCACAAACTGCCCCCATACCTGGCACGCTTTCTTTCTTCATTTCCACCTTTTAGAATCTCTAGTTGCCTTTGAGTGTTTACTCAAATGTCAATAATTCTCATTTAATGATTTTCCTGATTTCCCAGTTATTGGCATCTTCAAGACAATTAGATTGTATTTACTTTTGCCTATATTGTATGTTTACTTCTTTGGATATTCAGGTAGAATGTGGAGTTTGTTAAAGGTTGGGACCATTTTCATTTTTGTCTTTATATACACAGCATCAAGCACCACACCGGGCCTCTATTAGACATAAATTTTTGTTCTCATGAATTGAATTGTGGGGAATACAAAGGAAGAAGAGAATCTTATCCTTCCCAAAGACATATAGTACTAAGTTCTTAATTTGGTGTTCAAGGCCATCTACCAAGTGACCTCAGCCAGCTGATCCAACCTTATCTTGCACTGCACCTTAGGATAAACCCTTTATTTCTGTCAGACCAACTTTATTCCTGAATATCCTTTATTCCTCATTATCTCTATTCTATGTCTTTATTCATGTTATTTTCTCACATCTAAAATGCCCTTTCCCACTTCCTTTTAATAATACAAAAACAATAGTGTCTTAAAATTCCAACTCCATCCCACCACTTCTAAAACCTATTCATCAAATACCACAGCTTTCATTATTCTCCTGTCTGTCCAATCACCCATTCTATTTTTTCCTAAATAATCTTTCTCCCTCTATGCCCTAAATGTGGGAACCTTTAAGACTGTACTATTTTTCTCTCGCATATATTTTCCATTAGTTCATGCTTTTAGTTATCATCCTTAGGCATATGATTCTCGGATATATGTATCCTGCCCTGACTTCTACTGAACTCCAATACAATTTCTAACTTTATTGGTTTAAAATATTCACCTTGATATCCTATCAGCATGTCAGACTCGACATATTCCAAATTCAATTTATGCTTTTCCTCCAAACTTCTCCCCCCACCCCTAGCTCTCACTCTGTCACCCACGTTCATAATCTGGGCCACCTTTGATTCTTTCCTCTCCTTAGTTCTTCCACACCCAATCAGCTGTCAAGGTCTATGTCAAGGCCTAATGATTGTTTCCATAATACTTCTCACATCAATCTTCTCATTTTTCTCTATTTGATAAAACCCTACTTCAAGTCCTGATTACCTCTTAAAGAACTATTGTAATTATTTCCTAACCGGGTTTCCTTTCTCTAGTCTCTTTATCTTTCAGTCCAACCTTCATACTATTGAAAATATAATTTTATAATTAACAGGTATGATTATGTCAGGCCCTTGTTCAAAATACTTCAATACGGATGAAGGATTGGAAGATACCAGCAAAGATGAAGAGAAAACAGAAGTGGTATCGTCTAGCCCCCTCCCCCCACAATTGTTCCAACAAAAATCTATGATGACCTACTGACCAAGTAGTAATAGAGAAATATAAAACACATAATAAGAGTGTGATAAGTGGAAGTCTATGCCATTAAGGAAGGATTAGGGGGAGCAAGTGTCATTTGAACCTCACTTCCATCTGGGATGGTCAAAGAAGGGTAACACTGTAATGGTAATTAAGGTGGACTTTTTTTTTTACTGTTTTCTCTTTTAGAATGCTAAAGTAATCAAGTACCTTTGGTTAAGTCTTGCTAGATGCAAAGCCCCAGGCTCACCCTCTTTTGCTAACTCCAAGCCTACACCCTTTTGCTGATTAGGTATAGAGCCTTCTGTCTCTAAGAAGGGTATATAAACTCTGAGGTTAATATTTTGCTTGGGGCTCTCACTCTCTGTAAGAATGTTGTGTGATTTGACTAGATGAGACTCTGGGTAGCCATTGTTAAGGAGCCTCCAGCTTTGAAAAAACTGAGATATTGGTGCTTCTCTGGTAATTATGTATTGGCATGGATAGACTGCTTTGTGTTATTTGCTCTGTTTATATAATATATGTTTGTAATTTCTGTTTGTATTCTCTCTGAAGTTCAGGGTACTGGCTTTTCCTTCTGAACTAAGTGAATGATATATGCATGTTTGATTAAAGTGAGATTGTTAATCCCTTAAAGTTGCTTTCCTTAGAAAAGCAGATCGAAAGGACCTGTGCTGGCAGCCCTTCTGTGTGCTGGTGTTATTGGCCTTGCACAGTCACAGCAGCTGCAAGCAACATTGTTGTTACAGTCACATACACACACAGAGTTTTATGTAGAAATGCATTCAACAAAGAAGAAATGGGAGAGTGCAGAGGGGTGATGAAGAGGGAGGATAGATTCAGGGAGGGATTAGTCATAAGCAAAACCAGACTTAAGCTAAGGGATAGAATCATTCATGGGAAGTTAAAAAGGAAGAAGACGAGAACCATGGGGTCTGTATGACAAGAAGAGCATAGGGGCAGGGAAGCAGAATCTGATTGCATAAAGCATAGAACATTGGAGCACAGAGCACATTCCTCTTTCACGAACCTTCTTTGTAGGGACTAAGACACAAAGAGAAGAACAGGAGAACAGAATGGGGCTGGGGTGAGGGTAGGGGTGGGGGTGGCTGAGGTGGGGGGTGGAAAGGCACACATTAATTATTTTAACTATGAATGTAAATGCTATGAATTCATCCATAAAACAAAAGAGAATAGCAGAATGAATTAGGAAGCGAAAATCCAATAACATATTGTTTACAAGAAACATATTTGAAACATAAATATTCACATAGTTAAAATGAGGACTTGCAAGTAAAATCTACTATGCTTCAAATGAACTCAAAAAACCATCATGATTCTGCAGGCAATAGCAAAAATACACTTGATTAAAGAAAGAAATAGGAAAACTGTATTTTGCTGAAAGGTACCATGGACAATGAATTAATTTTAATACTTAACATATATGCACCAAATGGCATAGTATCTAAATACTTAGAGGAAAAGCTAAATGAGTCACAGGGAGAAACTGACAATGATATATCATAGAAGAGGACCTTAATATACCCCTTTTAGGGTGTATATTTTGCTAACCTAAAAATAACCAGAAGCTAAGGACCAGAAGAGAATTTTAGAAAAAAAATAGATACGATAAATCTCTGTTGATTATTGAATGACAATTGAAAGGAATATATAATTATCAGATATCAGAATATATATTTATTAGAAATTTACTATATGTTAGGCCATAAAACCTTATCAACAAATGCAGTAATATAGAAATATTAATGGTATCATTTTCTGAGGACACATCCATGTCAACCATACTCTTCAAACTTGGAGCAGCCCATGATTCCCCAGACTACCTCTCTATCTATTCCTCAACAGCTTTATTTTCAAACTGGCAATGCGTCCATCCTATCACTAAGGCCAAGATTATAAAAATGAACAGCTTTGAAAGACTTAGGAAATCTGGTCAATGTAACAATCAGCCATTTTTCCAGGGTACCAATAATAAAGACTTCTGCCCACTTCTTAACAGAAAGACTATGGACTCACCATGGACACTGGCAGTATAGGACTATGTTCTCCTTAACTATGAGTATTTGTTCCCAGGGTGTTTTTTTTTGGGGGGGGGGCGGGAAGAAAATAAATATTTATTCCTTGAAAACAAATGAATTTAATTTTTAAAAAGCTTCCTTGGGTCTCCATTGGTGGCCAAATTAACTTTAATCTCCCTAGCCTACCATTTGAGGCTATCTAAGATCTTTCACCAGTATAACTTTTCAGCCCTCTCACACATTTTATATTACATTTCAAATGGATGACTCATTGTCTATTCTCATTCAGCTCCTCCCATTCCTTGACTTTTTGTATGTTGCTCCCATTTCTGGTGTGCTCCTTTCTTCCCTCTTCACATAAGAAATTCCTTCTCTTTAAGTACCAGCTCAGATGACTTCATAAAGCCTTCTTTAAACTTCCCAGTCATAAATCTTCTGTCTCTTCTAAAATTTCTCATACCACCTCATTTGGACATGTTCCATGCACTTCTCGTTAGCTAGCCTTATTTGTATTATAGGTATTTGTGTCCATTTATTATCTATTCAGTAATATGTAGTCTCCTTAAGAGCAGAGACTATCTCATTTCATTCTGTACAAGAGGAGAAGTGTGGCAGCATGAGAAGCAGAATGGTGTAGTGGATAGGATGTTAAACTTAGAGTTGGGAAAACCTGAATTAAAATCCTACCTCTGACACTTAACTATATGACCCTGAACTAGTCATTCAACTTCCAAGGCATCAGTTTTCTTACCAGTTAAATCAGGGAACTAAACTCAATAACTTCTGCAGTCTCTTCCAGCTCTAAATGGCTGATACCTTGATTCTGTAAAGAGAACAAATTGGATTGTCTTTATGAAAGCACTCAACTCTTTTAATGACTTTGAGTTTCCACTGGAAACGAAGGTCAACTTCTTAAACATTGATACTCTTGTAAAACTGTTAGTTATAGAATGAATCAATAAAGAATCAATCAATGAATCAATGGAAAAGCATTTATTAAGTTCTATGTGTCAGGCATTATGATAAATACTGGGATACAAATATAAGCAAGTGAGATAGTCCCTGCCCTGAAGACCCTTACATTCTAATCGAGGAAGATGATATTATATGAGGAGCAAGAGTTGTAATGGGACATGGCAGAGTATGGCATGGCTGGGAAATGCTTAAGGTAGGTATTGGGCTTTAATTTAAGGCAAGATAAGTGAAGTTTCACCACCACAGAAGGCAGTGGCCAGAGTGAAGGCTGGGGTAAAAACTGGAAATAGCAGGGTTTGGCTTAAGAATGGTATTAGATCAGGGAAAAACTAACCAATCAGAGCCCTTGGGGCATTTATTAAGCACTTGCTTGGTGCTATGCAGTACGATTAAGATTTACAAATAAAAACACAGAAGCAAAACCAGTTTCTGACCTCAAGGAACTTACCTTCTAATTGGGGAGAGTAAAACAATGACATGGGGAAATGGGGTCCAGCTTACTCAAACGGGTATTTTGATCCAAAAAATTAATGGGATAATGAGTAGGGACTTAGAAGAGGATTGACTGATGTTTAATAAAAGAACACTTAGAAACTAGTGCCAGTCACACTGAGCTACAATAAAGAAGACAAGACCTACCAATTCCCTTCTTATCTGTTTTTTTCCTCAGCACTCCAGTCAACAGGGTCAGTGCCCCTTTTCTCAAAAAAAAAACAAACAAACAAACTAAAACAATTGGCTCGCTACATTTAATTTTCATTTCTTCAGGCTTTAGATATAGCCCTGATCTTTCTCCTGGGTTTCAATCTTTCATCAGAACCCACATGTTGAATATTTCTATTTAGATGCCCTGTAGCTAACATAACTTGTTGAGCTACACAAACTCAGCAAATCCAAAACAGAACTTATTTTCTTGCCCTCCAGACTTATCCTTCCTAGCTATTAAATTTCTGTTGTGGGTACTGTTACCATTCTTCCATTCACTCATGTTTATAATTTCATTTCAGTCTTGACTCCTCACTTTCCTTCACCCTACATACCCAGGAAGTTTCCAGACCTTGTTGCTTAATTCTATTGTACCTCAAACTCTTTTTTCCCCCTCACATAGCCACACTTCAGGTGAGGCCAATTGGTTTCCCTGCCTCTAGTCTCTTCCCTCTCGCTGAAATTGAGGCCGAAGGAGCATTGTTCAAATGTGATTCTGACCATGTTATTCTCCTGTTCAAGAAACTCCAATGATTCTCCATTGCTTCTTTGATCAAATACAAATATTTAAATTTCAAACTCATCAAAGATAGGCTCTAGTCTACTTCCCAGATATTACAAATGATCTCCCCTTATTAACTCTGCAATTTGGCCAAAGTGGCCTTTACACTCAACACTCCACTTCTTATCACCATATATTTGCATATACTGTGTCCCACATCTGAAAAATGGTCCCTTCGAAACTTTGCCTCTCCCTTCCTTCCTCCCTCCCTCCCTCCTTTCTCCCTTTCTTCCTTCTTTCCTTCCTTCCTTCCATCCTTCCTTCCTCCCTCCCTCCTTTATTTCCTTCTTTCCTTCTTTCTTTTTTTTTCTTTCTTTCTTTCACTATTTTCACAACTCAGATCAAGTGGTCTTTCCTATATCAGACTCCTTTTGATCACTTTAATTATTAATGCCACTCCCAATTTCTTATCAATATCTACAAAGCAAATACACAGAGACAGAGAGACAGAAACAAAGACAGAGAGACACAAAGACAGAGAGAGGAGACAGAAACAGAAAGAGACAGGGAGAAAGAAAGAAAGAAAAAGAGAGAAAGGTAAAAGAGAGAGAGAGGGCCAGAGACAGTGATAGAGACAGCGATGGAGAGGAGAGACATGTGAGATGGAGAGAGACAAAGAGAAAGACAAACAGAGAAAAGGAGAAGAGAGAGGGAAAGAAAGAGAGAGAAAGGGTCAGATAGAGAGACAAAGGTAGACAAATGAAGAGTAGAGAGAAGACAGAGACAGAGAGAGAAATGGCAACAGATACAGAGAGACAGAGACCAAGAAAAAAAGATGAGAGGGATAGAAGGAAAATTCAGGCACTAGGTGGACAGCAGGGTCCAAAGTGATCTCTGCAGGTCACTCAGTGACTCCAAGATTGTATTATTTAGAAAGAACATCCACTAAGATCAGTTGGACTGACATCTCTGCTCATTCATTCTTTCATTCAACTTATCTCCTTATTGTGCAGACTCCAGTGTAAAAGTCCCCAAAACTAAGTTTCCTAATAAATAGGAAATGCTTAATAAAAGGCAAGTCTAAAGACCTAACACATTGGTTTCTTACGCAATTCCTTTAAGTTTTGTGTTGTCCAATACTTTACTGTATGGTACAGACAATAAATGGGGAATTCAAAAAAGGTTTATAAGATTTAGACTTAGAATCACAACAGAGATTGTGTAGATCAACCTTCTTATTTTACAGAATCAGAGACTGGGAAAAGTTATGTAATTTGCAAAACCACTCCTCAGAGTCCTTTACTGGGTCTTCATCTAGCATTCTTCCTGACTCTGGACTTTATGTTGGGGCAGGGGCGCCATCCTTTTCTGGAGGGAATGTCTGGGTTGAACTTCGGTCCTCTTGCATCTGTCTGTTGCTTTGGGGGGTTCTTGTTCCAAGAGCTCAGGGACAGCCCATACTGGGGATCTGCAAGTTTTCAGTATTTACAAAGTGGTCTGATCCAGAGCAAAGTCTGATAACTCCTCCCCCGCCCACTGCTTGGAGCTCTGCAAATCCCTGACCTGGATTTGGGTCTGCTCAACACTCCTGGCTTGCTTCTAGTTCAAAACTCCAGGCGCTGCTGCTAGACTCAGACACTATCAGCCATCTGGAAAACTCTTCAGGTTTGGAGTAATAGGACTGCAGGCTCCCCTTTGGTCTGGGATTCCTGCCCTGTTTATTCTGCTTCAGGCTTCAGACTGGGCTGGAAGTTGGAATTGAAACCTTGGCTGCTAAGCTCTGAACCACAGCTGCTGCTTGCTTCTGAACTTGTTCCTTGCTCAATCCACATAGCTTAGGGCCCATGAACTCCCCTTACCTTGGAATAGCACTCATAGGAGCAGGTCCTCTCCTCGCTTAGCCACTCACTCCACACTCATCCATGACCTGGAACTGGGTAGTAAACAACACAGCTGCCCATTTGCACCTGTTCCCACAGCCTACACAAGGTTGACATCTTTCTATATGGGTCTGGGACTTCATCTTGGCATAGTGAATAGCATTGGTCCTCTTTCAGTTCCTATGGACTGGAATGATCCATGGGGTTTGCCTCTGGTCAGAAACCATCCTCAGGGTCCACCATCTCCTATCTCCCTATGCCAACCTGAATTGGAAATATGAATCATGGTTTCCTTCCTTCCTCCCTTCCCCCCTCCCTCCCTTCTTCACTTCTTTCTTTCTTTCTTTCTTTCTTTCTTTCTTTCTTTCTTTCTTTCTTTCTTTCTTTCTCTTTCTTCCTTCCTTCCTTCCTTCCTTCCTTCCTTCCTTCCTTCCTTCCTTCCTTCCTTCCTTCCTTTCTTTCTTTCTTTCTTTCTTTCTTTCTTTCTTTCTTTCTTTCTTTCTTTCTTCCTTCCTTCCTTCCTTTCTTTCTTTCTTTCTTTCTTTCTTTCTTTCTTTCTTTCTTTCTTTCTTTCTTTCTTTCTTCCTTCCTTCCTTCCTTTCTTTCTTCCTTCCTTTCTTTCTTTCTTTTCTCTTTCTTTCTTTTTCTTTCTCTCTTTTTCTTTCTTTCTCTGTTTTTCTTTCTCTCTCTCTCTTTATTTCTTTCTTTCCTCCTTCCTCCCTCCCTCCCTTCTTCCTTCCTTTCTTTCTTTCTTTCTTCTCTCTTTCTTTATCTGTCCTTCTTTCCTTCCTTCCTTCCTTCCTTCCTTCCTTCCTTCCTTCCTTCCTTCCTTCCTTCCTTCCTTCTTCCCTTCCTTCCTTCCTTCCTTCCTTCCTTCCTTCATTCTTTCCTTCCTTTCTCTCTTGATTTCCTGATCAGGACTCAGTCTAGTGCACTTTCTAGATCATTATGGAGGACTTGCATTGGGGGAACTCAACTGTATTTTTCTCACCTACGTAGCTCTATTGACTCCTCATGTCAGTGATCTTTCTACTCTTCTACGCTGTTTTTACAGATTTGTCAGCAGAATGTGGGTACTGTTGCACTCCCTTATGGCCTGAAGTATCAGAATGTAAATTATGATACAGGCTCTGTTTATCCATCTGGAGCTTGACTGAAGAACTTCCATGGAAGTAGTTCAGTGGAAATTCTTTTTAGGATATTGGTCATGGCTATTTGGAACAGGCTAAGCCAAAGAATGCTGGACTTGGAGTCAGAAGACCTGAATTTAGTTCCTAGCCCTGCCACCAGATATATTTGTCACAGTCATGGATTTAGAGGGGCCATGTGGTACAGTGAAAAAAAAACACTGAATCTGCTTTCCAGGGTCCTCTGGGTTCAAATACTACCTCGGATACTCTCTGTGGCACCCTGCTCTATTCACTTAATATTTCCTGACCTCAGTTTCTTCAACTATGAAATAAAAGTGTTAAACTAGCTGAAAACTTTCAACTTTAAATGTATAAGCTTTGGGCCCTTAGACATTGCCTAATCACTTTATTTTACAGAACAGGAAACTAAGACCATAAAGATAATATAAGTTCCAACAAGTATTAAGTAGAGGAAAATAGCATTTGAACTGATCCATAACCTCCGCTTTTTTCACCAGGCCACATTGTATCCCCAATGTCACTTTGCACAAATCACTTTTGCACAAGTCTTCAGACCTCAGTTTCCACAGGTGTTTTTGTTGTTTGGTCCTTTCAGTCCTATCAGACTCTTTGTGACCCTATTTTGGGATTTTCTTGGCAAAGGCACTGGAGAGGTTTGCCGTTTTGTTTTTCAGCTCATTTTACAGATGAAAAAACTGAGACAAACAGGATTAAGTCATTTGCCCATGGTTACACACCTGGTAAGTGCCTGAGACTGGATTTGAACTCAGGTCTTCCTGACTCCAGGCCTGGCGTTCTACACCACTGTGCCACCTCACTGTCCAACATCCTTAGGTGCACAATGAACATTTTAAACCATATTGTTCCTAAGGTCCTTTCTAGCTCAAACATTCTATGATTTTGCAATATTCCTTCTGTCTCTCCCTTTATCTTCTCCTCTGGGAAGGGGCAGGGCCAAGGGTTCTGAGGCTAGGGCTCCTTGCCACTAGAAGATGGGGGGAAAGGCTGCAGGAGACAGCTAGGGGTTGATTACCACCTTTGATTTTAAGCTGCTGCTTTCACTATTACCTGTTTCCATCTACCTTGATGGCTATGGTTTGAAATGTAGGATTTGTTTTATTCCCTTGCTTTCCTTGCTTTTATGTGAGTACTGTGTTAATGGAAATTAATTCATGTTTCTCTGATTGCAATATGTTAAATACTCTAGTCAAAACCCACTGAAAAATAAACAGAAATATTTTATTGGCCACATCAAATACAAGAGGAACAAGAAGTACAGTGAACAATTTAGAAGGAAAAGTAAAGTAAAATAACCACTTCAGTTATTAAAAAGCAAAGCCAACAGCCATAAATCTAGGTTGTGTGGGTAATTAGAATTTCTTATTTCTGGGAAACTCAGGGTCCTCTTGGATCAAGCTACACTGTTTTCTTTGCAATCACTATCACTCAGACAGGCATTTTTATTTCTTGTCCTGTTTTCCTGCTTTAGTTGTCTTAATGAAGAGGATGTGAAATGATTAAAAATAGCCCACTCTTCGACATTATGTGAATACCTTTTCAGGTTTATTACTCTCAGGCCATTTCCTCCAGAGCCTCACTAACTGCTTTACAACCCACACCACAGACCATACCCGGTAGGTTTCAACACTTCCATCTCTAGAACGTTCACCCGAGGGCCCTACTGTCCTGATTTGTAACTACTTCTCCTGGCTCTCTTTGTCAGGAAAATCCTAGTCATGCTTTACTTTATTTCCTATTCTCCTTGCATCTCCTGCATGGACTTACCAACTGCTTTGCCTCTGCAATCACACCTCTCCTCCCGCCCCACATTCTGGAACTGTGGTCATCAGATCAATTCTGCCCTGGTCCTATTCCTGAATGGGGTGTATTATTCTGTTGTCCTATGGCCCCATTCTCTATTCTGCTCCCTCCCTGACCACCAATCCCCTATGTCTGGTATTTTCCCCTTTAAAATTAGAGATTTTTGATGTCAGGTACTATCTTTGCCTTTGTATTTGTGTTTCCAGCACTTAACATGGTGCTTGGCACATAGTAAGTGTTTCATTTTTTTTCATTGCCTACATCAATTTATTGTTCATACACCTCCTTCATGAGTTCTACAGTCTATCCACACTAATTTTTTTTTGCTTTTCCTCATATACAATATTCTATCTCCCATATCTCTATGACTTTTAACAGGTAGTTTTCCAAGCTTGGAAGGCACTCTTCACTTCTTAGAAACTCTGGCTTCCTTTGTAGCCCAACTCAAGTGCCACCTCGTCCATGAAGCCTTTCCTGATCCCCTTAAACCTTCAACAACTAATGTCTTCCACCAAAATTATTTTTATTTACTTTTTGTATATAAATTATATATATATTTATATTTAGACATAGTTTTCCCTGTTAGGATGTAAGCTTTTTGAGGCCAGGTACTATTTCACATTTTTCTTTCTATCCCTGGCAGCTACCACAGTATCTGTAATATAGTATGTACTCAATATTTTTAATTAAATGATTGAATTGGTACCATATGATCCAAATAAAACAAATATTTATTAAGTACCTTTTGTGTTTTGGGACTTCCACTAACACAGTAGCTCAACCAAGGCCCAGTTTTCCATTGTCATATTTGATGAGAACAGAGGTCTATAGAAACAAATCAACTCTGTTTTGCATCTCTTGGTTATTCTCCCTTCAATGTCCTCTACAAATGCTCTTGGCATAGACTAACTGGGTTGGATCTTATTTCATACTCCCCTCCACATTTAATAGGGAATCTAAGCCAAAGTAATTGTGCTTGAATTTTGTGAAGTGATTCTGTTTGTAATTTTCTGTCATTCTTCTCTGTATTGTATTTTGTACAGAAGCCTTAAGCTCTAAATTGGTGCCCTTGGCTACCACATCTCTCTGATAAGATTAAGTGTTTGCTGGTTGAAATAGTTTCTAGGCTCTTTTAGAATCCTCATTGTGGTTAGTCTTTCACATAAATTAAACTTCTCCAAAAAATATGATCATCAGAATTATTACTTTTACTTTTACCCACTTCCCATTTTTCAGAGTCAGGACTTTAAATAGGTCAAGTTAGAGCTATCATAACTGCAGGCAGTATCTTCTGTTCGTTATTATACTTTGTTCTAATAAGATGCTGACCTTTGCTCTAACTGGTTGATGGTCAAACTGCACATAGCTAAATCTAAAATGACTTCTAGAAGGTGGAGCCAAGACAGAGAGAAGCCAAGAAGTTGCCTGGGCTCTTCCCAGTTTTCCTCCAAAACATTACACCAAGCCTCTAAATGAATTCTAGAGTAACAGAATATACAAAAAGGCAGAGTGAAACAATTTTCCAGCCCAAGATAACATGAAATAACTTTAGGAAAGGTCTGTCTCACTTGGGTTAAAGGGAGTGCAGCCCAGTACAGGTAGTGTCCAGGTGGGATATCAAGAAGCTCTTAGCCACAGCACATATCATCAACCAAGACCCTGCAGTTCTGGTTCAGCAGGCCAGTGGCAAACAAAGCAGCTGTGAAACTTCCAGCCCCAGTATAGCAGATAAACCGCCAGCTTTGGAATTCCAGGCAAAATGGGCATGACTAGGCTGGGCCACCCCAATGCCAGTAGGCAAGGTGCCAGGCCCCTGGCCACTAGTGCAAGAAGCTTGGGACAGTGCTCCTTGTTCCCCAGGAGCAGAGTTCAACTTTTAAAAAATAGCAAAAAACACAAAAGAGCCCTGATCATAGAAAGCTATTCTGACAACAGGGAAGATCAAACCACAAACTCAGAAGAGGACAACGTGAAAATACCTACATGTGAAGCCTCAAAGACTAATATGACATGATCTCAAGCGCAAAAAGTCCTCTTGGAAGAGCTCAAAAAGGATTTTAAAAATCAAGTAAAAGAGGCAGAAGAAAATTTGGGAAAAGAAATGAGAGTTATGCAAGAGAAATATGAAAAAAGCAATGGTTTGGAAAAGGAAGCACAAAAAATGCCTGAAGAAAACAACTCCTTAAAATAGAATTGGCCAAATGGAAAAAAAATCCACTGGGGAAAAAAAAAAAACAACTCCAAGTAGAATTGGCCAAATGGAAAAGGAGGTACAAAAGCTAACTAAAGAAAAAAATCCTTAAAAATTAGAATTGGGCAAGTGGATACTAATGATCCTATGAGACAGCAAGAATCAGTCAAACAAGATCAAAAGAATGGGAAAATAGAAGAAAATATGGGGGAAAAAAACAACTGACCTGGAAAATAGATCCAGTAGAGACAATTTAAGAATTATTGGACTACCTAAAAACCATGATCAAAAAAGAGCCTGGGCAACATCTTTCAAGAAATTATTATGGAAAACTTCCCTGATATCCTAGAAGCATAGCGTAAAATAGTCATTGAAAGAATCCACTAATTACCTCCTGAAAGAGATCCTAAAATGAAAATGCCAAGGAATATTATGACTAAATCCCAGAACTATCAGGTCAAGGAGAAAATGCTGCAAGCAGGCAGAAAGAAACAATTCAAGTATATGAAGGAGCCACAGTCAGGATTACTTTCAAGGAAACTAGGAGCATAATTGACCATATCAATAACACAACCAACAAAAATCACGATTATCTCAATAGATGCAGAAAAACCTTTTGAAAAAAAAATACAGCACCCATTCCTATTCAAAACACTAGAGAGCATAGGAATAAATGGATCTTTCATTAAAATGATAACTAGTATCTCTCTGAAACCATCAACAAGCATTATCTGCAATGGGGATAATAAGCTAGAAGCCTTCAAAATAAGATCAGGGGTGAAAGAAGGATGTCCATTATCACCTCTATTATTCAATATGCAATAAAAATGTTAGCTTTAGCAATCAGGGAAGAAAAATAAATTGAAGGAATTAGAATAAGCAGTGAGAAAATAAAACTATCATCCTTTGCAGATGGTATGATGGTATACTTAGAGATCCTAGAGAATCAACTAAAAACTACTTGAAATAATTAAAAACTTTGGCAAAGTTGCAGAATATAAAATAAACTCACAAAATCATCAGCAGTTCTGTGTTACCAACAAAACTCAGCAAGAAGAAGTAGGAAGAGAAATTCCATTTAAAACAACTGTAGGAAATATAAAATATTTGTGAGTGTACATGCCAAGACAAACCCAGGAACTATATGGACACTTTTCACACAAATAAAGTTACATCTAAATAATTGGAAAAATATCAATTGCTCATGGGTAGGCTGAGCTAATATAATAAAAATGACAATTCTGACTAAATTAATTTACTTATTCAGTGCCATGCCAAACAAACTACCAAAAATTATTTTATAAAGCTAAAAATATAGAGAAAAGCAAATCAAAACAACTCTGAGGTACCACATCGCATCTATCAGATTGGCTAACCTGACAAAACAGAAAAATGATAAATGTTGGAGATGTGTGAAAATACAAGCACAAAGAGTGAAATAATCTCCCTACTTACAAGGTGCTTACATTCTAATGAGGGAGAATAGATAGATAGATAGATAGATAGAGATAGAAATGTATATATATAGATATATATAGATATAGACAGATAGACATGTATGTGTATATGTGTGTGTTTGTGTATATATGTATATTTACAGATATATTTATAGTACTTTACATAGTATGTTGTATACTATATAGAGAGAATATATATGTACATGATATGTTTATGCATATACATATATACATTTATTATTTATTCTGCATAGATATGTGTGTATATTACACAAACTATATATAGCAGGTAAAAGATGAAATGACTGAGGAAACAAAGATTCTATCTTCCAAGCATATACATTTTTGCTTGTTTCTTTGTTTTTTCTTTTGGAGGGGAGAAGGCAAGGCAATTGGGGTTGAGCGACTTGCCCAAGGTTACACAGCTAGTAAGTGTGTCAAGTGTCTGAGGCTGGATTTGAACACAGCTCCTCCTGACTCCAAAGCCATTGCTCTATTCACTGTGCCGCCTAGCTGCCCCAAGCATATCAATTTTTTAAGCAATGTATGGCAATTGACCCAAAAATCGGCACCAGACCTTTCAGCTTAGACTTGAACCCCAAATACAGGGGGAGACAGATTTTATATATTGTATATGTATATTGATATTAATATAATACAATATATAATACAACATAATAATAATGTAATATAATATAATATAATGTAATGTAATGTAATTATAATACAATATAATTACAATGCGATACAATACAATATAATATAACATAACACAATATAACATAATGTAATATAATATGATGTAATATGATGCAATATACATACACACATACACAGATATACACACATACACATATATACATATACATGTACATACATATACACATATACATATACACATACACATACACTCATATATACATATACATACATATACATACATGCATGCATACATACATACATACATACATACACACACATATACAGGGAAAGGCAAAGAAGCAGGGGTGCTACCAGAACCCCAGGCATGACGGTCTTCATATTTAGCACGAGGAGGGAGTCTATAATGAACATGTAAGTCTACTCTCAGGCACTAGAACTCTAGTTCAGTAGGCATATTGATCACAAGTGCAGGAGGGGGGAGTAATGCCCAATTATACCGGAAAGACAGGTTGTATTGGGCTTGTCACATATATAATAAGGCAGGGTCGCAGCTGTGCTAGGTGCTGGCTGATAGAAAACTCTCCTTCATCTTTTCACTTCTATTTATACAACTCGGTAGAGGTAGAGGCTCTGATCGTGTGGCTGTGATCAGGAAACTGCAGTAGTTCCCAATGCCTCCTAGTGCACCCACCTGACTTTCCAGCTATGTTTCATACTGGTTCTGTGTACACCATGTTTTTTCTTGATGCCTTCTCCATCTCTAGCTCTTTCTTCTCTAAATTCCTATTGCATGCTGTTATCATATAGTTTAATACTTAATTTTTCTCTAATTGCTTCAAGTGTATAATTTTTATCTTCCCAATTAGACTGTTAGTGCCTTCAGGTCAGGGACCATGTCTATATATCTTCTCTTCGTGGTCTGAGAAAGAAAAACCCTATTTTTTCAGGCTGCGTGTGTGTGTGTGTGTGTGTGTGTGTGTGTGTGCATGTGTGTGTGGTTTAATAAGTCACAACCCCTTCTCTTGCCCTGTACCCTTTCTACTCTGCTCTGTACCTTCTCTGGATGCTTCTTTACAGCTAGACCTGTTACCTGCCAAGGTAGAGATTTCAATTTTCTCACTTGTTGACACACCCTTGCCTGTGACTTCAGAGGTGGAAAATAAACTAGACTTTTGTAATCAGGATTCTACCCTTCTCCATGGAACCCCTGGGCATCATTTGTGTGTGGTGTTTTTTTTCTTAATTTTTAAAATATATTTAGTTTTCAGCATTGATTTTCACAAGAGTTTGAATTACAAATTTTCTCCCCATTTCTACGCTCCCCCCCACTCCAAGATGGCATATATTCTAGTTGCCCTGTTCCCCAGTCAGCCCTCCCTTCTGTCACCCCACTCCCCTCCCATCCCCTTTTCCTTCTTTCTTCTAGGGCAAGATAAATTTCTACACCCCATTGCCTGTGTATCTTATTTTCTAGTTGCATGCAAAAACTTTTTTTTTTGTTTTTGAACATCTGTTTTTAAAATTTCAAGTTCCAAATTCTCTCCTCTCTTCCCTTTCCACCCACCCTCCCTATCAAATCAAGCAATTCAACATAGGCCACATGCGTATCATTATGTATAACCCTTCCACAATACTCATGTTGTGAATGACTCACTATATTTTACTCCTTCCTAACCTATCCCCCTTTATTGAATTTTCTCCCTTGACCCTGTCCCCTTTCAAAAGTGTTTGTTTTTGATTACCTCCACCCACATCTGCCCTCCTTTCTATCATCCCCCCCCTTTTTATCTTCTTCTTCCTCCTTTTTTCCTGTGGGGTAACCCACCCAATTGAGTATGTATGGTATTCCCTCATCAGGTCAAATCTGATGAGAGCAAGATTCACTCATTCCCCCTCACCTGACTTCTCTTCCCTTCCTACAGAACTGCTTTTTCTTGCCACTTTTATGCGAGATAATTTACCCCATTTTATCTCTCCCTATCTCCCTCTCTCAATATATTCCTCTCTCATCCCTTAATTTGATTTTATTTCTTTTAGATATCTTCCCTTCATCTTCAACTCACCCTGTGCCCGCTCTCTCTCTCTCTATATATACATATATACACATACATATATACATACATACACACTTACCTATACATATATATATATATACATAAACATGTGTGTGTGTGTGTATATATGTATATATATGAATATTCCCTTCATCTACCCTAATCATCTTTCCATGTAGAAATGTAAACAAAACAATTCAACTTTAGTAAGTCCCTTATGATTTCCCTTTCTTGTTTACCTTTTCATGCTTCTCTTGATTCTTGTGTTTGAAAGTCAAATTTTCTATTCAGCTCTGGTCTTTTCACTGAGAAAGCTTGAAAGTCCTCTATTTTATTGAAAATCCATATTTTCCCTTGGAGCATGATACCCAGTTTTGCGGGGTAGGTGATTCTTGGTTTTAATCCTAGCTCCATTGACCGCTGGAATATCGTATTCCAAGCCCTTTGATCTCTTAATGTAGAAGCTGCTAGATCTTGAGTTGTTCTGATTGTGTTTCCACAATACTCAAATTGTTTCTTTCTGGCTGCTTGCAGTATTTTCTCCTTGATCTGGGAGCTCTGGAATTTGGTGACAATATTCCTAGGAGATTTCTTTTTGGGATGTATTTGAGGAGGCGATTGACAGATTCTTTCAATTTCTATTTTGCCCTGTGGCTCTAGAATATCAGGGCAGTTCTCCTTGATAATTTCTTGAAAGATGATATCTAGGCACTTTTTTTGATCATGGCTTTCAGGTAGTCCAATAATTTTAAATTGTCTCTCCTGGATCTATTTTCCAGGTCAGTGGTTTTTCCAATGAGATATTTCACATTGTCTTCCATTTTTTCATTCCTTTTGTTCTGTTTTATAATATCTTGATTTCTCATAATGTCACTAGCTTCCACTTGCTCCAATCTCATTTTTAAGATACTATTTTTCCATTTGGGTACTTCTGCCTTTCAAGGCATTCTTCTCCTCATTGGCTTTTTGGAGCTCTTTTGCCATTTGAGTTAGTCTGTTTATTAAGGTGTTGTTTTCTTCAGTGTATTTTTCAGTATTTTTTGGGTCTCCTTTAGCAAGTTATTGACTTGTTTTTCATGGTTTTCTCGCATCCTTCTCATTTCTCTTCCCTATTTTTCCTCTACTTCTCTAACTTGCTTTTCCAAATACTTTTTGAGCTCTTCCATGGCCTGAGACCAGTTCATGTTTTTCTTGGAGGCTTTTGTTGTAGGCTCTTTGACTTTGTTGACTTCTTCTGGTTGTATGTTTTGTTCTTCTTTGTCACCAAAGTAAGAATCCAAAGTCTGAGACTGAATCTGGGTACATTTTTGCTGCCTGGCCATATTCCCAGCTGACTAACTTGACCCTTGAGTTTTTCAGTTGGGTATGACTGCTTGTGGAGTTAAGAGAACTATGTTCCACACTTGGGGGGCATGTGCCAGCTCCGTCATACCAGCACTCCTCCTTCCCCAAGAACCCCCAACCTGGACTGGACTTAGATCTTCAGGAGTTTCTGAACTCCTGCTCTGATCCACCACTTAATACCTCCCACCTGGTGGGCCTGGGGTCAGAAGCAACTGCAGCTGTACTTCTGTAGCTGCTCCACCTCCGCTGCCCCTGGGGCATAGCCGAAAGGCAAACTCCTTCCACTCCAGCAGCTTTTTCCACTAAGCTTCTCTGTTGTCTTTGGTGTTTGTGGGTTGAGAAGTCTGGTAACTGCTGCAGCTCACTGATTCAGGGCGCTAGGGCATGCTCTCCCAGGCTCCTGGTCTGGTTGGGCTGCACCACTCACGCTGGGCTCTGCTCTGCTCCGCTCCGCTCCCAGCTCCGTGTGGGATAGACCTCACCCAGAGACCATCCAGGCTGTCCTGGGCTGGGGCCCTGCTTCCCTCTGCTGTTTTGTGGGTTCTGCAGTTCAGAGCCATTTTCATAGGTTTTTGGAGGGACTCAGCGGGGAGCTCACACTAGTCCCTGCTTTCCAGCTGCCATCTTGGTTCCACCCCCTGAACTGTGGACCTGGATTTCAACATGGCCATCAGGCTAAGTACATACAGCAATGGAATTCCATAGCGACTCAGTGGATAGTTGTTGGTTGATTAATTTATCTGCTCCTTTCCCTGAAAAAAAGAGTGGCAAAGACAGCTTTGTCATCCAATGCAGGGAGACAGAGCTGAAAGTGAGGGGAAATGGTAAGAAAGGAGAAACCAGGGTATAGATGGAAAACCTTATTCAGTTCATAATTTTGCCATAAGTAGGCTCAGAGGCAATCCTTTGATTTTTCTCAAGGTTCTAGATGCTTCCATCTTGGACTCTGCTCAAGATTCTGTTTGTGCAGCAAAATAGTACAGTGGGTATAGTACTAGGGTTGGAGTCTGGAAAACCTGAGTAAAAATTAAGCTTTGTGACCCTAGGTAAATCATTAAACTCTCCAGGACTCAGTTTCCTCATCCATAAAGTGAGGGGGTTGGACTCCTGCCATCTAGGGGGTCTTTTAGCTCTTAATCTCTGGCCTTGGGACTAATACCACCATGTTTACCACACACACACAGACACTCCTTGGTGAAAGGAACCATAAATATGCATGGAAATATGTCTTTCTGGATTTGGGCTTTCCCCAAAGGTCAGAAACATGCTTAGAGTTTAAATGCAAAGACTCTTTCACTTATTTTCTCTTATTTCTAGAGTTTCATCTAAACTCCAGCTTACATGACAGATGAACTACTAAGATAATCAGCTGAGTCCAAAGTGCTGCAGGATCAGGCTCATGCAGACTCTTTCACTTCTTTCCTGATAATGGTGTATAAGTGAGGATGAAGAGTGCCTGCCAAGGTAAGTGTTCTGTTGTCCTCATTCGCTGGTGCCATCAAAATCAAAGGCCCTACGTGAATGGAGAGAGCTCACAATAGGGCTACCTTGAAGATGATTCTCCAAGACCTCCCATCATCTCCCACCCCCCACCCAGGGAAGATTAGGACCTCCCACATGGCATCTATATACTATAGAAGGAAGATATGCGTATGTACCCCAAGGAGTCTGATACAATTATTGAAATGGTACACTAAGAAGTGAGCAGAACCAGGAGAATAAGTAACAGCAATATTTTACAATGAAGAACTGTGAATGATTTAGCTATTCTCAGTAATACAATGGATCCAAGTCAATCCCAAAGGACTAATGATGAAGCACACTATCCGCCTCCGAGAAAGAACTGATATTGTCTGAATACAGACTGAAGCATGCAATTTTTCACTTTCTTTCATTCTTTTTTTTTAATTTGAGTCTTCTTGTACAAAACGACTGATATGGAAATGTTTTACATGATTGCACATGTATAAACTATATCTGATTAATTAACTATCTTAGGGAGAGAGGGATAGAACTTGGAACTCAAAATTTTAAAAATGTTGAAAATTGTTTTAACACATAATTGGGGAAAAATAATATATATGTGTATATGTATATATATATATTATATATATAATATAATACAATATTATATATATATATATATATGTGTATATATATATATATATATATATATATATAGAGAGAGAGAGAGAGAGAGAGAGAGAGAGAGAGAGAGAGAGAGAGAGAGAAAGAGAAATAGTCCACTAATATGTATATAGTTCCTTAAGTTTGGGGGAATGGATGGATGAATCAAGACCCAGACCTTTCTCTCACAACCCACATGCACACTAGCAAATCAGGTGTTCAGAGCTTGTCTGGCTACATTTCCGCCTTAGGATCCTAGAGGTAACCTTGAGAGGAAGTCTGGTTCTTCTAATGCTCTTGACTCTAGCCTCAATCCAGCATGCTACACCCCAATATCATCTCTAATTAACATTCCCTCAATATTGTCCAAGCAGTGATTATATCCATTGCTATCTATTACTCATTGATCTCTCTTTTCTATCATTGATAATCAATTAGTATCAATTAGGCTTTTATAAAGAGATATTTACTGAAACAAAACAGGTGGAAGAGAAGTGCAAATATATTCCCATGAATTGGGAGATACTGTCTCACAATTCTCCAATTGGGAGAAACTCTCCTCTGTCATCTTGGTCCTTAGGGAAATTGCCCTCAAACTTAAGGTAGCTGCCACAAATAATTCTCCCAGCGCCAAGCTAACTCCTGACTTTTCCAAATTTAAAAATTTTGAGCCTGGTCATTCCATCTCCAACACTCCTTCACAGGCCATGGGTGAAAGGTAAAAAGTCAGAGGCTTCTCTCCTTATTTTGATGCTTAAAACAATTCTTCCCTTCATTGCCACCAGGGGAAGATCATAATTTGGTCTGTTTATGCGTTTTGTATGCATGGTTGCTTCCAGTGCAGCCACTAATAAAAAGGGTTATCTTTATTACACAGTAAAACATCCAGGAAATAATTACAGAATACCTGTGCATGTTGTTATTCAGGGGCAGGGTCCTTCCATTACATGTTTCCAGAAGCAAGTCCACAAAGCCTAGCCACACCCCTGCCTCCATCCCCTATGTGTGTTGGCAGCAGACAGGGAACATTGCACATTCTCTGGTCATTCGAAACCCATTAGACAGTCCTCCATTACATGTATATTATCTCATTTGATCCACAGATCAAATGATTAGATATAGATGTTACTATTAGCCCCACTTTGTAGATAAGGAAACTGAAGCTTGAAGAAGTCAGATGATTTACCCATGTTCACAAGATAATAAGTGTCTGAGGCAGAATTCAAATGGAGATCACACTGACTCCAAGTCTAATGTTCTATCCACTGTATGATCAAGCTGACTAAAAGAAAAATATTTCAGCACATATTAGCATATTTTATACCAGCCTTTTAGTGGTACTAAAAATAAAATGAACACATTTCAATTTGGGGAAGAGGAGAGAAAATATGAATGCCATAATAATCATTATCTATGAGTTAAGGAACAATTGTAAGCCTGTTTGGAGAAGAAAAGGCAGTATCGTCACTGGTAGAAAGAGAAGACAGAAGAAGAAGAAGAAGAAGATGAAGAAGAAGAAGAAGAAGAAGAAGAAGAAGAAGAAGAAGAAGAAGAAGAAGAAGAAGAAGAAGAAGAAGAAGAAGAAGGAGAGGAAGAGGAAGAAGAAGAAGAAGAAGAAGAAGAAGAAGAAGAAGAAGAAGAAGAAGAAGAAGAAGAAGAAAAGGAGGAGGAGGAGGATCAGGAGGATCAGGAGGACCAGGAGAAGGAAGAGAGAGGGAAGGAGGGAGAAAGAAAGGTAGGAAATAAGGAAGGAAGGAAGGAAGGAAGGAAGGAAGGAAGGAAGGAAGGAAGGAAAAAAATGAAGGAAGGAAAGAAAGAAGGAAGGGTAAAAGGAAGGAAGGGAGGAAGGAAGGACTTAAAGGAATTCAGAAAAAAAATGGTAGGACTTACACGAACTGATACAGAGCAAAAAAGGCAGAATCAGGAACACAATATATATGATAATTACAAAAATGCAAATGAAAGAAACACTAAAAAGTAGTTGAATGTGTTGGTAAGCAAAATGGGCTCTTACCACTTAGTTTAACAAGTGCCCTTGAAGAGTTTGGTTTGTTTCCTTTGAGTAATTCAGTATATTTCATTGAGCCTTACTAGGTGCTAAGCCCCAGGCCCAAACCTATTAGGTGTAAAACCTATGTGGGTGTGGACTGGTAACTAAGGTGGGGCCCAAGGTGGGGCTAACTCAGCGAGGGCCTAGTTTACAAATGAGTTTGAGTGATAGGTTTGGGACATCAGAGGCTCTTAGACCACATGGGTTTAAGTCTCCTCTTTGTGATGATTTTAGGTCACATGTGTGAGTCGCATGTGTGACTCACCCCTGACACTGAAAAAGATATAAAAGCAGGGGTTGGCCTTCTTTTCTTTGGAGCTCTTTCCCACAGCAGTGGTGGTGTGAGTGACTCTGGTCCAGCCCTTGTTCTGAGCTCCTGGGCTGAACCTAGATGTTGGTAACTATGAATTGTATTGGGTCTGTCTGTTTGTAATTTGTTGAGGGCTCTCACTAGTGATAGTGCTGATGCAGAGACTCCGGGCAGCTGTAGCTAAAGGCCCTCCAGCTCATAAACCCAGATGCTGAGACTTTGTTGAACTCTGGTAACTATGTATTGGGATTTGAATCAGACAAGGTCCGTCTGTTGATGTTTGTAATTTGTTTGTATTTTATTCTGAAGTTGAGGGTGCTGGATTTTCCCCCTGAACTAAGTGAATGATATTTGTACGCTGAATTAAAGTAAGCTTGTCAACCCCTTCACGTAGCTTTCCTTAGTTAAGCAGATCAGAAGAACCTGTGCTTTTGCAGCATGCTGGCAGCTTTCTGGGTGCTGGCTGTTGGTGGATCTTATACCCCCACAGAAGCTGCTAGCTGGATTGTGGAAACACTGAACAAAGACTGAAGGCAGTGCCAAATGTTGGTGCCAGAGTACAATAAATTAAGCACATCTGTCCTTTCCAATATCGTCTTTGCTATAGTGATGGGAGAATATAGGTGCATCATGTTACGTTTGCTATTAGAAATGATCACGGTATTCAGTTTTTGTTTAGTTTCTGTTCTTTGTGACAAGGGAAAGTTCTATGGGTGCAGGAGGACAGATGCTGGGAAATGTTCGTGATGCAAAAGACAAAAGGTATCAAGAGAGTTTATTTTTTTTCCTGAAGAGTGCCCTGGCTCTAGAGACCTGGATTTTAGTACTATATTTGCTAATAATTAGCTCTGTATTGTTGGACAGATGACTTCATTATTGTTCTTAGTTTCCTTACTGTTAATGAGAGTCCAACTAGTTTATCTTTAAGCTTCCTTTCAATTCTGATGTTCTATGATTCTGTAATCTGGAGATTCTTCAAGGCCAGTTAGCCTCTTCTCTATGAACAACATCATTCTGGATTCTTTCCAAAGGCAGTAAAGGCCTTTATGATGCAGTAAAAGGGTCATAAAGGTCCCTTTTAGCTCTTTCCCTTTGTCCTGTTCCTCTGGTCCCTGCTCTTTGTGATAATATGCACTAAAATTTCTATTAGTGATAGACTAACTATACAAGTAAATACCTAATCAAATAATGGCTTACATTAATACAGTGATTTACAATTTACAGAACCCTCATACATATATTATCTGATTAGATTATCAAATTTTCACAACTTAATTATATGCTGCCTGATACTTGAATATATCTGTGATCTTAACAATACGGGTAATCCCTCCAACTGTGTATATTGCAATCCATTCATGGCTCTTCATCCTATTCAGCTTTTATACATGTCTTCCTGTGAGTTCTCCTCAGGGGCTCCACCCCAAATATTTTGGATTTTTCTCTAGATCTCTTGACGGTACATAATGCAACAAAAGATGGCACAGACCAGCCATCATTTGTCTCTTGCTCAATGACTGTATAGTATTGTCTTCTCATTATTTTGTGTTTATCTTCTTAAATTGCTTATCAATTTCTGGAGGGTAAGGACTGTTTTCTTCTACTTCTTTTTCATCCTCCACAGAATCTATGTTAGACCCACAGAGAATCATAGAAGTGAAAGAGATCTCAGAGATGATCTCATCAATTTCATAGCACAGTGTTGGGTCTATCCATGATCAATTCCATGTCCAATTCCATGATTGTTTCTCTCATCTCTCCCTAATATATCACTTGTATTTTAAAAAGTCCCTATGAAGACACAGTATCTTAACCCAAATTAATATTGCCAATAGTGAGAATTTCAGACATTGTGGTAAATATATGAAGATCTCTTGAAATGAGGAATTGCATTCTGATGAACTCCCCTACCCCCATTACATTATATAAGGAACAGCCTATCCCAGCTAGGGTAGGACTTGTCTAGGACAGATCCTTCAAATTTGCACATCCCATGATTCTGAGGCACAGGGCAGGGGAACTGACCAAATGGGCCTTACTAATATCACTCAAATATAATGGAGGAGGAGAGAGTCTATGACCAGTCACAGCAGGAGAGTACAATAACCATATCAAATTGGGAGACATGCAGGGTAGCACAATACAACCTTGTTGGGTACCTAGAGAGAGGAGAAAGAGTGCTTCTGTCCTGCTGGTGTAATAAGCTTTATTTCCAGGAGAGAGATTGCCCCCAATTTCTGAGGTGTTACTCTGCTAGCATTTGAAGACATCATCACCATTATTATTCTTAAGTGCTCCGATACTGCAGGAAATAGCCCTGACATAGAACTGAAGAAATGAGAGGGGCAGAGAAACAACATTTATGTTACCCACAGCTCTTGATCTGAGCCAAGAGACTTAAAAGTGAAACAAGTCCCCAGGTTAAGTAATTTGTGCTCCAAAGACATCATCACCCTCAAATAAGGTGGAACATTTTGAAGTCCACTAGTCAAGCTCAATTCTCAACCTGGGGAGGTGTAGAGAGGCAATGATGGAATTCCAGTGTCATGGTCAAAAGAAGACTCTTTGTCTTTGCCAGTGGTTTGATCTGTAACCACTTCTCAATGAAACAGCATAGTGTCACGGATAAAGAATCAGTCTCTGAGCCAGAAGTACTTGGATTCAAATTCTACCACTAATACATACTGGATATGTGACCCTGGACCAGCCACTTAACCTTTTCAGTTCTCTAGGTGATTTTTCTGAGACTGCATTGAAGGGATGCCTTGTCAAGTGAATAGACAAGAGAGACAGAGAAGGCTTCTGCCCTGCTAGGATAATGAGCTTTATTCACAGGAAAGAGTTTGTCTCCAATCCCTTAGATGTTGCTCTGCCAGAATTATCTGTGTCATTATTAACACTGCTATTATTATCCTTAAGTACTTTGACACTTCAGGAGACAATCCTGACTTATAACTTGCATTGGTAGAGAGGCTTTTCTCACCTGGGAGTTCCCTCTACCTCTTAAATCATAATTTTAGTCCCATAATGTTAAAGAAGTGATAGTGGCACCTCCTCTTTTGTCTTTGTTTGGGAATACATGTCTGTCCTCCAATTTATCTTCACTGTTGCTCCTCAGTAGTCAATGAAAAAAAATATGACTTCTAATACCCTTAAGTCTCTTAAAGGACTGCACTGTGTATGGTCTAGTATCATGTACAATTTCACTGAGGTTTTTGCTCATCTTGTAGACATTCCACCCAGCCCGCTCTCTGTGCTGGGCTGTATCTCTCCCACTCTGGCAGATTGGACTTGTGGTATGTGTGCCACAATGTGATGGATCCATCCTCCTTGTCCCTGTTTTCAATTGGCTTCCCCCTTTTGAGGATGTTCCCATGGCAAGTTTATGCTGATCATTCCTGCTACCCCAGACCTGACACTGCCACCATAGTCTAGCTCTGGTGGCTAGACCTGCATTGAAGCTTCCCTACAAACACTTTCCTCCTTGTCCAGGCTCTTTTGAAAAGTTCTCTCAGTTCTGGGGGACAGAGTGAAGAAGATGAGATCTCACTAAAGCAAGGATTTATAAATATCCATGGAGGACTGGGTCTAGAATTTCTTTAGAGTGGTTTAATGAGCTGGGTTAGGTAACAGGAAATTATCTATTTTTCTGAAATATTTTCAACCATCAAGCAACTGAGCTTAGAGTGGATCTACTGCCATCCAGAACCATATCTAGGAATTCTTATGTCTTGGGCAAATTCATTTAAAATGTCTCTAAGCTCCTTTCTTGTAAAACAAGTGGGGATTAGATGGTGTTTACCCACATACAAAACAAGGGGGTTGGACTAGATGGCAACTAAGGAGCCTTCTGACTTTAAATCTCTGGTGGTGAGGGTGAAAGTGGGAGTTTCCACACTAGTAGTTCAGAGGATAGTCTAAACATGTATCAATACCTCTGGAAAATTCCTCAGAGAGTTGGCCCTTTGTCTGGACAGAGACTAGGGGAAAGGCAGTCCCAGGAAGAAGGGCACTACAGCAACAGGAATCTAAGGTTGCCAGATTAGGTGTGGTTTGCCATAAAACACCAGAGATTCCTGAATGCAAATTGTGACTCCCAGATTCGCAGTGGATGCTCTAATAACTTTGGGGTGAGAAGGCCAAAGCCTGACACTTCCTTGTAGGCCTAACCATCAAAATAAAGTTGTGTGGTAGCACAAGTCAGTGGAAGACCATAAAGCAAGTCATAGGAAAAGTTTCACTTCATTGAGGAAAGGTGCCCTCCCAGGGAAGAAATGCAATTCCCCTCTTAGGAAGGAAACACTTTTTCCCTCAGGTGTTAGCACCTAGTGATTTCATGCTAGTCATGGTTCTGGTGCTATTATAGGCTAGGTAGTACTGGGATTAATGTTCCAATGCATTTCAATAGCCTTTGTGCTAGTCAGGGTATCATAAAATGAATTCAATTCAGTTCAAAGAAAATTTATTAAGCACTTACTGAGTACAAGGCACTATGCTGGGTTCTGAGGATTCAAGCACCAAAATGCTCATTTACCCTCAGGGAACTTACATTCTACTGGGTTCATAAAACATATACAAAGAAAAGTCAACTGAAATTAGGGAGTGATAGGGGCAGTGGCTAGATCAGAGGTAATTCACTAGGAATATTTGAAGAGAAGGATAGCAGGAAAACCATGCTAAGCATTATTGAAGATCCATACACAAAGAACAAATTCATGACCAAGGAAGTTATTATACCTTAGGTGACACAAAATAAATTCACATGCAACAACTAAGTGTGAAATTGTACAGTGTTGACTAAAAGAAAATACATGTAAGTGCTTTGTAAAACTTAAAGCATTATGTGAATATGGACAATTAGTTATATAGTATGTCTTTTAAAGAAGAAAGAGATAATTGTGAGTCATAGGTATTGGAAACAGCTTTTTGGAGGAGGTGAGATTTCTACAAGGCATTGAAGGATTTAGATCACCATTTTTAATCTGGGGTCCATGAAACTATTTTTTAAAATAAGTGTATAACCAAACAAAAGATAGAGAACATTATGAATTGCAAAATGGATAATTTTGATTACATTAAATTGAAAAGTTTTTGCACAAAGTCAATGCAATCAAGATTAGGAGGAAAACAGCAAATTGGGAAAGAATTTTTATAACCACTGTCTCTGCTAAAGGCCTCATTTCTAAAATATTTAGAGATCTGAGTCAAATTCATAAGAATATGAATAATTCCTCAATTGATAAATGGTCAAAGGATATGAACAGGCAGTTTTCAGAGGAAGAAATTAAAGCTATCTATAATCATATGAAAAAAATGCTTTAAATCACTATTGATTAGAGAAATGAAATCAAAATAACTCTTAGGTAGCACATCACACCTATCAGATTGGCTAACATGACAGAACAGGAAAATTATAAATGCTGGAGAAGATGTGGGAAAATTGGAACACTAATGCATTGTTAATGGAGCTGTGAACTGATCCAACCATTCTGGAGAGCAATTTGGAACTATGCCCAAAGGGCTATAAAAGTGTCCATACCCTTTGACCCTGCAATATCACTTCTAGGGCTGTATTCGAAAGAGATCATGAAAATGGGGAAAGGGCCCACATGTACAAAAATATTTATAGCAGCTTTTTTTGTGGTGACCAAGAACTAGAAATTGAGGGGATGCCCATAAATTGGGGAATGGCTGAATAAGTTGTGGTATATAAATGTAATGAAATACCTTTGTGCTATAAGAATGATGAGCAGGTGGACTTCAGAAAAACCTGGAAAGGCTTACATAAACTGTTGCTGAGTCAAGCGAACAGAACTAGGAGAACACTGTACACAGTAACAGCCACATTGTGCGATGACTGACTTTCATAGACTTGGCTCTTAGCAATGCAAGGACCTAAGACAACTCCAAAAGACTCATGATGGAGACTATTATCTGCACAAAGAGAAAGAAGTATGGAGTCTGAATGCAGATTGAAGCATACTAATTGCTTTCTTTTTTGTTTTGTTTTTTCTATCTCATGGTTTCTCCCAATTATTCTATACAACATGACTAATGTGAAAGCATGTTTCATAAGAATGTATATGTAGAGCCTATATCAGATTGCACACTGTCTTGGGGAGGGGGAAGAGGAGAGAGGTGGAGAGAATGTAAAACTTATGGAAGTGAGTGTTGAAAACTAAAAACTAATTAATTAATAAAAAAGAGGAAAAAAAAGAAAAGGGAAGCTGTAATTCCTATTTCAGTTGCTGAATTATACCCATAGGCAGAGGGAAAGGTAAAGAAAAAAAAGGTATACTTACTGAATATATATATATGTAATATATATGTGAATATATATATATATATATATATAATATATAATTAGTTGTCTTTGTTATCCTATTCACTTAAAAATATTATTCTGAATGATCCGTAAGCTTCACCAGGAAGTCAAAACAGCCCATGACAATATCTTTGAAATTGTTGTATTAAAAGAGAAAAGAAAAGACTTTCCATGTGGGAAGAACAGTGCAAGCAAAGAAATGAAGACAGAAATAAACACGTATAGGAGAAGTGAGAAGTCTGGTCTAACTAGAACAGAAGAAGCATATAGGATAGTAATGAGAAATAAGGAAATCAGATTAGAGACGCAAGTGTTACTAATTAATTTTTTTAAAGCATTAAAGGCAATGAAGAGAAGTTCTGATTTGATGTGATAGGCAATGGGTAGTTATTACAGAATGATGATCTGTGGAGTGACTTGATGAAAGAGGGTGCTCCTCAGAAACACCAATGTCGAAGAAGGTTGAAAGAAGAAAGGACAAGAAGTCCAGTGATCAGCCAGGAAATTGTCGATGTAATCCAGGAATGAGGAAGGAAAGTTCTTAACTAGGATAGTAGCTGTGAGAATAGGAGGAATTCTCAACTCTGATAACAATCTGGCAGGAGGAGGTGCTAGGACTGGGTGAGAGATTCAGTAGAGGTGATGGAGAGGGAAACATCAAATGCAATTTTAAGTTTTCTAGCCTGGAAAGAATGCTGGTTCTCCTGACAGAAATGGAAGAGCTGTGAGGAAATGGGATAAATGAGGCATTACTCTATTATGATTCTAGCTATTTTCTCTTGATATCTACAAGATGTTAATTTAGTCCTAATGTGCTAATCCAGCTAAACATGGCTAGTACTAATGGTGGCATCTCTACTACTTTAGCAAAACTACCAACTACTATTGAACCTGCTAGGGAGGAAAAGAGCTGAAGCTGCCAAGATGAAAATTCATTAGTTAATGTCACCACCAAATACTTCCCAAAGACTTGCTTGTATAGAAAGAACACAAAAAGTAAGAAAATGACTATTCATAAGAGACAACAAGGGAACCAACCTTGGAGTGAGAATGACCAGGGTGCAAGTCTCACCTCTGACACACTCATCTAGGAGAGAAACCACATAGAATTCCATCCACACCTGAAGGAGAATGCCCTCTGCCACACACTCTGCAAGTGGTCATTCAGCCTTTGCTTGAAGGTCTCAGAGGAGGGGCTTGCTACTCCATCCTCATACAACCTATTTCTCTTTTGAACTGCTCTGTTAGCAGGATTTTCCTTATATCAAGCTATATTTTGCCATTTTATGACTTCCATTGACTGGGGCCAAGTAAAACATATCTAAACCCTCTTCATTATGACAATCCTTCAAATGCTTGAAGATACTTATCCTCAGCCATCTTCTCTGCTCCAGGTTAAAGATAGGATTATCATGAATTTCCTCTTTGTGTTGAGAGAGAAGGAGGCAGAAAGAGAAGGAAACAGAGATAGACAGGGAGACAGGGAGTAACAGAGAAAAAGAGACAGAGATGGAGAGAGAGAGAGAGAGAGAGAGAGAGAGAGAGAGAGAGAGAGAGAGGGAGAGAGATTGAGAGAACTTCATCTAGAGACAAAAGAGATCAACACAACAAGATTGAAAGAGAAAGAGAATAGGAAACAGCTGAGGTTAAGCCATTTCAGTTTTCCAGATAGTAACCCAGTGTGGCGGTGGTGGGGGGGGCGCCGAGGGGAATGGTTAGGATTCACCATATCCCACTGTAGCAGCAAATCCTGTCCATGCAGGTTACTCCATAAATGGTATCCAGACAAGGCAATGACTGCTTATGATTATATTCAGTTAGGATTAGAAGCAGCTTCCCCTTGAAATTGGCTGGCCATAGCCCTGGAACACATCTCAGGCTTCCAAGTTCCCACATTTCCCTCGTCCCATTTATCTTTTATTTCCCACGATCCTTCAATTCTTCCTTCCATCAAAAGAAAAAAAAACAACAAAAAAAAAACTATATTTCCCATAGACCCTCTTGCTAATAAAGGGCTATAATACAGTGCTGGGCTTGGAGTGGCTCTCCAGAAAAATGAATGTATGCAAGATGTACTTTTAAGTTTAATCTGCATTATTTATTTATCCATTAATTCATTCATTTATTTATCTATCTATTTATTTATTTAAAGTTATGAAATAAAACAAGCATTTGCATAACATAGTATAACAAAAAAGATAATTGTATATGGAATTATAAATATATCATGCACAACTTTTAAATATGTAATAAATTTATTATGTAAATTTCTTTTTTTCCCTTTTTTTCCCCTCCACCCCTAGAGATGGCTTAATCTTCATTATTAACATTTTCTCCATCACTTTCTTAAGTCTAGACAATCAATAAAACAATAAATAAAGCCCTGACTTGTAGCATTTGATGATTTCCAAGATGTAAACATTCACAATGAAAAATTAATAATTGGGTTTTCATAAGTTGGCAAAGGCTGGTTCCAGCATACCTCTGCATGCTATACTTGAGAATATATCTCAGTATATGACCTTTTCCAGGTATTCAAGCTGAGTAATTCCAAAGGGCAATGGCACTGAATTCAATGAAAATTTCAGTGTCCCTTTTGTGTCCTGATTAGTTGGCTAATCAATTGCGATTTTACCTTGCAGTGGTTATGAGAAAGCCACACGTGGTAACTTCACTGAAGTTTTGCTGTACATCATTTATCTGAAGTTAGAAAGAAAGGCCTTAGTATATAAGGCCTTAGTCTATAAAATCTCTAATTTATGTTCTATAGGAAATGCGAATGATACGGACTTCATAAAAACCTGGAAAAACCTACACGATATAATGCTGAGTGAGTGGAGCAGAATCAGGAGAACATTTCACACAACCACAGATATATGGATTCTGTGATGACTAACCCTGATAGACTTTGCTCTTCTCAGCACAAGGTGCAAAGACAACTCCAATGGACTAACGATGGAGAATGCTATCTACATCCAGAGAAAGAACTACAGAGTCTGAATGCACATTGAGGCACACTTTATGCTCGCCTTCCCCTCCCCCTTTTTTCTCTTTTGTTTTTGTTTTTATTTTTGTTCTGTTTCTTCTTTCTCATGATTCATTCCTTTGGTTATAATTCTTCTTCACAACTTGACTAGCGTATAAATTAATTCAATGCGAAGTTATACATGGTAGTTATATGAGAATCCATGCCATCTTGGGGCAGGGGGAAGAAAATCTGGAACTCAAAATTATATAAAACAGAATGTCATAAACAAAAAGTAGAAAATCTCAAAAAAAATCTCTAATTTAAAAAGTAATACTGTCTATTTTAGATGTACTAGCATATGCACTATAACCAGTGACTCTTTAGTCCAAGGGTAGTCAAAATGGTTGAGGAAAAGAAGTCAAAAGTTATCAGCATCACTAATAATAAGCTATAATAAATTTATTTTCAAAATATTAATATCCCATTAATTTCTTATATTTAATAGAATTGAAAAATATATGAATAGTAAAATATAATCAATGAAAAAGCATTTATTAAATACTTATATAAGTAACATAGTTGGGTGAGAATTGGATACGGGGAAAAAAGTGAATTGCATTGTATTTTGGAAATTTTTGTGTTTTTCGTGGTCTCAAGCCCTGCAACAATACATATTATTAACATAAATGTAAAGGTGCTCTGTGTTTGCAAAATTTGGAAAATTGCAACCTATAAGTAACGAGTGTAGTGGCAGATTCAAAGGGCAAGGGGGAGAACTTTGCATGATAGTTGCAAGTAGGCTGCAAATGACCTAGGTGTTTAAAGGGGTGATAGGGATAGCAGTGGGGAAGACCTATGATCAGAAGCAGAGATGGGGTGGTCTCGTTTTGAGAGGAAAGGATAACAGCTGCACAGCCTAAGTGTTGATAATTGCTTCTTGTTGTTTAGTCGTGTCCCATTCTTTGTGACCCCATTTGGGTTTTTTTATTTTTTGGCAAAGATACTCAAGTGGTTTGCCATTTTCTTCCCTAGCTAAGTTCACAGATGAGGAAACTGTGGCAAACAGAGTGAAGTGACTTGCCCACGATCACAGAGCTAGTAAGTGTCTGAGGGTTGGATTTGAACTCAGGAAGAGGAGTCTTTCTGACTCCAGACCCAGCAATCTATCCGCTGTGTCACCTAGCTACTCTAATAGCAACTAGTAGCGATGAAATTTTAAAAATATCTAGAGCAGAGCTATGATTAGAATATCTTTCCCTGGGACAAAAACATTAGGTGAGGGCTGGGGGAGGGAGTGAGGTGGAGGTGTAAAATGCCCAAGGTCACATAGTAAGTAGAAGAGTTAGAACTTGAACCAATATTCTAACTCTAAACTCCATGCTCTTTCTATCATCTTATATTCCTTTGCTTTATAGGTGTAGAAACTGAGGCTTAGATACACTTGCATGATTTGAACATGGGCCGGGTGTGCCTGTCTACCCTGGAGAAGAATTGTCATTGGTTTTTCTCCTTAGAGGAAGTAAAGAAGGCATTTAAGCACCTACCATGGTTCAGACACTGTGCTAAGCATTTTACAAATATTGTCTCATTTTATTTTCACAATAACCCTGAAAGATAGATGCTATCATTATCTTGATTTTACACTTAAGGAGACAAGCAATTAGAACGTAAGTGATTTCCTCAGGGTTATATAACTACTTGGTGCTTGAGGCTGGATTTGAACTCAATTCTTTTGTCTTTCTAGTCCCATCCTGGCTACAGCTTTGTCCTAAAGAAAGCATTCCAGTATACTGGATGGATCCTTCATCGAAGATGAAAGAACGTTCACAGGTGAGTAGGCATGGATGGACTGCTATCAGCATGGATGGAGGAATTTCTGTGTCCCTGAGATGAAATATCCATTGAAGCACTGAGATATTTTATTGACCATAGTTCCCTGAAAACTCTTATTAAATTTTTGTGAATGGCATTAGGAATTTCAATTTTGTGCTTCACCTCTTCCTCAAAAGAGACTGGTCTTTGCATAGTGGCCATCTTGCTGTCGCCCAAGGCTTGTTATTGAGAAGCACTGTGCTTGGTTAAACTCATCATTGCCTCGTGTCTATGAGAAGTGACTAATACTCCTGGGCCTGTGCTAATTATGCTGCTGTGGTGATGGATTACACCAGTCAGTTTGATTGAATGTTACAGTGAGGAGAGTGGTCCAAACCCCAATAGATGGATGCAGCCTGAATTCTGCTACCTCAAAACTACCACTTATTGCAGAGTAGAAATTTCATTACCCAAAATTTATATGTTCTTTTATACATACAATGGATATGGTCAATTCATCAAGGGAAAATGGAGTACGCCAAATCTCCACTAATACATATACTGTATCCACAGAATTCTATCAAGACTACAAGATTCCATTAGAAATGATTTGATTTGTGTGAGGAGCCCTTCAGGTTGTTGCTGTTTCACTTTGTATTTGGATGACTAATAGCTGCATATCCCTTATTTCTGATTGTTTTTGAACTCTGGTGGGTAGTTGATCAAAGGCCACAACTGTGTCATAGAGCTTAGAATCAGGACAATTCTCCTGTTTCATTCAGTGTACAAGCTGACACCTTTCTGGGGAGGCTATTTTTCAACTGAATATGTCAACTCATATACTTCTATGATACCATGAAATGTAAGAGTGTGGGTAGGAGTGGGGGATGAGGAAGAGAAAGTAGGGCCTCCTCAAATGCACCAGTCAAGGACAGGGTAGCCTACAGTGGAGTATACCCAAGGTTAATTCAGAGAGGGTAATTCAGAGAGGACATCTAAGTGGCTCAGGTAAGGGTGCCTTCATTGTGGAACTCAAGGTAGACCAGAATTTGAGAGGAGTTGGTCTTTATTTACCCACCAGCCCCATGCCACACCACTCCCAATGTCTGACTGGGAAGCAAAACAGACAAGAGGAAAATAAAAATAGGTATTTGGGGCTTCATTGGGAGGTGAGATGAAAGAGGACCAAAGCCTCTAAGGATAAAATAAGTTCTCAGTGCCTAGTGCTGATATCTTTTTTTGTATTATTGTTTGAAAGAGATAAGATAAATGAGTTTATGGCATGATAAATGAACATTTATTAACCTGAAAAATTAATGGGATGAACTGGCTTATAAAGTCTATGTGGAATGTCAAAAAATTAGGAAAGGAACCCCAAATGTGCCAGATACAAGAAGTATATTTTTAAAACATAAAGGTTAAGATGAAGTATTAAAGAACAATTTGCTATGCTTTAACTGTTAGTAGAAATCATAAATACATGTCTAAAGTCAAACATATTAAATAGATTGGAAATTCTAAAATAATTGTAATCAGCACAGGAAATGCAATAAAAGGGGAAAGGAAGACAAAATTATGTTATCCTCATTGATGAGTAGGAAAAAGTACAAATCGTAGAAATAACAATTATGCTAAAAATGATAAAGATGAGAAAACATCAAATCTGGTGGAGGTGAATAGAGAGGTGGAAAAAGAATTGTAACAACAGGCAACCGAGTGGATGATGTCCTGTACATGTGATACCGAAAATAGTGGGAGCTGATGGTCAGAGGAGCAGAGAGGATTACCTGGTGGGGAGCAGTGGAGAGCAGTGCCTTGGAATGAACAGGTCTGGCATACAGCAGTGTATTAAAATCACTTTAAGACATCAGTTGCTTTGCAACACTGGAGGCACAGGTTACCCTCAAATAATGTGTTCTGGTCACATGATTTTCCTGTGTGTACCTATCCTCATACAGGTATGTTTATCACATAGTTCCCATATAGGACCATTCTTTCCACTGAGAGTTTATGTACTTGTGGGAGAGTAAATCTGAGGGTAATGGGATTGGATTATTTTATTTACACTGATATTTAATTAAAATGCCTTTGCAAACAACTAAGTGTGTCAACTGATTGGTAGAAAGTAATGAGCATCAGTAGAGGCTTGTAAGCTATGGTTTTGATAGAATTCTGCCCCATAAAATATATACAACCTGGGGTACCTAACTAGAGAGACTCATGGGCAACATATAAAATTAAAATGATTTTGCAAAACAATATAATTTTAATAATAAAATACAAACTATCAACAAACATCTGAAACTGCTCAAAGTCAGTAACAGATAAACGGAAATTTAAACAGCCTCAGGTATTACTCATAGGCATTTGATTAGTAGAGATGGAAAGAGATAAACAAACTTGTTGGTAGAGGGCCACAGGGACACTATTTTAAATTTATTTTATTTCATTTTATTTTCAATCAACAAACATTTATTTCCTCTCCTCCTGCCTTGTCCCCCAATCGAACAACAAAAAGAAGCAGAAAAAGAAAATCCTCATAACTAGTATACATAGTCAAGCAAAGCAAAATTCTCCCATTGTCCATGTTGAAAAATGTCTGACTCATTTTGTGTCTTCAGTCCATTGCCTTTCTGTCAGGAGGTGGGTGGCATATTTCTTCTTTAATCGTGGTTCTCAAGTCTTTCAAAGTTCTTTTTTTAAATAAGCTTTTGTTATTGTATAAATTGTTCTTCTGGTTATATTCTCTTCCCTCTGATTACTAATTGTGTACCCTTATACTTTTCCCTCTCTTTACCCCCACTTTTGTAAAGAATGGCTCTTTACAAATAAGAACTTGGCAAAAACAAAATTTACCTAATATTTGTAATCTATTAATTAAAAAGTATTTTTCTACGCCATTGTCCCTTTTCTCTTCCCATTGCCCATCTCCATCACAGATTTTTTGACTTTTTTTTTCTTTCCTTTGAATCTCACTTTCACTCTCCCTGTTCTGATATAAGAGTTTATTTGGCTAATGACTAAGGGTGTTGTGAGGCTCAAATGAATAAGAGGTCTAAATCACTTTGCAAACTTTAAAGAACTATATAAATCCTAATTATTACTGTCATTAATAACCTATAATTACCACATTTGGTGATGGCTTCATTCCTTGAGCCTTCTCTTATACTCCTGATAGTTCAAGAAATGTTTGTAAAGAAATATAGGATTACAATAGCAAATGTTTAACAATCTGGCTTTCCACAGACCTACACACACACATATACGTGTGTGTCTGTTATAGTATGTCTATGTCCAATTTGTTATACAAACCACACATACATATACATATACATGTGCATATATATACTTTCAAGTTTAATCTGCATTATTGCTACTTTCTTAAGTCTAGGCAATGAATAAAATAATAAATCAAGCCATAATTTGTAATATTGCCATTTTATGATTTATAAATACACACACTGAAAATTTAGCAGTAGTCTCTGAGTTGGCTCCAGTACTCCCTTGCTTATCTCCTTATATATCCTATTCTCTCTTTTTAACTATCCCTTCCTCTCTCTCTGTCTCTGTCTTTTTTTCCTATCAAGTTTAATATATCAATATACTAAATCTGTATGTATATATGTGTGTTTTCAACTCTCCTTCCTTTGCTTTAGATGAAAGTGATGTTTATGAGATGCCTGTTTTCCTCACACCTTCATTGATGTTTAAATACTTTTCATCTCATGCACCACTGTTGCGTGAGATAGTTAGTCATCAGTTCTTAAGCACTTAGCGGTGCCAGGTACTCTCCTAAGCACTAGGGTTACAAAGAAAGGCAGAAATGTCATCCTTGCCTTCGAGGAGTTTGTGTCCTAATGGCAAAGGAGACATACATCTAATTCTGTACATACAAGATATTTACAGTGTAAATGGAAGGTAATCTCAAAGAGAAGAGACTGCCAGTGTGGATGGGGTGTGGAGAAGGGGGAACCAGGAAAGGTCTCTTGAAGAAGCTAAGATCTGTACTGAGCCTTGAAGAAGGCCAGGATAAATAGGAAGTAGAGGTGAAGAGGGTGAGCATTTTAGGCATGGGGGACAGTTGATGAAAAGACAGGGGATTGGGACATGTATTGTCATACATGGTAAGTAAGCCAGTATAGCCACACTCTGGGTTCTCTTCCCTTCCTCCTTTCTTCTCTTGTATAGTGTCCTATCCCTTCCCTTTCTATCTTCTCTATAGACCATAAAATCAAAACAAAACCATTCACAGTCCCTCCATGTATCTTATTAAATCCCAGCTAAAATCTCACCTTCTACAGGAAGCCTTTCTCAATCCCTCTTAATTCTAGTAGCTTCCTTCTATTATCTCTATTATCTCCTATTTAATCCTTTATATAACTTGTTTTCATACAACTATTTGCAGGTCATCCCAACCATTAGATTGTGAGCTCCTAAAGGTCAGGAAATGTCTTTAGACTTTCTCTGTATCCTCAACACAACGCCTGGCACATAGTAGGTGCTTAGTAAATGCTTATTGACTGACTGACTTGTAAACATTAGGGTTTTGAGAAGACATTTATTTCTTATCTTCATTAGGACATACAGAAATCATCCTCATGTACTTCCTTCCAGTTGACTAAATGTGTATATTTCTCTGTGTTTCTCTTGATTGTGTTTCCGTGTCAAAGTGTCTACTCAGTTATGGTCTTTTCATCAGGAATGCGTGAAAACCCCCTTTGAATTAAAGGTTCATTCCCTCCTCTCCATGGGATTATATTCACTTTTGCTAAATAGGTTATTTTTGGTTGTAAGCCTCTATTTTTGCCTTTTGGAACATCATATTTCAAGTTCTCTTCTTTTGATTTACAGTTTCCAAGTCTCATATGACCCTGTTTCTGGTTCCTTCATACTTGAACTCTCTCTTTTGGGTTACTTGTAGTGTTTTTCCTTTGACCTGAAAGCTCTAGATTTGGCTATTATATTTCTTGGCATTTTTATTTTGGCTTTCCTTCAGGTGACCAGTTGGCTCTGGATTTAGGAAATCTGTGACATTTTCATTAATGATTTCTTGAAATATCTTCTTTTTTGTTATGATGTTCAGATACTCTGATAATTTTAAGAATAGTCCTCTTTGATTTGTTTTTCACATCATTTATTTTTAATACATTATTCCATTTTCTTCTTTTTAAAAAATCTTTTGATTTTGTTTTAATATTTCTCTTTTTTCTGATGGAGTTATTTTGTTTAGCCCCTTCTAATTTTCAGGAAATTCAGCTTTTGGGTAAGGCTTAGCACTGTCTGTTTTGAGATATTAATTCTCCTTGCCATTCATTCTTCCCTAGTTATTCTATTTTATATGTCTCGTTTCATTTCCTCCAAGTACTCTTGTCCTGCTTCTGACCAGAATATTCTTTTTTGCTGAGATTCTTCTAGGACTTCTGGTATTACGCTGTCCTTTTCACCTCAATCTTTGTGCAGCTCTTAGTCCAAGGCATGACTTTATTATGTTCAACATTTTCTTTTGTTTTCTCATGTTTATAGCCTCAGTTTCTAGGCTGGGGATTTGTGCTTGGGTTAGATTCTACTCCTATCAGCTAGGTAGTACAGCGGATAGAGTGTTGGACCTGGAATCAAGAGGGCTTGAGTTTCGTGCTAGCTTCAGACACACCCTAGCTGTGTAACCTTGGATAAGTCAACAGCCGTTTTCCTAAGTTTTCTTATCTGTAAAGTGGGATTAATAAGAGCACTTTTCTTATAGGTTTGTTGTGAGGATCAAATGAGAGAATTGTCAAAAAAAAGAATCAAAAAAAGGAGGGGCTTAACACAGTGCCTGGCATATAGTAGGTGCTATATAAATGCTCATTCCCTTGCCCCCATCCTACTGCGTTTTGTGGGTAGAATATTTGGTCCTGAGGGTGGTTGCTGAGGTTGTGTTCTACCTTCTGCAAGATTCTTCAACCTTTGTCTCTTGCTAGATGCTGGGTTGGGTCAGTTGCCTAGATAATGGGTTGGCTGTAAGCTGTTTGGATCTTGTTCTGGGCCAGTGTACTACTGTGTCCAGAGCTCTGGGGCTGCCTTATGCTGTACACTACTCAGGCTTTTCTCCTGCTGTGGGATCGGGATGCTTCTCACTCCATCTTACAAATACCTTCTCTCCTTTCAGGACTTCACAGGGTTCTGGCAGTCTTTTAATGTAATCCTAGACTAGATGAATAAGTTTATAGCTATTTTTTGTTTTGTTTTTCTTATGTCTGAACAATCTGGTATATTTTAGGAATTTAAGCACTTCCTAGCTGTATCCACAGGAAAGTAAGTCAATGCCTGTGAGCCTCAGTTTCTTTAGCTGTGAAATGGAGAAAATAGGTTCTATATTACAACTTATCTCACAAAATTTTGTGAGTATCAAATGATATTTAAAGTACTACCTATATGCTGGCTACTATATCTGACCAGAATTCTCTGAAAATTCTGAGTTTTTTCAGATTCTTTGTGATGTTATTTTAGGGTTTTATTGGAGAAGATATTAGAGTGGTTTTCCATTTCCTTCTCCAGCTCATTTTACAGATGAGGAACTGAGGCAAACAGGGTTAAGTGACTTTCCCAGGGTCACACAACTAGTAAGCATCTGATGTCAGATTTGAACTCATGAAGATGACTCTTCCTGATTTCAAGACCAGCACTCAATCCACTGAAACGCCTATGAAATGATTTGAATTTAAAAAAAAAAAACACCTAGGCTTGCTGATATTTTACTCTATTTCTAAATTTGGTTGCATATTCTACATTTTGATTTGCCTTCCTGTGTTGGTGAGAAGTTCACCTGAGGTCACAATTTCATTTGGGAGTCTTAGAAACAGCAAATTTCTCATTTTCCAGTCATTGTGTAAGTCAATCTCATTCGGGAATGGTTATTTTTAAAATTCAACGATCTGCTTATATGCTTCAATAATATTGTAAAGGTTCCACCAATTTCTATTCTAAAGAGGAGCTTAGATCTGAAGTATGTGAATGTTATTAATAAGTTTCATGCATTTCCCGCCAATTCTAGCTAACCAAGAATATATTGTCATTCATATATTCATTTAGTTTTGTACTATTAATGTACATTTGATTCAGTAAGGTATGAGAATAGAAGCAATAGGACAAAATGGATAGAGAAGTTTGTCTGCTGTGTTAAATCAAAATTTACCAATAAAAACAAGATAAACTCTTTTAAAAGGATAGTGAGATGGACTTAGGGTCAGAAAGAACTCAGTTCAAGTCTTCCCTCTGAAATATACAGCCATGTGATCACAAGTAAGTTAATTTAACTTTCCAGTGCCCCAGAGCAGAGGTGGCCCTAGGGGGCCAGAACCAGACTGACGTTAATTTAGAAATGTTTAACAAGATAAATGAAAATACAATACAACATAATGCTAATCTGTGTTTTTCTAAGTCAGTATGTGACATGAAGGGATTCTTTCTATCTGCATTTGATAGCCTTGACTCATTTATCATTCTAATGCTACAAATTACAGAAAAATTGTGAATCTCCACTGGGAGAGAAAGCTTACTCTCTAGAATTTCCCTATGCCAATGAAATCAAACGTTAGAAGAAAAAACAAAATTAGATACTCTTTTAAAAATACTAATCCTAATCAAAAAATGATGTGATCCTGGCACAGACTGAAAACAGTAGTGATGTAAGGTTAGGAAACTCAGGTTGCTCATTAGAGGCAACAAGATTAAAAGAATAAGATGCTGAAGCAATTCAGTTTGCAATTGGTAGTATCTAAATGAAATAGTATTTCTTCATTCTTGATACCTAATTCTTTTGTATTAATTGCAATCCAGAAAATTCCTGTTTTAATATAAAAGTATGAATTCAAGCCATCATGGGACAAAGTTTCTAATGGCATTGTATTTTTGCCAGTTCTCAGAGTGGCTTGATGGGTAGAGAGTTGGTCTCAAAGCAAGAAAGAATTGTTTTCAAATCCTGCCTCAGATATATACTGGCTGAGCACCTCTCTGAAAGTCATTGACTCTCTCAGTACCACAGATAGATCTCTAACACTAAAGGTCAAAATGAAGGTGAATCTTAACTGGCAGAGAAAGTTCTTTACTAGGATCAATCAATCTGAAAAACAAAGCAAAAGAAAATCTAAAACTTTTAGTCAATATTTCAATGAATTCATGATCTCATCGATATAGGCACTGCCTTCAATGTAACAGACCACAATTAATCCGTGATTTTCATCCTAAGCCATTCTTATTAAAAGTCTTCAACAAATCATCCATAAAAGATCCATTGAACATGATGGAGACATTTCTCATGGTCTTTAAACATTTCTTAGAAAGACATCAGAGCTCTGACCAATGGAGTAGCTAACAGCAGCTTTCATGAACTCTTAGGGAAGCATACCTCCCTCTTCTTAGTAGGAAATGGTGAGCTGTGGTTTCAGAATTATAATACTTTGTCTGACATGGAAAACATGTTCATTTGTTTTGTTTGCCTGTATTTTTGTTGTGAGGGTGGGTTGCATTTGTGTGGGACAGGTAGTGGAGGGGTAACACATTGTAAAGCAATAATGATGAAAAAACATATATATAAAATGCATCTACACATACACACAAATATATAATGCTAGTGCAACATTCAGAATTCCCATCTGTTATCCTACACTATTACAAGACCTGTCGATATTCTTCTCTGGTCATATATGATTTTAATGATGCCTTCTGTGTCACTTCTTGTAAGCAAGTCATTGTTTATCATAACGTTTAGCTCACTCACACCCTACTTTCATCTCTACACTGCCTTGTGGTTATCTTCCCTATTTATCCTTCTATGTTCATTGTATTCCATGACTTTTCTAAGATTCTGTGGTGTTTTAGAGGCAGAAGGCAGTGTTTAGAGTCTAGAATGTGGCAAAGTTATTGTCTGAGGCAACTGAGGATAAATTTAGGGGGAAAGATAAATTTTGTTTGGGACATGTTAAATTTGAGATTCTGGATACTCAGGTGGATAAGAATGAATGAATGAATAAACAAATGAACAAATCAATGAATGAATTTTACATGCCAGGGACTGTGCTAAGTACAGTGATGACAGACAGTTGGAAATTTGACTTTGGAGTTTAAGAGAGAGGTCCACACTAGAAATGTAGATTTGGGAGAACTCTTTAATGAAGTAAAAAGAATGTGGTAATGAACATGGAATAAATGGAGAGAATGGGGCCAAGGATAAGCCTTTGGGAAATGTCAATATTAAAGGACTGGTAAGAGATGTAGGTTGAAAAAGGAACAGTTAAGAGAAGCAAGAATGTATGGCTTCTTGTGAGGCAAGGCAGAGAACAATATCCAGAAAGAGGGAGGAATAGAACCATTGCCTAATGTTGCAGAAAAGTCAAAAAAGGTGAGGACCAAGAAAATATAATAGGTTTAGTTATAAGGGAAAGTATTGATGACTTTGGAGATATTTCAGGCATGTGAAATTGAAGGAAACCAGATGGCAAGTTATTGGGGAGAGATCTAGTGGGGATAGAATTGTTTTCAAGAAGTTTGGTCATCCTTCCTTTCTTTGCAGAGGTTAATAAGTGGGTATGGAATATAGCGTATACTTTAAAACTCTGTTGATGTATTGGTTAGTTTTATTGAGTTGATTTTTCCCTCTTTTTTCTCCTTTGTTATAAGAGATTGTTTACTAGATGGGGAGGACAGTAATATATTAAGGAATTAGGGTTCTATAAAAACAAAATATATCAAATTACCAAAAAGGTATGAAGGGTTGGGGGATGAGATGAACTGGAAGGGATATGGGAAGATTTTTCAGTGAGTGTTTAGGAGACCTGAACATGTTTTAGACAGATGAGAAGGGGCTATTGAAGAAGAGAATGAAGAAATATGAGACAGAGACAGAGAAAGAGAGACAGAGACAGGGAGACAGGGAGACAGAGAGAGACATAGATAGACACACAGTGATGGGGGTGAGGTGGTGAAGATTGCTGTTTTCCATATTGGAGGATGATTTCCACAGAGGGAGGACAAAGGATAGGAAAGATTATAGGCAAAAGAATTCAATTCATTGTCAACAAACAGTTACTAAGTGGCCCCGTAATATAAAAATGTCGTTCCTCTGATGATACAAAAATATCCCAATCCCCTGTCCTTAAGGATCTTACATTCTACCAGAGGACACAATGTAAATACAAATAAATTGAGTAAAAGGAAAATTGATGTGGGAGAGAACTCTATAAATTTAGAGAATCATAGATGCCTTTGCAAAAGATGCAGTTCCTGAATTAAGGCTTGAAGGATGACAAAGTTTCTGAGAAATGGAGATGAGGACAGAGTGAATGTCTTGGAGACTGACTTGGGTGACTGCATGGAGGTGGGAGATGGAATAATGAGTTCAGAGAATGGTCAGTGGTATAGAATACAAGGTTTATGGAAGGTAGTAGAATGAAACAAAGCAGGAAAAAAGATAGGAGACCAAGTGTTGGGCTTAAATGCCCAACTATGCATTTTATCCCATAGGGTAATAGGGAACTAATGTAGGTTTCTGAGCAAGAGGGCTCACATCATCTGACATATGGCTTAGGAAGATTATTTTGGCAGCTGTGTGGAAGACAAGTTGGAGAGGAGAAAAGATGGAAGAGGGGAGATAAATCAGAAGGTCTAATAGTCCAATTATATAGAAATAGTATAGTGCAGTATAATACAGTATAGTAGAGTATATAGTAGTACAGTCAAAAAGTAATTAAGGTTTGATCTATAGAGGCACGGCTGTGTGAGTGGCCAGAAGGGGATAGCTTCTAGAGATATATTTAAAACAAATTATGGAAACAGAATAAATAAGATTTGGCATCTTCTTGGATATGGGTGATGAAAAGAGTGAAAAATCCAGGCTAACTCTGAGGTTACAACCTGGTACCTGGGAAGCTGAGAGTGGGACAGGAAGTATTGTTTTCAATAGTATATATGGAATACAGAACAGTAATACAGTAATATAGAAGTCTTGAGGAAAGGTAGAATTTTGTTAGGAGATACTGAGATACTGAGTTTTGTTTTATATCCTGTTGAGTTTGAGATGATCATAGGACATCCAGGAAGAAATATAACAGCTAGAAGACAGTTAATGATGTATGACTGGAATCCAGGAGATAGATTAGAACTGGATGTAGCAATATAGAAGCCATCTTCCTTGACTTCCCTTCTTATTGTGAATGTTTCTTCTTAATAAAGCTGGCTTATTTTGCTTTCTGTCTGCTGCTACTGTCTTGTGTTTTTATGTTCCTTATACTATACAATGGAATTCCAAACCTCACCTCAAACTGCATTAAGACAGCATGTTGTAGGTGGTGGAGAAAGAGCAAAGAAAAAAGGGAATATTGAAGGTTAGAAAGCGAAGGAATGATAAATGGTGCTGGCTCTTTGAGGAAGAAGAAGTTGAGATCCAGGGCACAGGTAGAAGGTTTAGCTTTGGCAGGGAGTTGAGCTATCTTTTTTTCAAAGTCAGGATGAAGTTCTGGAGGGGTTTTGAGTTGTGACCTCTGGAATATTGGCAAACAATGGTGACTTCCCTTTTGAAATGGGAAGTCAGGTAATCTAATCAGAATAGGATCCTTCCCCTAGAGGGGGGAAATATATAGACAGATACCCTAGAGTGACTAGACATGGTCATTGAACACCAAAGGAATTATATATCAACTTATGCATGTATATTTATTTAACTTACTTATGACTGATGAATTAAAATGAGCCTAGGATAAATTTATCAGGCTGATAGATTTGTAAATTGTGCCAGCTCCCTTTGTATCCTTTGGTATGAAGCAGTAGCATAAGTTATAACGTTCAGGAGCTGTTTAAGTTTATCTGAAGTCCTCATGGAACTGTCCAGTCATTGGCTTGATCTAAATCTGTTCCATGGGACATACTGAATGGCAACAGAAGAGATGCAAATGCCTGTATCACACACTGGCATATGTCTTTCCTGTATCCTTTATTTTATGTTTTAAACTAATTTATATCTTTTACTTTTGTACTACTTTTATTTCCCTATGTATTATTCTCTCCCACACCAAACCACATAACCATCCTGATTGCAGAAATCAAAAAAGGAATAAGAGATCAGCTCAAAAAAATAGTTCTCCAACTCTGCCAAGAAGGGAGGAAGATACATTCTCATAGCTCTTCTTTGGTATCAAGCATGGTCCCTTTACTTACATAGGATTCTTTGCTACTGTTGCTTCCATTTACACTGTTGCAGTCATTGTGTATATTCTTTTACTGATTCTGTGTAATTCACTTTGTATCAGTTGATTTGTGTTTCCAAGATTCTCTGTATTCTTCATATTGATCATTCAGCATGTTCAAGTACCATGAAAAAAGTGCTGCTGTTAGGTTTTTGGAGTATTGGAAAAGATGCCAGTGATTTTTGATTACTTTGATTTATTTTTAATTTTATTATAGGATTAGATTTCCTTCTTTAGAAAGAGCTATCCTTAAACTAAGCCAGATGAATATAGATAGTCTCTGCAGTCTAGGGTACCTATAGATTAGTGAACAGATAGATTGAGAAGACTTTTTCATTTAACAGCAGATAATTTAGAAGAATAAAATAGACATAAGATTATAAGATTTTTTGAAAGGCTAAATTTTTCTTTCTGGCAAAAAGGAGTTATGGACCAAAGGTTAAGTTCCTCTTTCTGGCAGCTGGAAAAAAGTTAGCCAGAGGTTAAATTAAGCCCTTTTTTTCTTTTCTTGAGCTAGAGTCCAAGTTGAGTAATAGGGAAGATGGGGAGTGACTGCTAACCACTGAACACAAGTTCCTCTTTCCCAGTATACTTTCTGATTACAAAATATACCACCTGGAGGAAAGAACATCGGACACATGATTAAGAAAGTCTGGGAGAAGCTAACTAGTCAGATGACCTGCCTTGTCCAATTGAATTATGTTCAAAACAAGTTTCTGTAACTTTTCCAATTATTCTTTTTGATTATAAAAACATCTCTGTATATCACTCTTTATCTCTGACCTCTGAGAAGTCAGATGACCCAGCTTGATATACAAATGCTCTTTGTCCTCAGTTTCCTTTTTTATTTCAGATAATCAATTTTAACAATATATGAGACCTTTTTACCTTTGATCTCCTTCACATCCTTTATTTTAACACCAATAAGTTATAAATAGCTAAGTTCTGTGTCAACATACACTATGTGTCTCTCCTTAAATATACATAAACCATTATAAGAGGCAACCAAGAAAGAATATATGATAGTACAGGGAAGTTTTAAGGAACACAGGGATGATTTACCAAATCATCATCCAGAAAAACACTATCCATGTGCAGTCCAATATCTTTAGGGGATAAATCCCTCACCAATGTCCTCTGCCTCCCAAAAGACATGATTTGACTGAGTTTTGCAATGTTGACACTAGGAAAATGTGATTTATGTTTTGCCAGGAATTAAAATGCATATCAATTCAGTAAGCACTGAAGGCTTATAAGACTCTATATCTCTGGATACTATTGGAAATAAAAATAAAGGTGAAGAATGATGAGAAAGAAGCTGGGAACATCAAAGTAATAGTGGTTTGGAGTCAGAAGATTTGTGGTTGATTCCTAGCAATAATAATGATCACAGTAACAAGAGCCTTTATATGATGCTCCAAGGCCTGAAATATACTGTTCAGATATTATTTCACTTTATCTTCACAATAACCTTGGGAAACGAGTGATATTTTCATCCCTACTTTATAGTTGAAGAAACTGAGGCAGACAGAGATCAAATAACTTAACCAGGGTTACACAGCTAGCAAGTGTCTGAGGCTGGATTGGAACTCAAGTCTTCCTGACTCCAGGTTTACATTCAGGTTTACAGGATGCTTTATATATTTTCCCCTATTTGATCCTCACAACAATTTTTGGATGTATGTATTACTATCACCCCAATTTTACATATGGGGAAATTGAAGATAAGAAGCGATTTGTCCAGGGTGATACAACTAATCAGTATCTGAAGAAACTGAGGCCCAGAGAAGTTGTGAAGATTGTCCAAAGTAGCACAATGGATAGAGCTAGGATTCAAATCCTTTGATTTTAAGTTTAGCACCCAAGTCCAATAAAATGGAAACAATGTTTATGCATAATTTGTTTTGAAGAAAGAGCTTTTAAAAGGAACAAAGTGTCATTAAATTTTTATTTTATTTTGTTCTTAACCGTACCTGTGATTCCACCAATATAGAGCATTACTGGTAAGAAATTGCTGCTCTCCATGCTGATCAGTTCTGTTTTTGCAACTTATGGTCTTAGAGACCTGCTTGGGGCCCTAAGTAATTAGCAGACATGTACAAAGCCACACAGCTAATATATATATCAAACACAGGACTTGGATACAGGTCTTCCTGAGTCCAAAGTCAGTGCTTTATCTATTATTCCTCACTGTTTTTCAAATGTCTGATATTAATGCAATTATAGAACCGTATTGGAATCCCAGAGTCAGAAGAAATCATGGAAGTCATTTAGTAGACCTCTTTCTGCCAAACAAGTGAAAGTCTAGTCTGTTTCTAATCAGCTATTCATCAGTTGTGTGACCCTGGGCAAGTCATTTAGTATCTCTAAGCCTGAGTTTATTCATCTGTAAAATGAGGTTGAACTCAATGACTTTCTGGCTCTAGTCTATATCTACGTTCCTATGACCTCCAGTGAAAACAGAGCTCACCATTTAATGAGGCAATGCATTCTATTTTTCAATATCTCCATTAGGACATTCCTTTATATTTATAGAATAGAAGTCTGCCCTTCTTTAATTTTCTTATATTAAACCTGGTTTTCTTTTCTAGAGTCCCTCAGAAGAATGTAGTTTCTTGATAGCCCTTCTTGGTAGCCTTATCAGAACTACCTAACCCAACCTTCTTTTCTCCAAGATAACCATCCTCAATTGTTTAGATTTTTCACTATGTGGCATATTTTCACTTTTCCTTATGATACTGTTCATCCTCCTTCTTTATGTTTGCTTCAGCATGCCAACTGAGATGCCTCAGACAGACTGAGGCCTGGGAAAGACCTTAATTTAAAAAGGCCGAGGTCATCTGCAGAATCCTGGGCCATTGCCAGCCATCTTGACTTTGTCCTGACACTGAACTTTAATGACTCTGGAGGAGAGAATGAGCATGATGGCTGTGCTCAGCTCTGCCTCACTTAAATCTAATTCATGCCCAAGTCAAGACATTACCCTCATTATGTCATTGGTACTCTTCAAGGATGAAGGTTGAACAACAACAGCAAACAACATGTTAATGTCTGCCTTAAGCTACAATATTCTAAATGTGATCCAATCAGTACAGATTATAATAGGATCAGTTTTTTTTCCTTTAGTCTGCGCAATCTCCTCCTCTTAATGGAGCCTAACTTTCCGTGGGCTTTTTTTTTTGTTTCCAACAATGCCTTACTGATGAATCATTAAAATTGCAGTCAATTAAAATCCCCAAATATTTTTTACATGAATGGTTTTCAAACCTCACCCATCCCATACGTATATGTACTTGTTGAACCTAAATTCAGGATTTTATATTTACCTCTATTAAATTTACTCCCTTTTGATTCAGCCCATTATTATAGCACTTGGAAATCTCTTGGGAACCTCAGTTCTATTATCTCTTCCAGCTTCAGGTCATCTGCAAATAAGATAAGCATGCCAACTATGTCTTCAAGCCATTGATAGAAATGTTGAACAGAATAATTATGAGCAAATAGGCTTCTGGCATTGCTCCAGAGACCACCCTGGAGGGTGTTGATCCATTAATTAAACATTCATTTGCTCCAGTTGTTCTGCCAGTTACAAATGCACCTAATCGTAGGTATCACCAAGCCCATATTTTTCCTTTGTGTTCCAAAAGAGAGAAACATGTCAACTTCTGTGCTGAAATCAAGATATATGGCATCTCTAGTATTTCCCTCATTTATCAGTCTCATCACCCTTTCAAAAAAAAGGAACAGGATTGGATTGACATGATGTTTCTTAGAAAGGAAAGTGGAGACCACCGAGAAACAGCATGAATTCAGTTACTTACAAACCATATATTTTAATAATTTTATAAATTTTGAAGGAAATTGGGAATAAGCTCTCTAGTTGCTTTACAGAATTTGCCCCTTAAAAAACAAATTGGGACATCTGCTGGTCCTAGTGTATCTCTCCCATTTTCTGCCATCCTTCAAAGATGGCAGACAGTTATTCGATAACCACATATACATATTATTTCAGTACTCTGAGATGTAATGCAACTGGGTCAGATGACTTGAAGTCATTTTGAGAAATCAGGAGAATCAAAAAACCACAAAACTGCAGAGGAGGAAGGCACCTTCTCATTCATTTTTCAATCATGTCTGACTCTTCATGACTATGTTTGATATTTTCTTGGCAGAGATACTGGAGTGGTTTGCCATTTCCTTCTCCAGCTCATTTTACAGATGAAAAAGCTGAGACAAAGAAGGTGAAATGACTTGCCCAGGGTCACATAGCTAGTAACTGCCTGAGGCCAGATTTAAATTTGGGAAGATGAGTCTTCCTGATTCCAAGCCCAGCGCTCTATTCCCTGAGCCACCCAGCTGCCCAAGTGACATTAGAGGTCATCTAATCCAAGTACCCAAGTCACATATGTCATCTAGAGTATCCTGGGTAATTGGTGTTATCTTAATAGTTCCTCATTTGTTATGGGTCTTAATTTCCTGTTAATCATTTTCCCTCTGTCCTTTCTGACTGAAGATGATTGTCCCACTTCTCTATTAGAGAGGAAGTGGAGGGAAGTGACATGTTCATTCAAATCTGGGTTCAAGTCCTGAGTCTGACACTTAAAGCCTTTATGTCTATGGATAGACTGACCGTAAATGTTAGAGACAGAAGGGATCTGCCAGGCTGTCTAGTGCAACTATCTCATTTTAAACTAGAAAAAACTGACACTTCCAAAAGTTAAACGACCCATCCAGGGTCATACAGGTTGTTGTTGCTGTTGTTGTTTGTCCTTCATTTTCTCAGAGGACCGATGACATCACTGGGTGAAGGTCTTCATGTATGCATGATTGGATTTTCTGCCAAGTCGACAACCTCACTCTCTTCCAGAATCATCGAAGTCCAACAGCAATATAAAAGCCAAGATGACCAGTGGTGGCTTGGGATGCTGTGGATGACCGTGGCATCTCTGATGTCTGTCCAAGCTCTAAATTGTTCTCATCTGTCCATTCCACTGGAGCAAGTGTCCATGTGCTTGGGATAGACACCTCCCTAACTCACTGATGAGTCTGAGGCCTTTTGGTTCACTTCAGCCTGATTTAGCCCATCTGCTGAGACAATTTTACTGGGGTGTGACCACTGGACATGCTACAGCTTTTTAGAGCCACAGGTGAGAGTTGGGTGCCAGGTAGACACTAAAGATGGATGAGCAGCCCTGAAGAGGCTCAGAAAGCCCTCACATTAAAGTTTCTAGGTCCTCCCTGAACATCTCATATGACCAAGGTCATGCAGGTAGAAAATGGCTGAGGCAGAATTTGAATCTAAATCCTTTGACTCCAACTCCAGAATCTTTGCATTATATTAAGTTGCATTCCAAGTCAGATAAATCCTCTGAGTTTTAGGCTCCTCACTTGTAAAATGGAGATAATACCTATTATACTTACTATGCCAAGTTGTTGTGAGGATCAAATGAAAAAAGGGTTTTGCAATAAATGGCAGTTACCATCGCTACAGAAGATGATGGCAGCACTATGATGCATGTTGGGTTTGGAGTCAGATGTACCTGAGTTTAAATTTCATCTTTTCCACTTACTATCCCTGTGCCCTTGGTCAAATTGACCAACTTCTCTGAACCTCGGTGTTCTTATATGTATAACGGAAAACTCCAGCGAAGGGGTTGGAACATGTGACCTCTGAGTCCTTCCATCTTGAAACTTGTGGTCCTGTGATCTGATGAAAATAGGTTGCATATTTCAGTTTTCTCTCTGCCTTTTGTTAACATTGCCCTGTCTGCTCCAAACAGCCACCAAGGAACATTTTGTTTTATTCAATCATTCCATTCATCCAACAACCAAACAATAAACACTATTGTGTTTCTTACATGCCAGCTATAGAGCAAGACGTTGAGGATATAAAATGAAAGAGTCCCTACCCCAGGAAGTTTATATTCTATCAAGTGAAATGATGCCTAAACAAATGATTAAATATAATGTATATATGTGGTAAATACAGAGTACTTTTGGAGGTATGCTAGTAGTTGGGGTTTATTGGGAAAAGACCTTATGGAATGGATGGCACTTGAATTGGTTTCTGAAAGAAACTAAGGATTCTGAGAGGTAGAGGTGAAGGGGTCATGCATTTTACGTGTGAGCATATCCTCTGTAGAATACTTTACATATGCAAGGGATGTTTGGAAAGTTTTGGTGCAGTTTAAAGCTGAACCTCAGTCTTCCTGAGTGCAAGTCTAGAATCCTATCCAATATAACATACAAAGGGATAAGTGATAGAGAATTGCAATTTTATTGGTATAGGGAACTTCTGAATGAGGAACTTCACTCTGTCTACGTCCCTCTCTGCAATTTATACTCTTAGGGACTTGTCTCAAGCACTGACAGTTTAAACGATGTGCCCAGGGTCATATAGTCATACAGTTGAACCCAATGTCTTTTGGACTCCAATGCTGGCTCTATTACTTCATGCTATTTCTCAAATTTTCATTGTTATTACAATTTTAGAATCCCATAAAAGGCAGACTGCTTCTCATACAATGAGCAATTAAATACAATATAGTGCAAAAAATGAGGTACAACTGGAGTGATAGGTTGGATCATAGAGAGAGCAGTCAGGAAAGGCTTCATGGAAGAAGTGTGCCTTGTAAAATTTCAGTTGAAGGAGAGAAAAAAAAGGAGTAGAGAGAATATTTTCACTAGGTTGTCAGTGTGTTTTTAGCAAATATGTCTGCAGTATTTTGAATTTGCTGTTTTAATGTGCCTGTGTAAAATCCTTGGTGGCTAAATGTTTGCATATGCTAAGTGGGGAGGGAGGCCACATTTGGGAAAGCCTTTGAAATGTGGACGTTTTGCTGCCAGTGCTGACATGACTTAAACTAGAGCAGAGCAAATTGGGTTACTAAAATTCAAGTGGCATGGAGAGAAGGAGAGAAGTTATTGCTACAAATGATCCCGGCTGCATTTGGTGGAACAAGAGAGCAATAAATCTGCTCCCTCAGAACCCAAATGTAAAAATGCTAAAATGTTCTGGATTAGGGGAAACAAATCACCCCTGATGAAAGGCAGGCTGGCAGGCCAACAACCCTTCTAAATGTTCCCAATGGCGGCCCATTTACAATGGATTGGATTGATGGTCACACAACAGTGAACACTTGACTCCAAAGCCTTTCAGGAAGAACACTTGCATAAGGTTGCTTGGTTAAGGCACTAACCCAAATCCCCAGTGTCAGCACTGCCATCTCAAATGGAAACTCTTATTTTTATCTCTCTTCCATTTATAGTCTTTTATTATAATCATGGAAACTCCATTCTTTACCTCTCATGTCCTGAGCTATGAATGGCTAGAGCATAGGCAGAAGTAATGGCAGTGATACTAATAACAGTTTGTATTCAGAGCTGAGACTAGCAATTTTGGTGCTTGAGATAAGAGGCAAGAAATACACTGGGGGCAGCATAAATATACACATGGAAAACATCATTAATTTTTCTTTAAATTAACTTTGTAATTCATGATGTGAAAATAATATAAATGATAATTAAAATAAATGCAGTTGAGAGGGAGAGGGAATTAGATGTTCTAGCGTTCCTGAACAAGTACATCAGGAAAGAGTGGGGTCAAGACCATCCTACTTGGCTCTGGTGACTTGACTGTGTGAAAAACCATTTTTGATTGAGCAATCAGAACTGAGTGTGAGCAGGGCCTGTGTACCTCCTTGAATCAGTCAAAGCCATTGTGTGAGAGACTGGGTCATTCCTAATCAATTTGTATAAAGGGGAGAAGCTATTTTAGACCTGAAGAAAAAGAGATTCTGAGCATTGAGAGTTCAGACATTATAGTTCAGAGACTGGAGCAACAATGCAGCAAAGGCAAGACAGAGTTATGATAGAGGTATGAGATATCAAGGAAAATCATTGACTCCACAACCAGCCGCCAGACTTGGTTCAGTTCTTTCTCCAACTTCCCATCTTGATGCCTATCTACAGACACTATAACAATTTCTATTTCATTACCAAAAAGTTTACAAAAAACTAGTGTATCTCAGCTACAAAGAAGCCAGTTATTAACAAGAGATAGATGCAAATTGAGCCTGTTTGAGAAGTAAAACCATCAACTGATGGTGTAATAGCTCCTTCTTTAACAACAACAAAAATGACTCGAAATGAAAAGCAATTCTGGCAGATTAGCCTTGAACAGCATTTTAAACCACAATAAACACCGACTAAATGTATGACCTAAATATTAATGGTCCTATCATAAAAAATAGGGAAGTGAAGGAAGTGCCTTGGACACCTATGGCTAGGGAACAATTTTTAGTTACACAAGGTGATCATAAAAAATAAAATGGGTGATTTCTATTATAAAAAACGTTCCTTGGCAGGAACAGGTAGAATTAGGAGGGAATAAGTTAATTGGTAAATAACTTTGGCAGTAATTTTTTTTCTGGTAAAGGTCTATTTTCCAAGATTTTTAAATAGAAACATATCAAATTGGGGCATCTAGGCAGTGCAGTGAGTAGAGCCCCAACCCTAGAGTCAGGAGGACCTGAGTTCAAATACGGCCTCAGACACTTGACACACTACTAGCTGTGTGACCTTGGGCAAGTCACTTAACCCCAATTGCCCTCCAAAAAAAAAGAAAAAGAATAAAAACGGAATGTATCAAAACAAGAGTGATTCTCCAGTGACCAAAGAATATAATATAACCAAAGAATATGACAGTTTTTGAAAGACTTGCAAGTTATCAACAATCACTTGGAAGAATGTTTTTTATCAATAATAAACGGAGACATGTAAAATAAAACGGCTTTATCGTTTTACTTCATACCCATAGGATTGGCAAAAATGACGAATGAGGAAAACTGTAAAATAGTTAACACTGGTAGGTTGATGGGATACACTAAAACAATGTTGATAGGCCTATGAATTGGTCTTCCCAAATTTGGAAAACAATTTGGAATTATACTATAAACATCATTTTCCATTAACCTTTGTCATCAAGAGTATTTTTTTCAGCAAAAATGTATCTGCCATTAAAAATATATTGTCACAGTTTTAAATTAAAGACGTAGGGATAGTTCACTTTTAGGTGTCAAATTATAATATCTTGTACCCTCCTAATAACTGAAAATTGAAAAGTAAATTCTGGAGTTTTTTTCCTAGAAAATACACTGATTTACTTAAATTTTTCTGCTCTTTAACCTGAAAGTTTTAATTTGTGCGCCTTCTTCTGTCTTATCCTTTGTTGGGTGCATGGTAGTTTATTTTACACATAATGATTCATACTCTTGCTCTGAAAATGAAAAAAAAAATGTCTGTTGTTTTGTTTTGTTTTTAACTTGGTACCTGTTTAGTGTTTACCAGGTACCCTTTGATGAAGTGATTCACTATGAGGCATGCACCCAAAGAGATCAGTTAGTCAGACAATCAGTAAGGAAAAGAGCACACACATATAAAAATATTTACAGTAGCATCTTTTGTAATAGCAAAGAAGTAGAAGGGATCGGGTGCCTGTTACTTGGAGGAACGGCTGAATAAATTATATTATATGCATGTAATTATTGTTCCATAAGAAAAGGAAAGTAAGAATTCAGAAAAACTTGGAAAGGCTTATGTGAACTGATTCAGGGTGAAGTGAAGAGAACTAGGAGAAAAATTTATGCGATGAATACGATGATTGAAAGGAAAACAACATTAACAGACTCCACAAATCTGATGATAATAGCTAGAATAAATAAGCATGTATGTGTGTATATATATATATATATGTAGGTATATATACCTACATATATATGTGCACATGTACCTACACACATGTATATGTGTGTATGTATATACACACACACGTGTACATACCACCTTAAGGTTTGCAAAGTGTTGTCCCTGTTAACTCATTTAATCCTCCCAATAACCCTGTGAGGTAGGTGTTATTATTATCTCCATTTTTACAAATGAGGAAACTGAGGCACAGAAATTAATGGACTTGCTGAGATCATATGACTATTAAGTGTCTGGCATAGGATTCAAATTCAGGTCTTTCTGGCCCCAACTTCTGTATTGTATCCACTGTGTCACATAACTGACACAGTCACTAATTATAACTTTAGAGGACTTGACAGTAAAGATTGCCTCCCAATTCTTGGAAAAGAAACGATGGATAATAGGCATGGAATGAGGCTTATGTATTTAGACATAATCAATGTGTTGATTTGTTTTGCTTGTCTGAACTTATTTGTTGCAAGTGAATGCTCTATTGGGGGTAGGCTTTCAGAGAGTCATGAAGTAATAGCAATGCTTTTAAAAAAGAAAAAGTACATCGATGAAACATTTTTAAAGGAAACAAATGTTTTTGTTTTTCCCAAGTTTCAAATTATTATGAGGTCTAAAGGGGCAGGAAGGGTAGGAGAACCTTAGTGATTACAAAATTCGGTTATATAGAACATTACAGAATACACATTATAATTATAATGGGGGATAGATACTGAAAATATTTATCTTAAAATATTCATTTAAAAGAAGAGCCAATTGAGGCCCCCAAAGATAAGTGCTTCATGCTTAATTGAGCTTAATTTGTTTAGGAGTTAATATTCAAGTCTTCTGCCTCAAGTCCAATGTACTTTCCATTATATCCACCACGTCACAGAATGAGAGATGAGAATTTTAGCTCTGAATGGAAACTTTAAGATCACATAATACAGGGGCTCCCCATCTTTTCTTGCTGTAACTCTAAACTAATACTAATGAAACTATGGCCCCTAAAGTGTAGTAGGGTTATTGGCAACACTAATATTTCATCTCTCAGTCAACTCACATCAATAACCACTGTCAGAACTCTTTCCCACCTCTGGCTTCCTTCCACATTTATATGGTTTAAATCCTTAGTTTGGGAAAGCTGGTTATTGAAATATTAGCCCAGGTAAAGCCCCAGACTGGAGGGTAAAAGTCCCAAGCACAGTGCTTCCTCCCTCTTCCCTACCTCCCCCTGCCCAACATTTGCCTAAAGGTACTACTCACATCAGACTGAGTGAAAGACTGCAATGACTGGTGATTCCTCCAGTCAGTCAATAAATATTCACTAAGGGCTTATTATGTGGTAAGAACTCTGCTAAGCACAAAGAAAAGTCAAAGATAGTCCCTGATCACAGGGAATATCTCAGGGACTCTCACAATCTAATGGTAGGAGATAATGTGAAAAAAAAAAACAAACTATGTACAAACAAGCTATATGCAAGTTAAATTGGAGATATCAACACCCTCACAGGGTTATTGGGAGGATTAAATAAGTTAACATGGAAAACACTTTGAAACCTTAAAGTGATATGTATACATGTGTATATATATACATATATACATATGTGTAAATGTACATATGCACATATATATATTCATATACACACATATATACTTATTAATTCTAGCTATTATCATTAGATTTGTGGAGTCTGTTAATGTTGTTTTCCTTTCAATCATCGTATTCATCACATAAATTTTTCTCCTAGTTCTCTTCACCCTGAATCAGTTCACATAAGCCTTCCCAAGTTTTTCTGAATTCTTACTTTCTTTTGTTAAAAACTAATGTAAAAATTATTTATACACACAACTGGGAAATAAGATACACTAGCAATGGGGTATAGAAATCTACCTTGTCCTACAGGAAGAAGGGAAAGGGGATAAGAGAAGGAGGGCAGATTGGGCGAAGGGGTCAGCAGAATGCACCCCATCTGGGGATGGAGAGGGAAGAGATGGGGAAAAAATTTGGAACTCAAAATCTTGTAGAAGTAAATCAAGGGGGATGGGGAAAGGTTTGCTATGGAAGGTGAGATTATATCTGGGATTTTAAGGAAGTCAGGGAAGTTTATAAAAAAGCAGAGGTGAGAAGAGAGAAAATTCTAAAAATGACAGCCAAGAAAAAATGATGAGTATGTGTGGTAACAATCTTGCTGGCAGCTTCTGTGGGGGTGTAAGATCCACCAACAACCAGCACCCAGAAAGCTGCCAACACAGCTTCTTTGATCTGCTTTTTCCATGGAAACTTTAATTTTTTAATAGGAATATATCACATATTGCAATATAAGTCTACAAAGTGTTTAATTCAACCTCTTTTTTCCCCCTTTGTACTTGTCATGTCATTCAAATCTGGTCGTGCCCCTGCCTCTGAGTCTTGGCAACCATTAACCTGTCTATCTATAACTTCAGCATAATGAGTAGTCATAACAGCCAAGTTATGTGAGGAAAAGGAGAAAAGCTTTTTACAAAATTTCCCCCCAACACACACACAGACACAGACACTCACACACACACACACACACACACACACACACACACACACACACATACATACCCCTTTCTAGTTTTCTTATACCCTCTACCTTCCCACCCTGACATGCCCTGTAATACAGTAATTACTGCATTACATTCTCATCCTTGTTATTCCTCAAACACCTCCATCCTGTCATGCTGTAATAGTAATTAAGGTGGGACTTTTTGCTGTTCTCCTCTTAAGTGCCTTTAATGATTTTGGACTTTGTTTGAATGGGGCATATGAAGTGGGATCTTTTTGTCTTGGAGTATTTCTCAGCACTGAGACAACTGGGAGTCATTGATTTGTGTCCGATGTGATACTGGGGACAGGGAACTTTCCCACACCCAGCCTGGTGAGGTCAGCGGCCTCAGGGCTCTGAACAGGGTATAATTGAGAAGAGTTTGGCATTTGACTTTTGGGGCACACTCATGGAAGGAGTGTTGATACTCTGGGCAAGCTGCAAACTGCCCCCCAGCTTTGCAACCCAGAAGTTGGCACTGGTAACTATATTTTGTGATTTGAATCAGACAAGGTCTGTCTGTTGATGTTTGTATTTGCCTTGAAGTTCAGGGGGCTGATCTTTTTTCCCCTGAACTGTGAATGATATTTGTATGTTTGATTAAGCTGAGATTGTTTTAAAACTTTGAGTTCCAAATTCTCTCGCTTCCTCCTTCCACACCCATCCTCATTGAGAAGGCAAGCAATTCAATATAGGTTATACCTGTGCAGTCATGCAAAACACTTCCATCATAGTCATGTTGTGAAAGACTAACTATATTTCCCTCCATCCTATCCTACTTCCCATTTATTCTATTCTCTCTTTTGACTCTGTCCCTCCTCACAAATGTTTGCTTCTGATTACCTACTCCACCAATCTTCCCTTCCTTCTATCATCTCCCCCTTTCTTATCCTCTTCACCCCTATAGAGTGTGTATGTTATTCCCTCTTTAAGCCAAATCTGATAAGAATAAAGTTCACTTATTCCCTCTCACCTCCCCCCTCTTCTCCTACACTGTAAAAGCTTTTCCTTCCCTCTTTTATGTGAGATAATTTACCCCATTCTACCTCTCACTTTCTCCTTCTCCCAGTAAATTCCTCTTTCACCCCTTAATTTTATTTTTTAGATATCATCCCATCATATTCAACTCACCCTGAGCCCTCTGTCTATATATATGTATAGCCTACCCCAATAACGAGAAAGGTCTCCTGAGTTACAAATATCATCTTTACATTTATAAATGTAAACAGTTAAAATTTAATGTCTCTTATGAGTTCTCTTCCCTGTTTACCTTTTCATGCTTCTTTTGAGTCTTGTATTTGAAAGTCAAATTTTCTATTCATCTCTGGTCTTTTCATCAAGAATGCTTGAAAGTCCCCTGTTTCACTGAAAATCCATTTTCCCCCTGAAGAATTATACTCAGTTTTGCTGTGTAGGTGATTCTTGGTTTTAATCCTAGCTCATTTAACCTCTGGAATATCATATTCCAAGCTCTCAGATCCCTTAATGCAGAAGCTGCTAAATCTTGTATTATCCTGATTGTGTTTTCACAATGCTTGAATTGTTTCCTTCTGGATGCTTGCAGTATTTTCTCCTTGACCTGGGAACTCTGGAATTGGGCTACAATATTCCTAGGAGGTTTCTTTTTGGGATCTCTTTCAGGAGGTGATTGATGGATTCTTTCAATTTCTATTTTACCCTCTGGTTCTGGAATAGCCAGGCAGTTTTCCTTGATAATTTCTTGAAAGATGATGTCTAGGCTCTCTTTTTGATCATGGCTTTCAGGTATTCCCTTAATTTTTAAATTATCTCTCCTGGATCTATTCTCCAGGTCAGTTGTATTTCCAGTGAGATATTTCACACTGTCTCCCATTTTTTCATTTGTTTGGTTTTGCTTTATAATTTCTTGATTTCTCATAGAGTCATTCCATTCCATTTGCTCGATTCTAAATCTTAAGGACTTGTTTTCTTCAGTGAGCTTTTGGACTTCCTTTTCCATTTGGCCATTTCTGCTTTTTAAGGCATTCTTCTTCTTATTGGCTTTTTGGACCTCTTTTGCCATTTGGGTTAATCTATTTTTAAGGTGTTATTTTCTTTGGCATTTTGGGGGGCTTCCTTTAGGAAGCTGTTGACTTGTTTTTCACGATTTTCTTGCATCTCTCTCATTTTTCTTCCCAATTTTCCCTCTACTTTTCTTGATTTTCAAAATCCCTTTCAAGCTCTTCCATGGCCTGCAAGCAATTCATATTTTTCTTGGAGGCTTTGCACGTGGGAGCTTTGACTTTGTTGTCTTTTTCTGGTTGTATGTTTTGATCTTCTTTGCCACCAAAGAAATATTCTATCGTCTGAATATTTTTTCCACTATTTGCTCATTTTCCCAGCCAATTACTTGACTTTTAAACTCTTTGTTGAGATAGGACTCTGCTTTCAGCGTGGAGGTTGTACTGTTCAAAGCTTCGGGGGTTTTAAGCAGTTGTTTTCAAAGATACTTTTGGGGAGTTGTAAATTTTCACTTCTTCCAAGGTTGTATGATCAAAGGAGGGGTATTTACTCCTCTCATGGCCTGTGCTCTGATATGTGAGTGACCATAAGCATTCTTTTCTACCCTGGAACTGTGAGGAGGATCCCCTCTCCACTGCCATCACAAGCTCTGCCACAGCAGTGCTCCTCCTCACCCCAGTACCACCACCCAGGACTGAGAGAGCCAGATCCAACCAGGGCAAAGCAAGAGAGTCCTGCTTCAGCACCATCAAGGAGATCGCTGCAATCTCCCTTTGATCAGCCATTGGATCTCCCCACCATCTGTGGGCTAAGAGCTCCAGAATTAGGCACCACAGCTCCAGGCAGGGGCCAGACTGTGCTCCTCTCTCACCCAGGTCTAATGAACCTTTTCTACTGACCTTCTAAGTTGTCTTTATTGTTTGTGGGTTGGGAAGTCAGAAAACTGCCACAGCTGCCAGTGATTTAGTCCCCTGAGGCTTGTTCCAGATTTGCAGGTGTCCTGTCTGAGCTGACATGTTTTGCTCTAGACTGTACTATTCTCCCAGCCCAGTGTGGCATATCTCTCCTGTCAACCTTCCAGGTTGTCTTGGGCTGGAAATTTATTTTGCCCTGTCATTTTGTGGGTTCTGCTGCTCTAGAATTTGTTTAGGGTCATTTTTACAGGAATTTGGAGAAGTTTGGGGGAGAACCAAAGTCAGTCCCTGCTTTTACTCCACCATTTTGACTCCTACCCCAGCCTCTAATTATAGTAAGGAATTTCCAGACCAGAATTCTAAAGCAGTTGTTCTAAGGTGATTTTCGCTGCAAAAGAATCTATGAATGTTAGAGCTAGAACAGACCTTAGAGATCATCTAGCATGACCCCCCTTGTTTAGCTTTTATTTTTAAAAAAATATTTAGTCTTTTTTTTAACATTGTTATCATTTCCCAATAAATCCACCCCCAACTTTCCTCGAGCCTAAGAAGTTAAATAAATCCACCAATAATAATCTATTAAGTAAAACAAATCAACCCATTGAGCTGATGATGCATGCCTTACTCTACCCCTATAGTTCACTGCCTCATCATTTAAAAATAGATGTGCTTCACCGTTAGTCTTCTGAAGTCATAAATGGTCACCACATTGATTAGCTTATACAATCATAGATTTAGAGCTAGAAAGGACCATGGAAGACTTCATGTCCAAACTTGTCATTTTACAGATGAGAATAGTTAGGCTGAGAGAACTTTAGTGACTTGCCCAAGGTCTCATGGCTAGTAAGTGCCTGAGGCAAGATGGGGACTCAAAGGTGTTCCTGACTTCAATTCTAGCACTCTTGAGATTTCTAGCTGCCACGGTCCTGGAGTCTTTTGATATTGTTATGCTTTCCTTTATTATATGCTTTCTCATTTTTCAGATAGGGAAACTGAGGCATGAAAGAACGGTTTTGGCCTAAGGTCACAAGGCAAGTTTGGAGTCCAGATCTCTTGATTCTTAACTCACCATTCTTTCTGCAAACTTGTTCATTCCCTAATCTTCCTTAGAGGGGCTATTGAACCTAACCCCTGAGGGTACTGAGGCTGCCACAGGTAGACACCAGGGGATGAAAGGTGCTATATATAAATGTAGGAATATTATTAAATGCTTGTTTATTCTAAGCAGTAAATCTCTGATTGCACCTGTTCCAATCAAACATGGTTTAGCTGATTGCAGCCAGATTGCTGGGATTATTACTGATGCAAATGGGACAAAACCTTGAGATTTTTGTCTTTGTTCACATTTACATTGGCCTCCCATTTTATTTTTCCATCTCTCCACAGCACAGTTCAGAAACAATCCCCCAGGCCCTCCAATGGGGAGGCAAAAAGCTCATTTGCATTTTCCTTCATGGAACACAATACCATGCTGATAAAGCAATTACAGCATTTATTTTTAAAATAGGAAGAGTCTGCAAGACCCAGCCAGTGACAGAGTTTACTTAAGGCTGGGTCTGCAGTTGCCCAAGAATGGACTGTCTAGTTTACCTGGACCATTTTCAAATGTCAGTGTCTCTGTTACTTGGAAATCTCAGTAGAGCTTTTTACTTCAATTTTGAACTATCCTTTCCTTCCCCTCCAACCCAATCATGATTTATGCGATGAAGCCCATTTGTAAATTAAACATGGAAGTGGATCAATTCTGCTCTATTTGATGTGAAGGAGCTTAATAATGATTAGGCATACTCATAATTGTTCAGTGACTCATGAGAGAAGACTGTATTGTTGTTGAGGTCGTTTAGGACCCAAGTTAGCCCCCAAGCTGACAGTTATCAATGGGCTGCAAAGAGTCACCTTCATTGGGCATGGCGGGGAAGGGGTTATGGTGGAAGGGACATTTGAGGAGGAATCCTTTATTCCACTAGAGACCAAGTGGTGTGATTCATCTCTTTGCTCACTGTTCACTAGCATCTATTTCAAATCTTGAATTAAATGAAATCTGTCCCCAGAGCCAAACCCTTGCCTAACAGGCAGTTTTCAGCTTGCTATTACCACTCTCAGCAGATATTTCAGTGGCCCATTTTCCCTGAGATCTCTCTTTCATTATGCAAGAACATCAGAAATAACATGGGCATCACTGGGAATCCCCATGGACAGAAAGTATCTGTTTCCAACTCCGCACTTTGAGCAATGAAAGGCAACTTGTTTAAAGAAACTAAATGCCCTTCACTGGAACCCTAAAGACTTTCCCAATTCTAATCTTTTTTTGAGACTAGCCTCATGTTATACTCTTTATATCATTTGTACCAAGTTGTTTGAATATTGTCTCCCTCTTAAGAATGTGGGCACCTTAAAACCAGGGACTATTTGCTTTTTGCTTTTCTTTGTATCCCCAGTGTTTAACACTGTGCCTGGCACATAGTAGACATTTAATAAAAGCTTGTTAACTGATTCCAGCATGCTAGGAAATCTTTCCATTGCCTGTCTCCCTCTTTCACCTGGGTGGAAGTGGAGGTGAAGTGAACATACTTGGGCATATTTGATCCAACTGAGGTTTGCTTCCGGTAACCACGATGCTTTAAGGCTTATCTTCTGTGCAGATTACTTCCTAACACACAGTGGAATCATCATGGGCCATTAATACTTTTTTTTTGATAAGTAATGATTCTGTAGATTCCTACTGTAAAAAAAAAATAAAATGGGGATGTGGCTCATGTGCAGAGCGCCTGGAATGTCATCTCTCCCTGAGGAGAACCTGAAAAGTCTTCTTGCCAAAGAATCATGATGAAGCATAAAGAGAGTATCTTGGAGCTATGGAGCATGTGCAGGCATTATATAACAAAGAATAAATTAATAATGGTTATTATATTTAAACATGTGTCTTGCTTACTTTTTCCCCCCAGAGAGCCAGTTGTTAAATTATTACTGGCACACCCTTGGAATGGCTTATGAATTTAACTGAATTTTATTGTAGAAAAGGAAATTACGAAATTGACAGTTTCAGAAGAAACCGATAAGACTGTTATGAGCTGATGCAGATTGAAGTGATCAGAACCAGGGGAAAAATACACAATATAATGTTATTTAAACAACAACAACTTTGAAAGCCTTTAGAACTCTGATCACTTTAGAACAATGATAAATCATTATTCTAGAATCCTGAAGATGAATGACACTACTGATCTTCTGCCAGAAAAATATGAAGGACTTTACGATGCAGAATGGGTATATGTTGTCAGATATGACCAAAGACAGAATGTATTTTGCTTTACTACGAATATTTATTATAAGGGCTTTATTTTGTTTATTTTTATTGTTCAATTAGGGGAGGAAGTCAGAGAGGAGATGAATGTTTATTAATGGGAAAAACATAAAATTTAATTTTAAACCCTCTGGGTAGGAAATGGGGAAAAATGTAGGGCTGTGATTTGTATCAAGTGGAGAGAGTACACATCTGGATCTCAGATCTCTCAAAGCATGAAAAGAACCTCAGTCCTCCTTCTTGCCCCATGCCATCCTCCAACATATACACTTTAATACTTCATTTTGTCATGAAGGTGGCCCTGCATTCTCAAAGGAAATGGCCCTTTGTGCATAAGCTCTGGCACGTCCCACTAAGCTGGAAAAGAGCATGGGCTTATGTACATACCTTGCAAGAGCCAGTCTAGTGGAGTTTAGAGAAGTTCACCATACAACAATTTCTTTTGTGGTTCAGCAACAAATGAAACTGTCAACTAATGTATGAAATGCCTTCTATCTATGTCAGTGGAGAGATCATTCACATTAATGAAAACACGGACCTTTGAAATGCTGAAGTAAACTTAGGAAAATCCAAAGGAAGTTCAACAATTGTTTTATTGTCCAGACCAGAACATCTGGCATCACCTTGATGCATAGTGTCCCTTATCAGATTGCTAGGACATTTTTCTACTTCATCCAGGACAGCTGGGTGGGAAGAACAGCCAACAGGGGATACTTATTTTCCCCCAATCCCTTCCCTGACTCTAGGTCATATAGGCTCCATGTGGGGTTGCTGGACAGGAATAGCAATGAACTGAGCTGCTTATAAATACTTGGATGCACTCAGAATCACCAATCCCTCCAGTGAGATAGAACACCATTGAGCCTTAACATTTGCCCTAATACTGAATCCTAACGTCTTTTAGACCTTTTCATGTACTCTGATGTTATGACCTTCAGACCACGAAAACCATCGCTATCTCACCTGCTGTTGTACCCTGAGGATCCCTGGGACTTTCCATCCTACACCCAGGGATGTGCTAGTAAGTGGTTAACAATTGGCTCTCTGATACTGATATTTTTAATATGTATTATTAGCATTTTCTCTGTCATTTCTGAAGTCTAGACAATCAACAAAACAATAAAGCAAGCTTGGACTTGTAGTGTTTGCTGATTCCCAAAGTATAAATGCTCACACTGAAAATTTAACAACCTGCTCCTGTGAGCCTGGTGGGCTCCATCCAGCAGGGCCCTGCATCTGTTTAACCCTGAAACCTTCAGACTTCCAGGCCTTTCTATCTACCCTATAGCTGACCTTTCTTATATAGGTCTCCCCCAAATATAGTGTGAGCCTCTTGAGATCAGATTTAGATTTAACAAATATTTATCAGGCACCTACTATGTGCCAGGCACCAAGCTAAGCACTTTACATGTATGATCTCATTGTATATTCACAACAACCATGCGAAGTATTCACAACAACCCATTCTACAGATGAGGAAACTAAAGTAAACCTAGGTTAAGTGACTTGCCCAGGGTCACATAGCTAGAAAGTATTAGGCCAAATTTGAATTCAAATCTACTTGACTGCAAGTCCAGGGCTGTGCCACCTAGTTGCCTCTGACAGAAACTGCCTTGATTTTTCTTTTGTATCCCCCAAACTTAGCTATGTGCTTGGCACATGGTGAGTGTTCAATAAATGCTTTTCAGAATTAATTAATTTATTAATTATCCTTTGCATCTTCCCCTATTTTATCACCTTCCCCATGCCTTTCTTTAGAGCCCTGAGGTTTTAACACCCATAATTCCTTCTACAAAATGGCATTATGTGCAATGCCTATTGAACAACTCAGTGACAAGCCAAATTGTGATTACATGTCAATCAATGAGCATCTATTAAGTGCTTACTATGTATCAGACACTTTTCAAGGTGCTGAGGTTCAAATACAACAGGCAGACAGATGGTCCCTGACCCCCAAAGATGAAAGAGAAAGAAAAAAGGCCATTGAGAAGGTTGTTGTAATGATCCAAGGGAGAGAAGAGGTGAAGGCCTCAAGTGGGGTTTGGGATGTGCAAGTGAAGAAAATGGGGATGTGCAAGATGTATTGTGGAGGCAGGAATGAGAAGACTTTAGAACTAATTAAGTATGGCACGTAAGGGAGAGTAAAGAGATGATAACCAAAGATTTGGAACTGAAAGAAATTACAACGAAACACAGAGAGACAGAGAGGTAGAAACAGAAGGAAATATAGGGACGGAGACAGAAAGACATAGAAAAAGAGAGAGACAAAAACAGAAACAGAAAGAGAAGATAAATAAACCAGGAATAGAGCTTGGAGGATCAGGATTTGATTGACAAATGGGACAGCCAGCAAATGGATGGTTAAAATATGCAGCCCATCATCAACCTTAAGAAAAAGCCTTTTAGTTGTTGTCTTTTATTGGCCAAAGACCAAGTGTCTGTGGATTTCTTTATAGTACTGAAGACCAGAAATTTAACTAGGTATTGTTGCCTCTTGGGGAAAAGATCATGAAGTGCATCCTCAGATGATAGGTCTGGGTTTGGGAAATCACTTTCAAATTGACATTTGGGAGCTACCTATCAACTCATTTACCTTCCTAACTAGGCACTAAATGTTTTGTGTTTTTTTCCCCCATGTAGCTGAATGACCGCAAAAGCTATTAACACCTATAAAACTGGCACCCAGGCCTTGCTTCTGTCACCTCACCTTGGTTTCAGCTGTGCATAGGTGAATACCATAGCCTGGTGTTCAATACCTAAATTTAGCCATGAATCAGAGTTTTGTTCTCAATGTTTTATCTTGTTTTTTTTTTTTCTTATAGAGCAAATCTTTCATAGCAATCTGAACTAAAGATCCCAAGAGGCTTGAATTTCTCATAGACTGACCTCTCTCCCTAGTAAGACTTTCGGGATAATTGCTTCTTTTGTCAGTCACCCAGAGGAGGGGGATATGTGGTTGGAGGGACCATGGTATTCAGCATTCTCTTGGTACAGTAATCTTGAATATTGCTTCTGTCTTCTTTTCTTCCCTCTCCTCTGGGTGGCCAAGGCCACAAGGGTGAGTTGTGGAATGTAATAGATAGCTTCACCTCTGGGACACTACTAACCTTTTCTTCTTTCAAGAAAATCAGCAGAATTCAGAGGCGTTAATGTGAGACACAGACATTGGACCTAGTGGGTCATGAGCTCTTTGCTGGATTAGAGGTAAATGTCTGGGGGTAGGGAAGAAAAGAGAAAATCTGTTCAGTGAAAAGATGCTTCAGCTTCACAGAAATTTCCAAATGTAAAATGTTCCCATCAGCAAGAAGTACAAATCTAAAATAAGTAAATATGTTTATTTACATGTAAATATTTCATACTTTCCTATGCACAGCTTATTTATTGTCTCTGTTTTTGTCTCTCATTTTTTCTGTCTTTCTGTCTCTGTCTCTGTCCCTGTATTTCCTCCTGTTTCTATTTCTCTGTCTCTGTGTTTCTTTGTAATCTCATGAAGTTCCAAATCTTTGTTACCATCTCTTTACTTTCCCTCACTCCCCATTTTCAATTAGTTCTAAAAGTCTTCTCACTCTTGCCTCCACAATGCATTCTACACATCCACATTTTCTTCATTTGCACATCCAAAATCCTACTTGAGGCATATGCCTCTTCTCCCACTTAGGTCATTGTAAGAACCTCCTAAATGGCTCTCCCCTTCCCCGGTCTCTTCCATCTCTAATCTATCATCCACATGGCCACCAAATTAATATTTCTTATTCATTCATTCATTTATTGAGGCAATTGGGGTTAAATGACTTGTCCAGGGTCACATAGCTATTAAGTGTCTGAGGCCAAATTTGAACTCAGGTCCTGCTTCTGACTCCAGGGCCAAAGCTCTATCCACTGTGCCACCTAGCTGCCCCTAAATTAATATTTCTAAAGCAAATGTATGACTGTATCAATCTTTTGCTTAGGAAACTCTAGATTCTCAAATAAAAGACAAACTCCTTTCTTTGCCATTTAAAGCCCTTTACTATCTGGTTTGAACTATTTCCCGATTGGGTTCGATTTGTACTTTTTGCATGTTTAACATGCCGATAAAATGTGCCTAACATGACACTCTTCTTCCAGCCTCCATGATTTTGCACAGACTGTGTTGTACCTGGAATGTTCTCCTTTCTCACTTCTACCTCTTGCAAGCACTAGCTCTATTCAAGGTTTTGCTCAAGCACCACCTTTTCCACAAGATCTTTCCGGATTTCCCCAGTTATTAACTCTCTTCTCTCCACCCTCCAACCCTACATACTTTGTATTTGCATTTTTATCTACTTATCTGTGTATGAAACTTTTTTTCTTCACAGTAGAAACAGAATGACAAATTCACCAAATTAAAAAATCATACCCAAGAGTCTGCATGAAGACCTTCATTAAGGTGAAAACTCTTTATCTCCTGAAATAGTCTATTCCCTTTTCGACAGCAACAATTGTTAAGAAATTCATCTTGACAGACAATGTCAAGATGGTGGAGAACAAGTCAGAATTTTTGCCCAGCTCACCCAACACACCTCCTCCACAGCAACCTATAAAATGTGTCAGGTAGAATTTTGATTGGAAAATCCATGAAAAAGTTACAGTGGGTTATTTTTCCAGCCTAGGGCAGCTTGGCAGGGACTGGCCAGGAGTGCAGCCCAGCAGTAGCAGCAACAGGAGTGGCAGAGGTGGGAAGTATTTTAGTGCCCAGGCATAGCATGGGGTTTGAAATGTAACTACAGGGCAAGCAGCATTGGGGCATAAAAAGATTCCAGAGGGACTGATGAACCAGTGCTAGGAATAGCCATCTGGCAGCTCCATCACTTGTTACCCAATGTCAGGTAACAGTTCCAGAGTAGAGAGGAGCAGTGGTAAGTGAACAAGATCTTATATTTGTCTGGAGCAAAAAACAAGTTCCAAAATCTTATCCCAAGAGCAGAGAAAGGACTCAGTCCAACCCTTTAGCCCTATACATAAACATGCAGTGGAATAATCATGGCAGGAATGAAGACCAAAGGAGAGCCAAGCAGTACAATCACTTTGAATTTTCAGAACTTCTCAGCAGGGTAACAGTATCTGAATTCAGCATGTTCTACTGGAATTCAACCACATATAATCCAACAAACCCAAACATGGGTCAGGAACTTGAAGAGGGCATTGAACAAACCTCTTCACAGATCATACCACCTTGGAAGAACAGAAAACTTCCAGGCCCCCAGACTGAGCTGTCAAAACTTTTATGAAGAACATAAAAAGACAAAAACTCAGTCCAGACATTCCTCTCTCCCTGAAATGAGAAGAGTCAAATACAAACATAAAGTCCAAAATCAAGAAGTAGGCTGGAAAAATAAATAAACAAACAAAAGAAATTAATTGTGAAGAACAGCCATGCCAACAGGAAACAAAAACATCTATAAGCAAAAGCCTCAAAAAATGCAGACTGGACATGACTAAGAAAAAAATTTGATTTTTGAACTTTTGGGAGACAAGATGGCAGAGTAAACAGTAAGTCACTCTCACCCTCCCTTGTCAACCTTAAAAAATCCTAGAGAATGTTGCCCCAGGAAAAGTCTTGCAATAGTGGAGCCAGCAGAAAGACTACACAGCAGATTTTTAGTGTGGGAGGGGATTAACAGGAAAAGTCCCTCTTGCTGTGGCTGACAGGGACCAATACAGGATAGGAGCATTGCAACAAGACAGCAGCAAGCCTCACCTCAGCAGACCAGTGGGAGATCCTGAGCCCCAGGGTGGTGGAGCTGGCAAGTGCAAACACCAGGACACCCAGTGTGCCTTTGCAAAGCCAGGGGAATTGGCAGACACCAGCACACATGGGCATCCACCAGGGGCTGAGCTTACCCATGTTCTAGCACAGCCCTAGGGGAGGAGGGGACCTCCAGGTGCCAGACTACCCCTCCCCAACATCTCATGCTGTGAGCTTCAATGTAACTCGAACCAATACAGATAGACTTCACCTGGTGTTGGCACACACCAGCCAGCTCCAGCTCAGCAACAGGAAAGCTACAATATTATATAACTTTCAAGTGCCAGAACCAGAGGCCACCAAACACAAAGCCAGTAAGCAAGCCCCTAGCCCCCAGCACAAGAAACATGTGATAGAGCCCCTTGTGCCCCAGAAGCAGAGATCCACTTTAAAAGACTATTTATCTTATATCTGGTTATTTCCTTGAGTTGTCACTAAGTTTTAGAGAGTTATATTTGTTATTGTCTTTCAAAATGCTTATCAGCTAATTAGCTATGACTCACAGGTCTATAACTACTCCAAATATTGGGCACCTTTTTTTTCTAAATGGGCTAGTAACATAACCCAACAGTGGGAAATTGTTACCAAGGCTAGCATCAGTATCCATGAACAGAATATTATCAGCTGGTAAAAATGAGACCCTGAGATCTTCACTTTAAAACTTCCTGTTTAGATAGCAAATGCTAAGAGACCAATAGCTTTATGGGAGTAAGTGGGAACTCTTTGGAAAGCAGAATGTTTTATACAACATCAGATATAGTCACAGTGTTGGTTTGTTTTACTTAATTGTTTTTCTTAGTCACAATGGAGAGTTCAAGGAGTGGAATAAAACTGATGTAAAAACAAAAGACATAAATAAAACCTCTTTTTTAAAAAAGGGAAAAAAATTTAAAAGAGTTAAAGATTACATTTGTACATAGAGAGAGGATACATGTAATGCCCCACCCAACTTTATCATCACCCAGGGTCTTAGAGGGAATCCAATTAGATAGAGGACTTGAGTAAGATTACACTATGTTGAATTCATCTCAAAAGGCACTGGGACAAGGGAAAATGTGGAAGATTAACTTGCATTAATGGATCGTACAAGGAAAACTTTATACAAGGTGGGGATGGGGGGCAATTGGGCAACACTTGAACCTCACTCTCATCTGAATTGGTTCCAAAATGGAAAAATAAACACATACATATATATGGGTAGAGAAATCCATTTTATGCAACAGAGAAGTAAGAGGCAAAGAAGTTAAGAAAAAGAGAGTGCGGAGATAAAATCATGGATAGTTAAAGGAAGTAGTGGTCAGAAGCAAAATAGACTCTTGAGAAGTGGAGCAGTTAAAAAAGAGAAAGATAAGTATAACAGAATAGAATGAAGAGAGAAGTATAGGTAGCAATCAGAACTGTAAATGTGAACAAAATGAATTTACTCCTAAAAGGGAAGAGGAAAGCGGATGAGATTAGAAACTAGAATCCAACAATATCTTGTTTACAAGAAACAGATTTGAAACAGAAAAACACAGAGGTAAAATAAGAGACTGGAGCAGAATCTATAATGCTTCAAATTAAATAAAGAAGCAGATAAAACAAAAGTAAAGAGTTCTAATTAAAAGAGAAGAAAACTACATTTTGCTAAAAGGAAACATAATTAATTAATAACAATATTGTAAATATATGCACCAAAGGACCTAACATCCAAATTCTTAAAGGAAAAAATTAAATGAGTTGCAAAAGGAAATGTTATACAGGAGGAAAAACTATATTAGTGGAGAGCCTCAATTTACCATCTCAGACCTAGATAAATCTAACCATAAAATAAATGGATATTGTAGGTGTAATTGATTAGTTGGATAGGCATTTGGTTGGATGACCTTTAAGGTTCCTTGTGACTTTAGGATTGTGTCACCTTGTAGAAATTATTTAGTTAGCATCTCATTTCCTTAGGACCCTGCTAGGTCACTTCATGAACTAACTGAAGTTAATGGCTGAAAACTGGTAATAAGTAATTCATTAACTCTCCTTAGGATATTCCACAAATGTCCTTAAGATACATATTATACAGTAACTGCAATATTGTTTTATGAACAACTTTGAACAAATAAGTCATTTTGACTATTATAAATATCCAAATTAACTACAAAGGATGTATGAAGGAAGACACTATCTGTATCCAGAGAAAGAAGTGTGTATAGAAATATTTTACATATATGTATGTATATATATATATATATACACATGTATATGTAATGAATATGCATATGTATATATAATATGTATATATGTTTGTGTGTGTGTGTGTGTCTAATGGTAGCCATCTCTAGAGTGGGGGAGGGGAGAGAAAGAAGAAAAAAATAAATTTAAATGATAATTTGCATGATAGAAGAATAGCAAGGGGTACATGATAGATTTGCAGTTTCAAATGCAATCATCCTTTTTAAATTATACTGGAATTGCTTGTTTTATTCCTTAAATTTAAAATAAAATAAATTTTAAAAAGATATATACTATAATATTTTAGAACTGGAAGAGACCTTGGAAATTTTCTAGTTCAAATCCTTTTTTTTTTTTTTTTTTACAAATGAATAAACAGGGATTCAAAGCTGACATAGTATGAGAATTAGGATCAGGCTCCAAATCTCCTGATTAACCCAAAGAAATGAATCTGTAATGTTGGAATGAGAGTCACTATTAATTGTTTGATATCAACTTGGAAGAAGACTTTCAGTGGAAAGCCCCAGAGATCTGTGTTTGGACCTGTGCTATCAACCATTTTGAACTGGGACTTGGTTAAAGCCATTGATGACATATTTAACAAATTTATAGACAGTCCAAAACTAAGAGAGATAGCTAATACATTGCAGGAAAAAGTCAAGATTTTTTTAAATGTCTTTATAGGCTGGAACACTATACCAATGAAATATGATGGAATTTATTTGAGATAAACATAATATAAACTAAGGGTAAAAAAATCATCTTCACAATGATAAGATAGGGGATGTGTGACTAGATAACGGTTTGAAAATAATTGGGGATTAGTCAGAGATTTGAAAAACCTACCAAGAAAGGTAATGTATTCTTAGGATGTATTAATAAAGGCATTGTGCACAGGAATAAGGAAGTGATAGTCCCTCTGTATTCTGATTGTATCATATGTGAATTATTTTATTCATCTGGGCACTGAATTTTAGGAATGAGTATGATAAACTGGAAATTATTCAGAGAAGACCCATGATGATGAAACGCCTTATGTTCATGTCAGACGATTTGTGAAAAAATTAGGCTTCTTTTTCAATTATCTTTTCAAATACTATTTTATTCTAGTTTTAAAAATTTATGTTATGGAAATGCTTGTGCCATTTCACAGATAAAAAATAAATTTAAAGTGAAGAAAATAGGATATTCTTAAAGAATTTTGCCCTAAGTTTTGGCAGTATTCTGCTAAATTAATCTATTTCATTAAAGTAATAATTTATGAATCAGGAAAAAGAAGGAAACTGGGAATATTTAGTCTGGAGAAGTGAAGACAAGGGGTTGGGGGTGATAATGATAGCTTTCAATATTTGAATAGGTGGCTGGACCCAAAGTACAGGACTAGAACACATGATTGGAAGTTGGTGGTAGAGAAATGAGGTTTGATATCAGGAAAAAACTTCCTAACCATTAGGCCCATCCAAAAGTGGAATGGACTGATTCTGGAGGTGGTGCATTCCTCCTCACTAGAGGTCTTCAAATGGTGGCAAGATGGCAACACTTGTCTTTGTCATAGTAAGCATTCTTGTCTGGACAAGATGGCCTCGGAGGTCCCTTCCAAAGGTAAGATACTATAGTTAATCAGGGTTATTGATTGGCGGAAATGATTTGAAGTAGGTGGTTCAGAAGCCCTTAGGTGAATGAAAACACATATTAAATGCTTACTATAAACTAAATATCATGTTAAATAAGCTCTTTGAGCAGGAACTACTCTTTTTTGGGGGGCTGGTGTGGATAATAGGGAACTTGCAGATCCTGCCCCTAACAAAGCAAGTTGGTACTTTCTTTGCAAGTTATAGTCAGAATTGCCCAGGACAAGAGTGTAAGTGATTTGCCTAGGGTTACACAGAGTGTGTGTCAGAGGGAGGACTTACACTCAGATGTTTCTGGCTTTGAAGGCACCTTTCACTTTAATCTCTGCCTCTAGGTTCTGGGTACAAATTTGAAAAGTGAGGGGCACCTAGATGGCTGAATGGATAGAGCACTGAACCTGGAGCCAGGAGGACTTAAGTTCGAATCTGGCCTCAGACACTTACTAGGTAGGTGACCTTGGGCAAGTCACTTATCCCCAGTTGCCTCAAAAATAAATAAATAAATAGATAAATAAACATATAAAGTGAGATAGACCTTGGTTTCAAGGAGCCTGTGCTCTAATTGAGAGTGACAACACATGCAGGTAGAACATGCTATATAAGTGATAATCAAATTTTATTTCCATTTAACAGCCCTGATTGCTAGGCCAAGAGGGAACCCATGCTATTCAAGTTTTAAAAAATTGATAAAAATTTGCCGAATATTATAGGGGATATAACCAGAGATGTACTGATAAACATTTAACAATCAGCTCTCAAGAAAATTTAAACAAGACACACTTTAATGTCTTTTTTTTTGCTTTTTTTCTTTCTTTTTCTTTCTGTATATATTTTATTTAATATTTTAGTTTTCAACATTTATTTCCACAAGATTTTGAGTTACAAATTTTCTCCCCATTTACACCCTCCCCCCCATTCCAAGATGGCATATATTCTGATTGCCTCGTTCCCCAGTCAGCCCTCCCCTCTTTCACCCCCTTCCCCCCTATCCCCTTTCCCCTTACTTTCTTGAAGGGGAGGATAGATTTCTATGCCGCATTCCTTATATATCTTGTTTCCCAGCTGCATGAAAAAAAATTAAATTTTTTTAAGCATCTGCTTTTAAAACTTTGAGTTCCAAATTCTCTCCCCTCTTCCCTTCCTACCCACCCTCCCTAGGAAGGCAAGGAATTCAACATAGATCACACATGTATCATTGTGCAAAACACTTCCACAATGCTCATGTTGTGAAATGTGTTTGCTTTTGATTACTTCCACCCCCATCTGCCCTCCCTTCTATCATCCCCCCTTTTTTATCTCCTTCCCCTTACTTTTCTGTGGAGTAAGATACACAATTGAGTGTGTATGTTACTCCCTCCTCAAGTTTAATCCAATGAGAGTAAGATTTGCTCATTCCCCCTCACCTTTCCCCTCTTGCCTTCCAACAGAACTGCTTTTTCTTGCCACATTTATGTGAGATAATTTACCCCATTCTATCTCTTCCTTTCTCCCTCTCTCAATATATTCCTCTCTCACCCCTTAAATTTATTTCATTTTTTTAGATATCACCCCTTCATATTCAACTCATCCTGTGCCCTCTGTCCAAATTCCCTTCAACTCTCCTAATACTGAGAAAGGTCTCCTGAATTACACATATCGTCTTTCCATGTAGGATTGTAAATATGACAGTTCAACTTTAGTAAGTCCTGTATGAATTCTCTTTCTTGTTTACCTTTTCATGCTTCTCTTGATTCTCATATTTGAAAGTCAAATTTTCTATTCAGCTCTGGTCTTTTCATTGAGAAAGCTTGAAAGTCCTCTGTTTTATTGAAAATCCATATTTTGCCTTGGAGCATGATACTCAGTTTTGCTGGGTAGGTGATTCTTGGCTTTTATCCTAGCTCCTTTGATCTCCGGAATATCATATTTCAAGCCCCTTGATCCTTTAATGTTGAAGCTGCTAGATCTTGTGTTATTCTGATTGTGTTTCCACAATATTCAAATTGTTTCTTTCTAGCTGTTTGCAGTATTTTCTCCTTGACCTGGAAACTCTGGAATTTGGTGACAATATCACTAGGAGTTTTCTGTTGGGGAACTTTTTTAGGAGGCGATCGGTGGATTCTTTCAATTTCTATTTTACCTTCTGGCTCTAGAATATCAGGGCTGTTTTCCTTGATAATTTCTTGAAAGATGATGTCTAGGCTCTTTTTATCATCATGGCTTTCAAGTACTCCAATAATTTTTAAATTATCTCTCCTGGATCTATTTTCCAGGTCAGTGGTTTTTCCAATGAGATATTTCACATTGTCTTTAATTTTTTCATTCCTTAGGTTCTGTTTTATAAGATCTTGGTTTCTCATAAAGTCACTAACTTCTACTGGGTCCAATCGAACTCTTAAGGTAATATTTTCTTCAGTGGTCTTTTGGACCTCCTTTTCCATTTGGGTAATTCTGCCTTTCAAGGCATTCTTTTCCTCTTTGGCTTTTTGGAGCTCTTTTGCCATTTGGGTTAGTCTATTCTTTAAGGTGTCATTTAATTCAGTATTTTTGGGGGTCTCCTTTAGCAAGTCATTGACTTGTTTTTCATGGTTTTCTTGCATTTCTCTCATTTCTTTTCCCCATTTTTCCTCTACTTCTCTAACTTGCTTTTCCAAATCCTTTTTGAGCTCTTCCATGGCCTGAGACCAATTCATGTTTTTCTTGGAGACTTTTGATATAGGCTCTTTGACTTTGTTCACTTTTTCTGGATGTATATTTTGATCTTTGTCACCAAAAGAGGAATCTAGAGTTTGAATCTGAGTTTGAGTCTGAGTTCATTTTTGCTTCCTGTTCATGTTCCCAGCCAACTACTTGACCCTTGAGCTTTTTGTCAGGATATGACTGCTTATAGAGTAGAGACTACTTTGTCCCAAGCTTTAGGGTTCAAGCACTGCTGTTTTCAGAGCTACTTTTACTCCATCGTAACCTCAGGCTGTGTCACAGCAGCTCTCCTCCTCCCACAAGAACTGCCAACCAGGACCACAATACAGATCTGAGCAGGCACAGCAAGAGAATCTGCCTTTGTGCCCACAAAGCATTCCTTGCATTCCTTCTCTGATCTGCTGCTAGATTCCTCCCATGGTGTAATCCAGGGACTCAGGAAGCAACTGATGCTGGCACTCTGGAAGCAGCTTCAGGAGCTTCCTGCTGCTGCTACTGCCACAGCTGCATGACCTCCTCCACCCCCAGCACTGGCAGCCGGACTGCTCTGAACTCAATCCCACAGTTTCCCCCTAACCTGTTCTTTGGTGTTTGTGGATTGAGAAGTCTGGCAACTGCCCCAGCTCACTGTTTCATGGCCCCAAGGCCTGTTCTGGCTGGCTGACTCCGGGTCTGGTTTGTCCTGGCCTGGCCCACCCTGGGCTTGCCTCACTCTCAGCACCCTGAGATAGATCCTTCCTAGAAACCATCCAGGCTCTCCAGGACTGGAGATCTGTTTTCCTTTGCTATTTTGTGGGTTCCTCAGCTCTAGAATTTGTTCAGCGCCATTTTTACAGGTATTTGGAGGGATTGGGGGGAGCTTAAGCAAGTCCCTGCTTTCCAGCTGCCATCTTGGCTCCACCCCTCCCCCCCACCTTAATGTCTAATATGAATTCTAATCATTTTCCTTAGGTCTAGACAATCAACAAAACAGTAAACCAAACCCTTATATATAATATTTGCCAGTATCCCAGATGTAAATGCTCACATTGAAAATCTAACAATTACCCTCCCCAGCCAGTAAAAGGTGGTTCCACACATCACTAAATACTATCATAAAAACTACATGCTCTCTATCCCAAAGAAGCCTACAGTTTATGGTATGTCTTTAGGTTCTTTTCCACCCAGGCTCAATCACCTCTTCTGTTTTAAGTCACTTTGGAACAACAAAGAATAAAGGAATTTGTCAATGAATGTTGCATAGAGGCCCAGAATGGAATCTGATGCTCCAAGTCTAGCTCAGAGATACTAATTTTGAGGAGTGTATGTTTTGAGCAAAGGAAAAACTAGCCATTTAAGTGATCTTTTATTTATTAAAAGGAAATCCCAGGGAGAAAAATAAAGCATAGGGCTCTAAAAAAATAATTCAGGCCAGGCTTTTTGCATTTGATGAAGAAATTGAAGTCCAGAGAGTTTAATTGAATTACCCAAGATCAAATAGCAATTTAGAGGCAGAGTTTTAAAGAGACCTTCGATACCTTATTGCCTCATTCAGGGTTCTTACCATTACACCCTACGGATTTTCAGTTCTCAATGGGGTAATGATCTCCTCTCATCCCCCTCTGCAGTTCCCTGACATCTGGCCATTTTGACAAGCAACACCAATGTCTTACAGCCTCAACTGAACATCTGGCATTAGGTGGAACACCACATGAGCTGAGACTATCTGTGCCCACTTCAATCATGCCTATATGGAAGAAGCCAAGATAAATCCGACCAAATAGACAGCTCATTGAAGGATCAGAAAAGAGCCATTTGGGATGTTAGAGATTTGTCCAGATGCTACTTGAAAAGCAGTTTAAGTAATATGAGCAGTCACTTGCATGGCAGGTAAAACTTAGTTCTTTGCTTTCCAGGCAGTCAGAACCTGGCTTCTGGAACTGGGATCCACATGGCCCTCTTTGGCAGGAAAAATGCACATTGACTTCACCTGATCCAGTCTTTTTCCTAGGTATGAAGAATCACTGCTCTCATCACACCATATCTCTAATCCATTTAGGGTAACTTTACTTAATCTCACCTAATAATCTGTATGCCATTGGCAAAAATTTAGAAGATGCCACCAACACCATGAAGGAAACATTCTCCCCCCCTCTATGAACTCTTCAGGGTCATCCCTAATGGAGGCTTTGATCCAGGACACATTTTCTCCTCCTCTCCTCCACCTCTGTGGCCAGAAAATTAAAAAAATGAAAATAACACCATTCAGAGTTTCCATAATGAGCTTTTTTCATGCCTTATCCACCCCCCCACCCCCACCCCCACCCAAGATGTCAGTGGCCTTATCTTAAATAATGTTTCCTCCACACAGAAGCTTTACTCCAGGTGAGTTTTCTCCTCCAATCTTCCCTCTTGTTCCAGGTTTAAAAAAAATAAACAAAGCAAAACGTGCTAGTTATAGTTCTCCTGTTCCTGCCCTACTATTTAGAGGTCTAGATCAGGGCTGTCCAAAATGCAGCCCGCAGTATGATTTTTATGCGGTCTGCCTGTGGGTTTTAATTTTTACAAGCAAAAAAATAAAATAATAATTTGCATGAAATGCATATTGGATTTTTTAATTCCATTGCTAATAAATAATATTATTGATGTTAATTTTCTTTGCTGTTTTTAAGCAGTATTATGGATGGAACATATCTCAAGGAATTTTTAACCCATCTGTGGGATGCATTCCATCTGTACAATGCAGACTAGTTAGTATGCACCTACCTTTATACTGTTGCGCTGTAGCTTGTTGTTTTGTGTTTGCTTTTGCACTTAGTGCCTTCCACTGTCGTATTGATGACGTGCATTCCCCCACTTTCTATTAGTGTACTGTATTTTAATACAGCCCAAAGATAACCTAAAGTTGGACAGCCCTGGTCTAGATCATAATAAACTGTGGTTAAAGTGTTTACTTATCAAACAGCCCAAAGATGTGATGATTAGCTTATTTAGATATCCTTTTTTTTGTAAGCAAAACAGCTTTAGGGAATTTTAATTTGCTGAAAAAAAAGTGGGATGCAGATTCATATTTGTAACCCATGCTTCAATGTATATTTACACGGGACTCTTCTCATTGGTGGAGATTGATGGCTCAATGTTCTACCCCCTTGTGAGAGGTGGAGTTGGGGAGGGCATGGGAAAGCTTTGAGAGAGAAGATCTAGAGTTGTAGACACTGGGTACTACAGGGAAAGAATGACTTTGGGAAGAAGTTTACATATAGAGGAGTCAGCACCTTGATTATGGCCCTATACCCAATTTACTACACTAGAAACTTATAATCTTGCTCCCAATGGGAAAGCTCATTTGTTTGTGTATTGTTTGGTATGTACTTTCATTTGCATACCTTCCCTGTTTTCCATTTGCCATTAGCTTGGATAAATGGGTTTATTTGGTATTTGTCATATATGTTCCTTACGGAACTGGTATTTGATGGAAAGGGAGTCAGGCCTTATATATATATACATACATATATATATATATATATATATATATATATATATATATATATATATATATATAGTTCTGGGAGCTCTTTCTTCTTTAAGGGATAGTGATAAGGAGCTAGCTTGAACCTAAAAAAATATTTCCCCTGGACTAAAAAATATTTAGGGGTACAGATAGATATAATTTTAGCTCTGTATCCCCTCTGCCTGAGGAGAGGAGAATGTCTAGCCTCTGACCCCAATTTCTTGCTTACTTTTCCTCATGTCATGAATCAAAATCTCCTTGGGAGAAAGGTGGAGAAGAAACTAGAGATATCTGTTCTTGCCTCCTAGTAAGACACACCTAGATAGATCCACGTGAATACAAAGCACACGAACCTCATATACATTATAAAATCCAAAAGTTACATGTAGGAGATTTGGTATGGGGAGCATAAACTAGTAGTAGTTGCTGGTGAAATCTGATATTGTAGCCTAGTTCTGTCTACCCTCCTTCTTTTGAAGGAAAATACCATTTGGTGTATTTAAAAATATCTAAATTCCTGAAATTTATAAAAGATGTCCAGGCATGGGAGACATCTAGTGATCTGTGGCGAGGTGTGAATGGACAGACATAAGAGAGAAAACAGTAGAAAATTGAAATATCTTAAGGGCCTATCGAAGCCTTCCTAATACTATCACTCCCAATCTACCATAAGCCTAGACATCTTGGTGGTTTGTTTGGTTGTTGGCCTTCATTCTTGAAAAGGACCAAAATCAGAACACTATGTTGGACTCAAGGTAAGGTGTGTCCAGTGCAGGTGATCAGACCAATATGAGCTTGGATGACTACAGGTCAGGCACAGATAGTCCATATGAGCATTTGCAGTGGAGATGTTTAAATTTGCACCTTCCAACTTTCTTTTGAGCTACTGCAGTTCTGCTTAGTTCATAGAGCACAAAACCTTTTTTTGATGAGGGCATGCCATGCTAAGAAGTTTTTTGCCAGTGTCTCCCAGTTCACATAATCAATTCCGAAGTAGTCCAAAATAATTGGACTGCTACTGGGGGGTTTCACTTCTTCTGACCACCACACAAGGTCTTGCCTTGTGTGAATTTTCCATAAAATAATCTTTCAGGCAAATGTACTTTTGGCATTAAACAACATGGCCAGCCCATCAGACTTGTGCAGAGCTGGAATGCTTGGCTGTTCAGTTTGAGAAAGGACTTCAGTGTTTGATACTTTATCCCGCCAGAGGATCTTCAGAATCTTCCTAAGACAATTTAAACAGAAGCAATTCAATTTCCTGGCATAACGTTGGAAGCCTGTCCAGATTTCACAGGCATCCAACAATGAGGTCAGGAGAACAGCTCTGTAGACCTTCCATTTGGTAAGCAGTCAAGTACTTCTTCTCTCCCACACCTTGATAACTAAATCAGGGAGAATGAAAACAAAGAAAGAAAACTATCGGAAAATGTCTCCAGTAAATAGCAGTCCAATTATTTTTTTTTATTTTTATAGGGTGTTTATTTTTTCCACTTAATGGTATTTTATTTTTTTCCAATCACATGTAAAGATAGCTTTCAACATTCATTTTTATAAGATTTTGAGTTCCAAATTTTCCCCTCCCTCTCCTCCCCCCTTCCCAAGACAGCAAATGATCTGATATAGGTTATACATGTACAATCGTGTTAAACATATTTCCACATTAGTCATGTTGTGCAAGAAGAATCAGAACAAATGGGAAAAACCATGAGTAAGAAAAAACAAAACAACAAACAAAGTGAAAATACTGTGTTTCAAAATGCATTTAGACCTCATAGTTCTTTCTCTGGATGTGGATAACATTTTCTATCATGAGTCTTCGAATTATCTTAGATCATTTTACTGCTGAGAAGAGCTAGGTCTACCATAGTTGCTCAACACACAATGTTTGTTACTGTGTATAATATTCTCTTGGTTTTGCTCATTTCACTCAGCATCAGTTCATGTAAGTCTTTCCAGGTTTTTCTGAAATCTCCCTGCTCATCACTTCTCGAGGAACAATAGTATTCCATTATATTCATATACCACAAATTGTTAAGCCATTCCCCAATTAATGGGCATTCCCTCAATTTCTGATTCTTTGCCACCAGAAAAACAGCTGCTATAGATATTTTTGTACATGTGGGTCCTTTTCCCTTTTTCATGATCTCTGTGATACAGACCTAGTAGAGGTATTGCTGGACCAAAGGGTATGCACAGTTTTACTGTCCTTTGGGCAGAGTTCTAAATTGCTTTACAGAATGGTTGCATCAGTTTACAACTCCACCAACAATGCATCAGTGCCTCAATTTTCCCACATCTTCTCCAACATTTGTCATTTTCCTTTTTTGACATATTAGTTAATCTGATGGGTGTGAGGGGGTACTTCACTTCTATTTCTCTAATCAATAGTGACTTAGAGCATTTTTTCATATGGTAGCTTTAATTTCTTCCTCTAAAAATTGCCTGTTCATATCCTTTGACCATTGATCAATTGGGGAATGACTTGTATTCTGGTAAATTTGACTCAGTTCTCTATATAATTGAGAAATGAGGCCTTTATCAGAAACATTGGTTATAAAAATTATTTCCCAGCTTTCTGCTTTCCTTCTCATCTTGGTTACATTAGTTTTGTTTGTGCAAACCCTTTTCAATTTAATTTAATCAAAATTACCCATTTTGCATTTCAAAATGTTCTCTATCTCTTCTTTGGTCATAAATTCTTCCCTTTTCCATGATAGGACAGGTAAACTATTCCTTGTTCTCCTAATTTTGGTGTAAAAAATTTAAATAAGATTTTAGCAAAGAAACTATAGCAACACAACACAAAGATTATACATTATTTCAAGGTTGGATTTGTACCCGTTATGCAAGGTTTGGTTCAATGTTAAGAAAATTGAACATAATGACAATATTAATAAGAAAACCCATGATTGTATCAACAGCTTTTCTATTAACAACAACAAAAACACTAGAAAACATAGAAATGAATGGACTTTTCCTTTATATGGTAAATGATATCTATCTAAATCCAACAGCTAGCATTATATGTAATGGGGATAAACTAGAGTCCTTTACAATATGATGGCGATGAAGTGAAAATATTCACTGGCATTTGATATAGCAATCTAGTTGCTATATTTAGTGGCACTAGCAACAAAGTAAAAAAGAAAAGAAATTGAGGGAATCAGTATAGACAAAGAAGAAACAAAATTATCTCTTTTGCAGATGATACAATTAGAGAATTCTAGAGTCAACTAAAAAGTAAAAAACTTCAGCTAAGTTGTAGGATGTAAAATAAATTTATAAACCATTAGCTTTTTCCATATTACCAATTAAACCCATTAGGAGGAGATTAAAAGAGAAATTACATTTGAAAAAAAAACTGTGCTAAGTGTTAAGGATGAAAAGAGTTGTCAAAGAATTCAGAATCTTACAAAGGAGAGAACATGGTAACAAATGTTTGTTGTTCTTTGGTTATTTTTCAGTCATATCTGATTCTATGTGACCTCAGGGTTTTCTTGAAGGAAATGTCTGGAAGGTGCCTATTGTAGATGGCCTTCTGATGGGAGTAGTTCAAACAAAGAGAGAAGGACCTCTACCATCATCAGTAAAGGACAGAATTCCAATGTTTTATTTTCCTAGAGGATGTCCAAAAGAAAAAAGTGAATATAAATGCCATAATTACCAAGATGGAGAAGACTTTTTCTCAGTTTTTAAATGAGAGAGCCACTTTAGAAGATATGGGTAAAGTTGTAAAGGCCTGTGGATATCTGCTTTACTGTGAAGGATTATTGTTCTATGCTACTAGGGGAAAGTGAACTGGATATGTGTCCATTCATAAGTTTATTGCAATGTAGAGAAAAATTCTTCAGAACTGCCATGATGCTGGTGCAAAGTTCACTCATCTTTTAACGAATCCTGGGTGCAACTATTTGGTATAGGAAGACTTCATTTCATTTTTTGGGAGGACGGGATGTGAGGCAGTTAGGGTTAAGTGACTTTCCAAAGGTCACACATCTAGTAAGTGTCAAGTGTTTCAGGCCAGATTTGAACTCAGTGCTCTCCTGACTCCACGGCTGGTGCTCTATTCACTGTACCACCTAGCTGCCCTGACTTCATTCCATTTTTATAAGATATAGTGAATAGTCATCCTGGTTTGCCATTTTTAAAGGAAGCATCTGAATTTCGTTCTCAGTATATTACCACAGTCACACAACAGATTTTTAATACAGTAAATAGGTCCTGGTCTGGGAGAATCACTTTGTTGCATTATTGGAAAAGGAAGCTGATATTAACCAGTTGACAGAGTACTTCTCTTCTGAACATTTTATGTCATTTATTGTAAATTATGGGAACTAGACATTGACCATGATCTCTTTATGGATCCAAAAGACTTAGATTGACATGACGACCACACTATATCTGGTAGGATGATTGAGAGAATATTCTTAGGAGCTGTGATAAGGGGCAGAAAGATACAGAAGGAAGGGTAAACAAACTATGCTAATTTTGTCTGGTTTTTGATGTCTGAAGAAGACAAAACAAACTCAAACCAATGTTGAATATTGATTTCACTGCATTGATCTTGATGGAGACAGAGCATAATCAATGTATGAGCTGGAATATTTCTGTAAGGAACAGTACCCAAAACTGGATAATATGGCTATTGAGTCTCTACCATTTTAAGATTTTCTTTGTCAGGTGTTAGATCTTGTGAAACCACAGTGTGAAGGAAGGATTACTCTCCATGATTTAAAGAAATGCAAATTAGCAAATTTTTTGATACATTTTTCAACATTAAGAAATATCTTGACCATGAACAGAAAGATCAGATTTCTGCAATTAGGTATCCTGAAAGTGAAAGCCAACAGCTCTCTGACCTAGAGAAATATGCTGCTGAAGAATATAATGTTTGAGAGGCTGAAGAAGCAGCTGGTGACCAATGGAATGATGGTCATGAAGCAAAATTGAATCCTCTAGATCAGAAGGCCAGTGCACTAAAATTTCACTTGGATAAAAGACCTTGCTTTGAAATGTCTTTGCCTGTGGGTGGTGTAGATTTCGATGAGTATGACGATGATATGGAGATATTCTGATTATAACCCAACACAAAAAAGCTGTAGCAGGCTTGCTACAACAGAAATTATCAGTGGCTTTGTTTCCAGATACTACCATTTTTTGTGGCACAAAATATTATTTAAATACCTTTTATAGAAAATGAAGTACATTTTTATGGAATGATAATTTTGTATTTATCCAATATTCAAGTTGGTAAAATAGATATTTATTTATAGATGGGGCATATTTCCTTAATTGAAATGATTTTGTGTTCTCTAAAGCCTCTGCTATCTTACAAGGTAAGTATGTGCAGTTCTTTGCAGTTAATACATAGTACACTGACACCCTAAGGCTGTGAAAAACTACCCATGACCCAGGAGTAAGGGGCTCCTTATTGAGGATCCCTATTGCTTTTGATCCTAAAAGGGAAAAATAAATAACACCTTATACACCTGGGAAAAAGAAAAAGTATGGTGGTAGTTTTATTTTTTAAAAGCTGTCATTGATATGCTTTAATTTGAAAATTAAGTATCCTGGCACATACAGGAAAAATTTTAAGTTTTTAAAAAGTGGTTCTCCCCACCTGTTTATTGAGTTCCATAAATCAGGTTTACCTGATTGATGTATATCATAAAAGTACTCCTTAACATTTGAAGTTGGTTAGTATTTATGCCTGATATTCTAGCGGGATGTTTTTACTCTCTAGAGAAGGGCTTTTATTCTGGGCTTTTTAAAAACATGTTAATGTTTCTTGATCTGTGATATGCACTAATATGTTGTGGCACTTAAGGCTTCTGTTTCTTCCTCTTTGATAGGTTGGTTATTGACACATTCCATAAATATATAAACAAAAGTGTCATAACAGCTTAAAATTCTGCCACCCAACCTGCCTATCTCTATAGCAAGAGAACGTGTAATGGATGAGAGATTTTTGCTTCAGTTTCATAAATCATAAGGTTGTAGTGCCTTGAAATGTACATAACAGTATGCAAAGAATTTGGGTATTGGATGTGTTCAACAAATTTATTTGAATGTTTTCATGTAAAATGTACAAAAAGATGCAAAATTCCTTTTGTTTGCTGTGTAAATAAGTTTAAAAATGTTTAAAATTCATGTTTATATTTTCAAATAAAGCACTTAAAGATTTAAAAAAAATTTTGTGATGACTACCATAGCTGGAATTAGGCATTCTGATGCTGAGGGTAAATCGATCTGATGATTTGGGGATGATGGACCAGTTGGCCCTGTTCGGATGTTGTCTTTCTGGAGGAGTAGCAAATCATCCCCCAAAGAGTCTGTCTGCACCCTAGAGACCTCTGACTTGCCAGTCTCTAAGAGTGAACAGAAGCTACAAGTAGGTGAGTATGTCAAGAGTGGAGTGAAGGCACTGGGAAGGAGGTACAAAAACGACAGAACCCTTGCCACCAGGCAGGAGTTCTCAACCAGTTTTTGTGTGTCATGGAACCCTTCAGCTGAATCTGATGGCCTCCTCAGAATAATGTACTTAAACGTGTAAGATAAAATAAAATCTAAAAATGTACAGAATAAAAATGTATGAAATAAAATAAGATTATAAATAAAATCAATTATTTTGAAATAGTTATAAAAATATGTGTATTTTACAATACTTGTTCACTGACCTGAAGTTAAGAACTCCTCGTCTAGTAAGTAATGGCCTAGCATGAGGTGATGTTTGAGGGATCATGCTCTGATACAGGGGCCAAGCTGAGGGGGAAAGGAGGACTTTAAGGCACAAGGATAGCGGGATGGAGTATACCTTCCTCAAGGTCAGTACCTTGAGATAAAGTCCCCTACATCCCACTTTATTTACATCTCTGTTGTCTACTACTGATATCATAATAACAGATAACATTTATATAGAGCTTGCTAGGTGCCAGGCATTGTGCTGAGCTCCTTAAAATTATTATCTTAATTAATCCTGACAATAACCCTGAGAGGTGGGTGTCACTATTTTACAGTTAGGGAAACTGAGGTATTTAGCAGGTAAATGACTAGTCCAAGGTCATATAGCTAATAAGTCTCTGAGGGAAAATTTGAATGCAGGTCTTTCTGACTAGACCCAGTGACTAGACCTAGCTGACCAGCCTAGTGTTCTAGACCTAGTGTTCTAATTAGCTGACTTCTATAAGTAACATCAGGCTGATTGAATCTTCTGTTTACAGATCAGTTCTAATCCAATTCTAATAATATTACAAAGAGCTTAGCAAGGAGGCTGTGATTATTTGCTTGTTCACTAAGTATGGTATAATTGGAATCAGCTCTGGATGCTGTAACTCACCTTCTAAGATGGTTCTCTATTTTCCCTATATTTACATAAGCCAGAATTCTGAGAGATTATTTTGGCTAATCACAGTTTTACTTAAAAATAAGGCATTTGAAAAAAACTCACTGTGTTAATGTCAGTAAATGTTTCTGACTTCGCTGAAACTATTCAACTATTTTTAAAACTGGTATCACAACACATAGTGTGCCTCAAAACTGCTAGCAGTAAATTCAGATTGCAAACAGCTACTGTCATCTTTGCATTTCTTCTTCTGTTTGGGCTTGGGGATTGCAAAGAGAGTTAGAGTAGAAATAGATTCCGAATAGAGTCCAAATAGAATTGGGAAGGATCTTAGAAGCCATTTAGTTTGACTACATTGTGATTTAAAGCAAGCCTCTTCACTTTTCATTTTCCTTATCTGTAAAATGGGAGGCACATCATGATCTCCAGAAATTCATCATTCTTCGAGATGGACTCAGCACTGTAACTCACACGTTCCCACACTTAGCACCCCAGCTGGAGGACTCTCTCCACAGCCCATCTCCACTGCTCCTCAGCTTATTTTTATGTGCTCATGTGCAGTGGCTGCCTTTTGTCTTTCTTTGTATCCCCAACACTTAGCACAGTGCCTTGCACTTAGTAAGTATTTAATAATAAATGTTTATTGACCTCTGATTCTGGAAAGAGGAATGACTTTGAAGTCATGAAAACCTGGATTCAGGCTCTGCCACTGACATACACTGGCTATCTGATCATGGGCAAGTCAGTCAATCTTTGAGAGCCCCAGATCACTCGCTAAGATTACCAGTTGCTGACCTACATTCTGTGTCCAGAAGTGGACACAATCTGGCAGATGTGGTTCATTACCTTCCCTCACCAGCATGGCATAGTAACAAGAGGGTTATACAGGAAGTAGAGAAGAACAGGATTCAAATCCCATCTCAAAGGCTTCCTAGCTCTATAACCCTTGGCACTTTAAGGTCACTTAACCCTCTTTCTGATCGAGGTCTGTGATCCTACTGAAGCAATCTAAGATTATATTGGAAGAAGCTAAGTGGTACAGTGTATGGAGTGCCGGGCCTTGAGACAGGAAGACCTGAGTTCAAATCTGGCCTCAGACACTTACTAGCTCTGTGACCCTGGGCAAGTCACTTAATCCTGCTTGCCTCAATTTCATCACCTATAAAATGAGCTAGAGAAGGAAATGGCAAACTGCTCCAGTATCTTTGCCAAGAAAACCCCAAATAGGGTCACGAAGAGTTAGACAAAACTGAAATGACTAAACAACAAAATTATATTATCTCTTCAGGCTGCTACATCACACCCTTGTCTTCTATCAAATTTTCCATATACTCAAACTCATTCTTTTCCTAAGGTTTACTTCCTAGCCATATCACTCCTATTCCATTTTAGTACAACTGAATTTTTTAATGAAGTCACAAGGCTCTATCTTTACCACCATTACATTCCATTTTATTAATTTCAGCACACCACTCTAGCTTGGTGTAATATTTTTAGAGCTCAGTTCCACCGTCCAGTCTATTTAGCAATCCCTCATGGAGGAAGAGACTTCATGTCTTCTGTAAATTTGATAAGGATACCAGCTATATCTATGTCCATGTCATTGATAAAGATGTTAAACAGAACTAGGTCAAAAAACAGCTCTGAGGCTCTCTATACAGCTTCCCCTCCAGACTGACACTGATCCATTAATCAACATATCCTGGCTTTATTCAGTCAACTGATTCTGAATCCACTGAACTGTACATAATCTAGTCTGGTGCTGGGCCTGGAGTCAGCTTCCTGAATCCAAATCTGGCCTCAGACACTTACTGGCTGGGTGACCCTGGGCAAGTCACTTCATCCTGCTTGCCTCAGTTTCCTTATCTGTAACATGAACTGGAGAAGGAAATGGCAAGCCACTCTAGTGTTTTTACCAAGAAAACCCCAAATGAGGTCATGGAGAGCTGGACAGAAATAAAAATTTCTAGACTACAGCGCCTGTTAATGATTCAGGGATAAAGTGGAATGGAGATTGAGTCAGGTCCCTGGGCTGCAATCCTGCATCATAAGAACAACCACAGTTCCATTTTCAAGATCAGAAAAATGAGGAGGGTAAATTCTACATAAGGGAGAGTCTTAGTGCTATGTACAATGTTCTGCTCTGTTCTGTAATATATATGGAAATGTACATTTTATTTAGTCTTTATTAGGCTCAGAAGAAAAATAAAATGAGGGGCTTGAATTTGATTTCTGAGATATATCTATGATCTTTATCTTCTTCCTATTTTATAGACAGTGAGCAATTAGATTAAGTAATTTAAGTTCCCTTTCATTCTGGGATTTCATCCACAAGTCATACTATTCATACTTAAAGCACTTTTATGTCCCAGATTTTTAAGGGCAGACCTGATTTCAAGAAAATCAAGTGTTCTTTTCATAACGTTTTGGAAAAAGGAAAAAGTTTTTTTGGCATACTATGTGCTAGACTTTTTATTTGAAAAATATACTTACTGCATTTAAAAAGTATAATTTAAAAATGTATGTTATGCCATTGAGAAAGGTCTGGTTCTTTCTGTGAGCTAACGTCAGTAAAGCAATTTTTGTTTCTAGTAGATGGAGCCCTGGGCCTGGAGTCAAGAAGGGCTGGGTTCAAATCCTATAACTGATGCTAGCTACCAGACCCCAAGCAAATCACTTAATCTCTTTGAGTAAGCCTCCCTCTGGCAAGTCGCTAAGACTTTATGTTCCCAAAGTGTCACTATCTGCTCCCGTGGAGGGAATTATCATATCCCTAGACCAAGAACACACACCAATACCAGGCAGACTTGCTCATTAACGCAACTTGATATTCCTTGGTTTGCCTGGGGGAGTGGAAGCCAGAAAGAGGAGCTGGCCCTAAGCTTTATTGCAAGGAAGAAGTAATTGGTGACACCTGACTGAGGCAAGAGAGTAGCTAATAGAGGATAAAGAACAGTTCCTGGTGTGCAAAAACTGACAGCCAATCACTGTAGTTTTAACCTGAAGGGCCCTGAGCTGTAGATGCAACCCAGCAGCACCCTACTTAAAATGCTGCTGTTTGGAAGCTGGGAGTCTACGATAGGTCCAGGGTAATGAAGAGAAAAGAGCAAGCCGATTTCAGATGTGATGCCAATTACATGCTTTTTTGCTTCCTTCATCCCCTACCTTCTTATAATTTGCATTGCTTTCTTTATCTGAGTTGTGCTGTGATATCTTACCTTTTGCTTGCAAATAATGCTTTCGGCTTGGTTTTAAAGTCCCATTCACTGGAGGGTGCCGTCTGCCCTCCAGTAAATCATTACTACCCAACAGACAACCGGATGATGTCAGCCTGTGAGTTTTTCCCATTTGATTGAAGCTTCTCAAGTGAGCTCCCCATCGCAGTGGTGCAGAAAATTAATTAGGATGTTTTATTTTCTCTGTTTAGTGAGAGCTAAACAGTATTTCCAGGTTACAATCATAATAAAAGGTAACTGCATGTAAGAATAAACCCTCAATTTGCCTCTTTCTCCAATGACTTCTAAATAGTAAAGGGAGATTTTTTTTCCCAAAAAAGTGGTCCAGAAAAGTGTGGTCTTTTTATATCAGGAGAATTCCCTGCATACTGACACTGATCGAGAGATCCCATTGCTTAGAGGTTTGTGTGTGTGTGTGTGTGTGTGTGTGTGTGTGTGTGTGTGTGTGTGTGTGTAGGTGGTGGGGAATAGTAGTGAGGAGTGGGGGGGAGGGTTCAGATTGTCATGCATTTGGATCAAGTGTTTTCCCTAATGAAAAAGGGTCTATTTTAATCATAGCACTGTGAATATTCACGTGGTTGGGGGAATAGAATTCTCATCTATAGCAAAAAGAATTGTTTGTTCATGTGAGTCCCTTAAATAACTGAGCCAGATGTCTTCAAGTCATGGCAAAAAGAATTGGTGGGGTATGTAGTTGTTTATTGTGGAATTAATCCATGTTACCCCTCTTCTTGTTCTCCCAAGGAAACCTACCAACAGTATGAAGAGAGGGGATTTTAACTTGGAAAATTCCTCAGCTAATTCTTCTATTAAGCACAAACTGTGCAGGGAACTGTACCAGCCTCAGTGGGGGCACAAAGATAAATAAGACATTTGCTATGTTCAAGGAGTTTGTAATTTAATAGGAGAGATCAGGCATGTACGCAAATAACTAGAATTGAAATAGAACATAGGACCATATGAATCCCGAGCTGGAAGGAATATGATAAATATAAGGCATGATACAGTTGGTAAAATAGAGTGACCTGAGTCCTGCTTCTGGCTAGTGCTGCCTGTGTGGCCCTAAGAAAGCCATTTAAACTCTCAGGGTCTTGGGCAACTTCCTAATGTATCTCCCCCCATGTACACAGTGCAGAATATGGGCAAATATCCTCTGAGGGCTTCCTGCTACCCAGGGTGACTCTTTTAATTGGTAGTTGGCAACCCATCCATGACTTCTCATCCTGTTTGACAAGTCATGACTGGGAACATGCGAATATGCTTCAATGAATAATAATTACAAGAAAACAGGAAAAATATTTTCATGTAAATTTCTTTTCTGCATGCAGACAGTGGATGAAATTTTTTGTGACTCTTGAGGAGGAATTCTGAGCTTTATACCTGCATAAGTTCTCCAGAGAGAATCATCTTAACGTACCAGAAGACTCCCTCTTGACCACTTAATAACAACAACAAATGTGCAACATGAAAGTTACAAAAATTTAGCACCTACCAAACACCTAGGAAGACATGACCTGATGGCTGCCTGTCTTTCATGGACCAACAGATAGATGACAATTCCCTATGATGAAAATATAGACCTCCAAAAATTCTGGACAACTAAACCATTAAACTGGAGTAGAACCAGCCATCATCGAATAGACAAGTTGCTTACAATCAACATCGATTCATAAAACATCAGAACAATGATAGCTGTCACCATCTTAAATACCCATGATCATACATGACTGTGACTGAAAAGCTTTCAGAATAAAGAGCTCTAGCAGAGAAGAACAAGATGTGGAAACAGGGTGAGGTACAAATCATGCCCATCATCCTGTCTGCTACCGGAGTTTTACCAAGATGCTTGTGGGAAGCCTACAAAGCCTCATACTTTTATCCAGCTATAAAAAGTAGTTATTTTATCCATGTGGGCAATACTCCATAGACCATTAAATACAAAAGCGAAATAGAGAATTGCCCCAAGACCATTTTTATCTGAGCCCCATCATAAAGAAGAGAGTAAGACAATAATAATGATAACAACTACAGCAAACAACATCCTTTCGCATGGCACTTTCAACTTTGTCAAGTGCTTTCTGGGATAGAATTCTATGACAATGATAGGGTAAGTATGACTCCCCTCATTTTAGAGATGAGTAAACTGAGGTTTTGAGAGGTTAGAGGTTTCTCAGAATTATAGTACTAGTATACATCAGGACTGGAATATATTTCTGGTGCCACAGCCAATGTTATTGGTGGTATTTATTTGTTGTTCTGCTATACCACTGCCTATCAACATTCAGACTCTCAAGTAGCCAATCAATTAAGTGTTTACCATATGCCAGGCCCAGTGATAACTAAGTTCTGGGTATCCTGTATATGACTGTTGGCATGTTATTTCCCCTATTAGATTGTGAATTCTTTGAGGTCAGTCTTTTGTCTTTTTGTATCCCCAGACGTTGGCGCAGTGCCTGACACATAGTAATTGCTGTCTTGATTGATTGATACAGAGAAAGGCAAAAACAGCTCCCAGTCATCAGGAAGCTCACATTCTAATAGAGACACAACTTGCTAACAACTAAGCAGCTAAAAGATACAGGGTAAATGAGAGCTGATATCAGAGGGAAGATGCTGGTAAGGGGGTGGGAGTGGGAACAGCTCCCTACAATAGGTAAGATTTGAGCTGAGCCTCGAAGGAAGGAGACAGAGGTGAAAAGGGATAATACTGCAGCCATGGGATGAATCCAGGCAGTGAAAAGGCAGTCAGGAGACAGTGTGCAAAGAACAACAAGAAATCCAATTTAGATGGCTTATACAGCACATGGAGAAGTAAAGTACAAGACCAGAAAGGCAGGAAGAGGCTGAATTGCTAAGAATTTTAAAAGCCAAACCGAGGGGGTTGTCTGTCTATTACCCTTTGCTATTGCTTCATGACTGGCCCCACTGCTTTCCCAGTCATAGAAGTCATCGATGACATCTATTTCTTATGCGTAAATTAATGTTGGTAATACACTACAATGAGTAATAATTGCAGAAAAATGGGAAATTTATTTCCATGTAGCTCATAGGAATATAAATTTTGAACTGGAAGGAACTTTGGAGGACGTTATGCTCGTATGCCCTCTCCTTTTTCTGATGAGGGAACCGAAGTCTAGAAGAGTTGATAGATTTGCCCAAGGTCAAACAGGAAAGAGAGCAGATCCAGCATTCAAGTCAAGACATTCTGACTCCAAATCCATCACTCTTTCTAATACAACATGAATGAATGAGTGAATAAAAACACTTATTAAGTGCTTACTGTGTTCCAGACACTGTGCTAAGCTTATGCTGACTTTGCTTACAAACTTACAGGAAGAAGCCTTTTTTTATCACATGATGTATTGTAAACCAAAAACTCAGGATCGGGACTAGTGGGAAGAGAATGCTGCTTTCTCATCACTCTCGAAAGTTATCCTTGGTTATAAGATGTCCTTAATAGTTTTAATTCGTTTTCACAATCCACTAGAAATGGTTAGGCCATGACAATTAAGTGGAGTGGGAAGGAGGGAAGGAGGAGAGAAGAAGGACAATTATTTATCCAGGATATCACTTTTCTTTTTAAATTAGTACTTGGAAACTAAATCTCCTCCTCTATTCCCTTCTCAAACACCAACTGCTGCCCCTACTGTGAAACATTTATCCTCCCCCATTCAGTTCAAGGGCCTCTTCAAGTTGGTTGTTGGAATGAAGAGATAATGGCTTTCTATATAGTAAACGCAGTCTGGGGTTAGCAATTTCTCTGAGTGTTGGTTGGCTGTCATTTCTATGTAATAAACGGTCACCCAGAGACCAGCCCCCTCAGTGCCTAGGGCTTTAACCTGCTAGTGTGCATCCCTTTGTTAGTCGCTCAGCAACAGGGCCATTGAAAAGCAGTAGTGACTTAACACTGCCCTTTTCCCAGCTTGATTTCTATGGACAAATAATTAGAGTTGAATGGAGGTGGAAACACTGAGCAATCAAGGGGCAGAGTCCAAGAATGTATCTAATTTCACAATCTGCTGTTTCAGGGAGTGAAGTGGTACCATCAGTTCCATTTAGGAAGGAGATAGTGCAAAGGAAGAAACCAAAGAAACATTGTTAGAATTTACAAAACATACCACTTGACCCAAAGAATAAAAAAAAAATATCATTCTAACTATGTACGTGTGCGTGTGTGTGTGTGTAGAGACATACACGTATATATTATGTATATATGTATGTACACACACGTGTGTATATGTGTGTATGTACACACATGCATGTGTGTAAATGTATGATATATACGATATAATCTGTTACTGTGTTTTAATCCTCCCCCTGACATTGTCATGAAAACTTGATGGAGAATGACTGCTAGTGAGAAATCTTACCTGGGGTTCTCCAAATTTCCAGGGCTTTTGACTAGAAAAGGAATTTCTTTCTTCTAGGAAGTCACAAGGCTGAGATGCAGAGAGAAGCCCTGTGGAGAGAGAGAAGAAAAGGCTAGACAAGCATGAACCATGCCAGTCCCATGTGCTTTTCCTGATGAGCCAATAGGGAATTAGGGGACTGCCTCTGCTACAGAAAGCAGGGAAAGCAGGGAGACTTGTGATCTCATGATGTCTTATGAAGTAAACGAGAAAAACCCCTGAGGAAGCCATCATTGACTGGCTGAAATGGAAAAAAAAAAGATAATTAAATCTGGTCTTTCTTCTTCTTCCCTGTTTTGCTACCTGGGGAAAAAATGCCATTTCCTTTTTACCTGTCTGGTGACTTTACCTTTTCCTGTACAATTATTGGGACAAAGGTGTGTGTGTGCATGTGGGGGTGTGTCAGAGGGGCTATTCAACTCCCTACTCCTTGCAACTATCATGTCCAACAACTGGAAGCCATTTTTTATGAATTAATTTATTTATTTTTCATTTTCAATGTTCACTTCCATGAGTTTTAAATTTTTCTGCCTCCCTCACCTCCCCACTCTCCAAGACAGCCTGCAATCTCATATAGGCTCTACATATACATTATTATTAAACATATGTCCATGTTAGTCATGTCGTATAGAAGAATTAGAATGAATGGGAGGAACCATGAAAAAGAAAAAAAAAACAAGACAAAACCAAAAAAAAGAGAGCACATAGTAAGCTACGATCTGCATTCAGACTCCATGTTACTTTCTCTGGATGTGGATGGAACTTTCCATCATGAGTCTTTTGGAGTTGTTTTAGGTCCTTGCATTGCTGAGAAGAACTAAATCTATGTATTGGGAATCAGGGCTCTTAGCACTTATTCAACCAAGTGCCCTTGAAGAGTTTGGCCTTTGTTTCCTTGATTAAATTAGGAGTCTTTGATGACCTCCTTGCCTCAAGGGAAAGCCTAGTTTACATGGGTTTGAGTGACATGTTTGTGACATCAGAGGCTTTTAGACACGTGGGTTTAAGTCGAATTTTTGTGACGATTTTAGGTCACATGGGTGAGTCACATGTGTGACTCACCTTTGACCCTAAACAAGATATATAAACGCAGAGGTTGGCTTTCTCTTTCGGAGCTCTGAGCTACAGCAGGAGTGGTGCGTGATTCTAGGCCAGCCATTGTTATTAGCTCCCTGGCTTTGATATTGAGGCTTCTCTGGTACCTGTATATTGTGATTTTGTCAGGTTTGTATTTGCTCTGAAGTTCAGAGTGCTGGCTTTTCCCCCTGAGCTGAGTGGATGATATTTGTATGTTGGATTAAAGTAAGATTGTTAATCCCTTAACGTTGCTTTCCTTAGTAAAGCAGATCCAAAGAATATGGGCTTGCAGCATTCTTGTTGTTGGGCTTGTGTTGGTTTTTCACCCCCACAGCAGCTGCTAGCCGAATCGTTGAAATAGTTATATTAGGAAGGCAGAATTTATGATTTCAAAGAGAATCTCATATGTGCCTAAAAGGTCCGGAACCACAGGATACAAGGAATTCTCTAGGCAGAAGGCAGGAGAACTAAAGCATGTATTTACACTCCACAGTAACAAGCCCACAAACCATCATCCCTATTTTGATATTTTCATCAAAAACTTCCAGGCCCAATAAGTCCGCCTCACAAGGGTAACCAGGAGGCCACAGAGAAGCGAGATGGTATAAGGCAAAATCGTATACATGCTTCCCCTCTACGGTAAAAAGATTACCCACTAGCCTCCAGTCAGCTCTGCTACCAGCAGCTCAGCTTCAGCTGTAGGCGTCTCTGGCTCCAACCGGAAAAGGAAAGGAGGATCTTCAAGCTGTCCTGTCCCCTCTTATAGAGTTTTTGACATCATCAAGCGCCGCCTGAACGACCAGGGCCAATTGGTTCTTGACTTGGCCCCTCCCCCAGCATAGACCAAGTTAACACACCTCCCCTCAGCCAGCCCCATGACTCATCACACAGGAAGTTCTCTGATTCCTGGCATGGTCGCTGGGCTTCCTGCCCCGGAAGAGCAAGCCCCATTGTCCAGGGAAGCTCAATGAGGTAAGCTGAGTCATTCAAAGAAAACAAAGTCCATTCTGGTTACACTAGTCTATCAAAATCAGTCCTCACACAGTGTGCCTATTACTGTGTACAATGTTCTCTTGGTTCTGCTCACCTCACTCAGCATCAGTTCATAGAAGTCCTTCCAGGTTTTCCCGAAGTCTGGCTGCTCATCATTTCCTATAACACAATAGAATACCATTACATTCATATACCACAACTTGTTCAGCCATTCCCCAATTGATGGGCATCCCCTCAAATTCCAGTCCTTGGACACTACAAAAATAGCAGCTAAAAATAGTTTTGTACATGTGGGACCTTTTCCCATTTTTATGATCTCTTTGGGATATAGCCCTAGAAATGGTATTGTTGGATCAAAAGTGTATGTACATTTTTACAGCTCTTTGGGCATAGTTCCAAATTACTTTCTAGAATGGTTGGATTAGCTCAAAGCTCCACCAACAATGAATTAGTATTCCAACTTTCCCACATCTTCTCTTTTATCTCATTTATCACTTTCCTGTTTTGTCATGTTTGCCTATCTGGTATGTGTGATGTGGTATCTCAGACTTGTTTTTATTTGCATCTCTCTAATAAATAGTGATTTAGGGCATTTTGTCATATGACTACAGATAACTTTAATTTTTTTTACTCTGAAAACTGCCTGTTCATATCCTTTGACCGTTGATCAATAGGGCAATGACTTGTATTCTTGTAAATTTGACTCAGTTCTCTATATATTTTAGAAAAGAGGTCTTTATCAAAGACACTGGTTGCAAAAATTCTTTCCCAATTTTCTGCTTCCCTCCTGTATCAACAATGCTACTTGCTGCTACTGTGGCTGTGTAATACCAATATCACCAACACAGAGGAGGGCTGCTAGCACAGGTTCGTAGATCTGCTTTTCTAAGGAAAGCAGTTTTAAGGGGTTTACAATGTCACTTTAATCAAACATACATATGTCATTCACTTAGTTCAGGGGGAAAAAATCAGCACCCTGAACTTCAGAAAAAGCACAAACAAAATTAAAAGCAGAAATTATATCAACAGAGCAAAATAACACAAATCAGCAGACAGGCTGTTACAAGAGAGTTACCAGAGAGAGAAACACCAACATTTTGTGTTTTTCAAAGCTGGGGGAGTGGGGGATAGAGCGCAGTTCCAATAGTTACCCAGAGTCTCATCTGGTCAAATCACACAACACTCTTCCAGTTACTGAGCCCCAAACAAAAGGCCAACCTCAGAGCATACATACCCCTTTTTCAGGGCCCAAGGGCTTCACACTTCTCCAGGTCTTCACACCTCTCATGACCTAATTAGCAAAAGAGGGTATGTCTTCCTACAAACAAAGGCAAGGCTCCATCAAAGGCATTTAGTTGCTGTAGTACTAAGAAGCACTCCAAAAGAAAAAAAACCAGTGAAAAGTCCCATTTTGCTAGCCTTTACACTTCCTAATCTTGGCTATGTTGGCTTCATTTGTTCAAAAACTTTTCAATTTAATGTAATCAAAATTTCATATTTCATAATGTTCTCTACCTCTTGTTTGGTCATAAATTCCTCCATTCTCCATAAATCTGACAGGTAAACTATTCCTTGCTCTCCTAATTTGCTAATATCATTAACGTTTATATCTAAGTCGTGTACCCCTTTGGACTTTATTTTGGTATACATAGACGGTGGTCTATGCCCAGTTTCTGTCACACTATTTTCCAGTTGAATTCTTATCCTAGAAACTGGGATAAGATTACTATAGTTATTGACTACTGAGTCTTGTGTACCTAACCTATTCCACTGATCCACAACTCTATCCACAATTTTTCCTTATTGGTTGGACCTGTCAAACTTGTGTTCTTTCAGTATAGTCCTCAAAACCCCTGGATAATTTGCACATCATGAAGAGATATCAGTTTAGAACTTAGTAAAGATAGATATAGATAGACAGAGGGACATATAGATAAATGATAGGGATATATAGAGATTGATAGATATAGCTATAGATGTATGTATGCATGTATATGTGTGTCTATACTGAGAAGAAATGGTTTTTAAATAACCAATTGTTAATTTTGGGGAAATCCAGGGTTTTTTCCTTTTCTGTTTCCTCATTTGGAGATTAGGTCACAGCTTAGTTTTCTTAAAGGCAGGGCTGATGATAAGATGAAATCTTGGGTTACACTTACCCAATTAGGTAAACTTAGATCTAATCAAAAGGTAAAGACATTCTAGTCTAAGTGAATTTTGGCCCATTGTGTTCTAGTCAGACAGGTCTGAGCAGAGTCAGACCCTCTGTGTCTAGATTGCCCTAAAAGGAGGTGGTCTAGACAGAGATAAGTATCTTTGTCCAAGACTGTCTGAATGGTTAGTCACATCCCCCAGCCCTTCATTAGAATAAACCCATCTCTCATTATAATATTCATTCTCTTATTGTTAATCAATCAGAGTTGATTGCCACCTGTCAAGAATGCCCACTCTTCTAAGGGTATATAAGTGTCAAGAGACCTCCAGGAGGGGTCTTTGGTTTACAAGAGAAGACAAATGACCACCCATCCTTTTATTAATTGCTAGACATAATTAATAAAATTGTTAATTGCCCAAAAATTATGTCTCCCAAATTTTTATACATCAAAATATGTATATAATATATATGTATGCATGTAAATGTGTGTATATATACATACATGAATACATATATACATACATACATTTATAAATTTATGTTGAGATAGACTAAACGAAGTAGCTGGATAGGTAGTTAGCTAGCTAAATCGATAGACAGACAGACAGACAGATAGATAGATAGATAGATAGATAGATAGATGCATAGATAGATGCATAGATAGATGGATAGATGGATGGATGGATGGGTGGATGGATGGATGGATGGATGGATGGATGGATGGATGGATAGAAATAGATAAATATAAGTATACATATGTGTGTATAATTTAGATATTAAATGATATGTTCTTCGTAAATCATGTTGAGTTTATTTTGAGAGACAGACACTATGGTGTAGTGATTAGAGAACTCACCTTGGAGTCATGTACTTATGGGTTCAAGAAGCCCTGCCATTGGCACATACTCATTATGTGACCATGGGCAAAGCACTTCGCTCTCAGTTCCCCCCAGACAACTCTTAAGACTGTAAATTTTAGACCAATTGTATTGGGAGAAGTTTCCAGACCAGGAGGTCCCTATTCTGATTAAATCATAGCTCTAGACCAAAACAAAACACACAATACACATCTGTATACGTACATATGTTTACATTCATGCATACATGAAATATGAGGGACATTTTCAGCCAAATATTTAAATTAAGGAGACAAGAAAGATGTGTGCTAAGCCACTGAATACAAGCGTGACAAAATCTTTTTTTTAACGAGATCAATCAATCATTCAACCAACAAGAATTTATTATTCTGCTTTAAGTCAGGCATTGCATTAGGCATTGGGGATACAATTACAATGAATGAAACAATCCCTGCTTTCACAGGGACAGATGCATTTTTAAAGAATTCCAATGAAAATTTTTAAAAAAATCAAATGAAAAAAAATTTAACACCACTAAAAGAAAAGTGGCTCAGCTATCAGATCTCTAATTTTTAATCTGCATTTAGTTTTGAACAGTGCCCATGTATAACAATTTCATCTGCCAATCAACATCCTTGGCTACCATGATCTTAAGTTAGACATTTGTATTTGATGGTCTTTGCAATTAAGTTCAAACCACACTTTAATTCTACTTGTGCTCTTCATTGCCAGCAAAATCCTGGCCAGAGGCAGGGTAGTCCATCATTATCAACTGTGAGCTACCATAATCACAGTGGGGCTGCAGGCCACTCTCAGATACAATGAGTGTTGCCCTGGCTGTGAGGCTGATAGAGTCGGGAGAAGTAAAAGGAACAGCTTCAAGACCTCTACACTGAATTAATCATCCATTATAGACACCGTCATTTTTAGATTCTCTGCGGCGCCAGGCACAGGAAAGAATAAAAGGAAAGCTGGATGACATATGAGCTTTTTGTGGTAAACTACAGCACGAGCAATGTACCCCTCCTCACCCCTGCCTCACAGAATCTCTCTCTCCTCAAGACACAGCTCACGCACCACCTTTTACATGAAGCCTTTCTTGATTCCCCTCAAAAGCTCATGTCTTCTCTTCTTGACCCCCTTCTGTTTAACTCCCTTGTGAGGGGCAATTAGGTAGTACAGTGGCAAGTCAATTAACCACTGTTTATCTCAGTTGTCCCGTCTGTCAAACGGGTACGATAATAATGTCTACCTCCCAGAACTGTCGTGAACATCAAATGAAATAATATTTATAAAACACTTAGCAAAGTACCTGGCACCTAGTGTGTGTTATATAAATGTTAGCTATTATCATCGTATTATTTTCCTTATATTTATTCTGTATACTCTTACAAGTGAACATCTTGTCACCCTGATATAATATAAGCTCTCTGAGGGTAGAAATTTATTCATTCCTTTAAAATTTGTATCCCCAGCACTTAAAGCAGAGCCTGGAACATCAGAGTTGGTGCTTAATAAATGGTTCTTTGATTTATCTAAATGAGAATTATTGATAAAATAGTGAAATAAGTTTTCAACACAGATATGTACAATCAAACAAGAAAGTGAAGCAGGCATGAAGGTTGAGCAAGGAATAACAGGAAAACCTGAGCACTGAACTGGTACTCACAAGATGCTAAGGGACCTAGAGGGATACCTCTGGTGTGTTGGGTAGATTGTCCGTGGAAGACTTATGGGAAGAAATAGATGAAAATTGGACACGATGAGGAGACATGAATGAATTGTGATCTGTACTGTTTAAAGGAGCATTCATATTAATGACATCATAGAGTCACTGACATATTGAATAAGTATTAAAGTATAATTTACTTCTATATAAGGCCAATTGGGATTGATTATCTTAAAATAATAATAGCAATGTATTATTCTTATAATTAATGCACTAATGCCCTCAAAAAGTAGAATAGACTACTTTAAGAAATAAGCAAGTTCCCCATTACTAGAGGTCTTTAGGAGAGGCCAGGAAACCCTTTCAGGGTTGCCTTAGTGGAAGATATATGTGTGTATATGCATATGTATACAATTATATGTGTAGTTATTCAGACATTTTAGGTGTGTCTGACTTTTTGTCAGACAGCCCCCCCAATTTGGGGTTTTCTTGGCAGAGATACTGGAGTGGTTATCCCTCTCCTCCAGCTCATTTTACAGATGAGGAACTGAGGCAGACAGGATTAAGTGACTTGTCCAGGGTCACCCAGCTAGTTAATGTCTGAGGCTGGATTTGAACTCATGAAGATGATTCTTCCTGATTCCAAGCCCAGTGCCCTATCCACTATGCCACCTAACTGCCCCATGTATGTATAACCAAGATATTCAAAATGATACTATTTTCAACATAATTTATGTTAAGTTTATTTTGAGGTGTAGACACTATGAGATGGAGGTTGGAGATCTGACCTTGGAGTGAGTCCAATGATTCTATTTTGGTATCAATGACTTTAAGCCTGTTCCAGCCAGGAGAATCTGAGGTAATTCAGCTACTCATCGCTTCTCATTTGAATTATTATATTTTGTCAATTGCCTCCAATCACTACCCTGTCCAACCTAGCCTTCTCATGGCTGCCAAATTAATTTTCCTAATGCATGATGTTCCTCTGCTCAGAATCCTTTAGTGGAATCCTATATAACATAGTCTAAAATAAAACTAGCCAGGCATTTAAAGCCCATTTAAATATATCTCCAACTCACCTCCTCTGCCTCCCTTTCTTCCCCCAGTACTTCCCTTCATTCTTTCTATGGTCTACACAAACTGGATGATGAGATGTTTCCAAATTCTTTCTGCAATCTCCAGCCTCTGCAGAGTAATGCAAACTTGTCCTTCATACCAAGGCTATACTTCCCCCATGTCCTCCTACTGGAATTCTTCTCTGTCTTTAATTTTGATGACACCTTCTTTATAAAGCCTTCCTTGATCTCTTTTATTAAAAGTGTACTTTTCTTTCTCAAATTTTCCTAGCATATTTTGTCTGGATCTCACTTTTCATGCATTTACTCATTCATTCATTCACTCATTCATTCATTCCTTTATTTTTCTTTCATCTCCTACAATATGTCAGCACTATGTTAGGTCCTGGGGATTCAAAGACAAAAATGGAACATCTGGCTGTTGCTTACTGAGAGGAAAGAACATTTATATTGATAAAAAGATAATTGCAAAGGAATTTCAAAGGAAGAGAGTATTAACACCTGGGGGAGTCAGGAAAATTGGCCTTTGAGCTAAGACTTAAAACTAGGGATTCTAAGATGCAGAATGAGGGGGAGTGTGTTCCAGGGATGGACAGGCAGAATGAAAAGGTAAGGAAATGGGAGATAGAATGTTACGTTCATGGAACCACGACAAGTAGCCCATTCTGTTCCTTATCATATCATCTTTATTTGTATGCACATTGCCTTCCCCTTACAGGACTGTCAGCTTCCAGAAGAGTCTATGTAAATTCTCTGTATCCTCAGCATTCAATACACTGAACCAAACTTTTTTGTAAAAATGATTCTATAATTCTATAGGTTCAGGGAGCATCCAATGAAGAACTTCCTCTTCCAATGCATCTTGGCACCTTCTCTGCAACTTGGAACATTAGAGAGTTACCTGGTTAAATGTCCCACAGTAAGCATGTGGTAGAGGTGAGGTTTGAACTTGGGTCTTCCTGAAACGTAGGCTACCTCTCTATCCACTATACCATGCTGCCTCGAACTTAGGAGGGGATTAATAAATGTTTGTTGAATTTAATTGCACATAACCTATACACAAATAAATGTGATATGAGATGGAGTGTGACCAAGAGGAGCACACAATACTAGAAGGTGACATAAAGTATTCCACCTGGGAGAAGCAAAGAAGGCTTCATAGAAGAGGTAGTATCTGAAGTGGGCCTCCGAGGATAGGGAAAGTCCTGGTAAGTGGAAATGAGATGCAGGTCATTACAAGCACAGAGAATGAAGAGACAAAGGCAAGAGAATCTGATTCTTCTTAGGGGATAGTTCATAACCCACTTAAGATGGAGTATAGAATATGGGATGGGTAATACCATAGCATAAAACTAGAAAAGTAGGTTGCAAAAAGATCAAGTACCATACCGATGAATTTGGTATTTGTTTCACATGCAATGAATAGTCGGTAAAGATTTTGGAGGAATGTAGTGACTTGATTGGACACCATTAACAAGAATAGTGTTGATACGTAGTAGGCATTTAATAAATGCTTGCTGATTGATGTACTGATTAGAGGGAGAAGAGAATGGAATGCGGGAGACCTATAAATAAATAGGCTGCTTGGAAAAATGTCAGATTAGAAGTAAGGAAATAAGGGATCCTCAATCTAGAGGGATCACAGAGGTCCTTTTTTACAACTCTTTTATTTTATAAATGAAGAAACTGAGGCACAAGGAGGTTTTCTTGGAAGAGATACTGGAGTGGTGTGTCATTGCCTTCTCCAGCTTATTTTACAAATGAAGAACTGAGACAAACATGGTTAAGTGACTTGCCCAGGGTAATGCAGCTAGTAAATGTCTGAGGCTGGATTTGAACTCTTATTCCAAGCCCTGTGCTCTATCCACTGTGCCACCTACCTGCCTCCTGTATCTATACCCAAGATATTTAAAAAGATATTAGTTTCTACCTAATTTGTGTTAAGTTTATTTTGAGAGGCAGACCTATTGGTTAGGGGTTGGAAAACTGACCTTGGAGTCGAATCCAAGGATTCTATTTGGGTATCAATGACCTTGAAGCCCCTTCCAACTCTGAGATTACACAGGTAAGCTGTAGAACATATCTCTGAACTTGTGTCCTCTGACTCCAGAACTAGTACTTGTTGGACTGAGCCATGACAAATTCCAACAAAGTAGATGGCAAATAGAAGAGAAGTCTGATAGACAGTAGATAGAGGAGCAATTACAGATGGGAAAGAAAGAAGAAGACATAGAATGATTAACTTCCAAAGGAATAGTGACTCTCTAAAAGGAAGGGAGGAAGGGGTCAACAAAGTCAAGTACTTCCAAGATGTCAAGGGGTATGAGCTCTGACAAATGGCCATTAGATTTGACTATTTAGAAGTCATTGGTGACCTATGAGAGAATTTTCAGGGGAATGTTGGGAATGGGAGTTGATCACAAATAAGTTTTCAGAAGTGGAATGAGCTGCTGATGTAGAGGTCAAGAATATAGGCAAGATTGTTTTTTTAATATGGCATGACACCTCAAAACAATGTCAAGCACTAATAGATGATGGTAGAGGGGAGGCAGGGGATACTTGACCTAATGAGCAATGGAGCTGAGCTGGATAAGGAAATGAGTGTTCCCTGGAGCTGCAGCAAAACCAGAATGTCAGGCTCTGCCTCAGTATGGATGGATAGAAATGCATTGGCAACAACAAAATCTTTCAACCAAGAGCACCATGACCTTTGTACGTTGGCCTCCCAGTGAGGGCTGTGAGTCACTGCTGCTTCTGCTGGCAGTTGTTTCCATGGCAAGAGGCAGACCTTGATCTATCAGCTTAAGTACTCCCACAGGCAGAATCTGATCTCCTGGGTCAGTTTGTTTTTATGACAGCCTCATTCATTAATTGATTTTTCATATATTGAAATCCGTATGTCATTTAGAGAGTCATTCCTAATTGTGATATTAATTTGAGGGGAAGGAAGGTATAAGGGACTTGAATAACTCTCTGCTTTTAGGGAGAAGCTAATTAAGATTAAATTTTTGTTTAGAAACAACTTTTGAGTGTCTAAAAGTGATTTGGGCTACCAGCATGGGTCTGATTATGACTTGAAATGAAGGTCTTGCTGAGTTGTGTCCCCATTTATTTCCTGAGATTTTTAGGTTGCACTGGTTTCTTGGAGAAAATCATGTCCACTCTGACTTATGGATCAAAGGTAGCATGGCTTTTATCCACCTAGGGAAGGACTCCATAGACTTAATGTCAGAGATGAGAATTCAGCTTAAGTATATCAAATAAAGGATTTACTTTCCCGAGTGGCTTTGGAGGGTAGATTATATGTTGCCCTGTAGAGCTGCAGTAGGAGAATTGGGCTAGAATTATTTTCCTTAAACATTACTTTAACTTTAGCCGAGAAGGCAAAATATTACTAGCTTAATACGATTATTCTTGGCTTTCTAGTATTCATGTTGTGCAACCTGGGCAGTTGACTAGTAAGCTAGCCTTGAAAGAACATTACCCCCAGTGATTTTAAAACTGGCCAAACATTCTCACTACCTAGAAAGTCTGGACTGCTAAGACATCAGATTTCTATCAAATGTCCATTTAGTTTTGTACATCACAGAGGTCTCAGCACCATGGTAATGTTCCCATAATTGCGAGTGTCTTGCACACAGTAAGAGTTTAATCTGGGTTATTCATTGATTTTTAAACCTATTCTTCCTTTTCAGCATGTGATAATTGGAGGTTAATTTCTATCTTGTATCTTAAATTCAAAGGATTGTAAATTCAGAACTGGATGGTACTGTAGGGGTTATTTAGACCAAAGATTTCTTTTTGCAAATGAGGAAAGTGAGGCCCAGAGTGGTTAAGTCATTTGCCTTTGGTCATATAAGCAATAAGTAGCAGAGTCAGTATTTGCACAAAGGACTTCCAAATCCAATATCATGTTCCTGCCATACGGCCACTCCAGAATGTCCAGGTGAGAAGGAGGAGAAACAGAATACAAGGACCCAATGGACCATTCCATGCCAGGACCTCCTTTCCTTCTCTATCTCTCGAAGTCTGTCCAAGCTCATGTTCAGTGTTTCCATTATACTATCTATCCAGCTCATCCCATACCATACCTTTTTCCTTTTGCCTTCAATTTTTCCCAACATCACGGTCTTTTCCAATTAGTCTCATCTTCTCATTATGTAGCCAAAGTAGTTAAGCTTCTGCTTTAGTATTTGACTTTCCAGTTAATTAATTTATTCAGTGGATTAATTTATTCACTATTTATAGCCCAAATTAATTTAAGTATTTACTGATTTGATCTCCTTGCTGTCCAAAGGACTCGTAAAAGTCTTCTCCAGCACCACGATTTGAGAGTATCAGTTTTGTATTGCTCAGCTTTTGTTATAGTCCAATTCTCACAGCCTTACTTTGCTACTGGAAAAACCATAGCCTTGACTATACAGACCTTTGTCAGCAAGGTGATGTCTCTGCTTTTTTAGTATATTGTCCAGATTTGCCGTAACTTTTCTTCCAAGGAGCACGTGTCTTTTAATTTCATGGCTACAGTGGCTTTCTGTCGATCTTTGAACTCAAGAATGTAAAATTTGACACTGATTCCATTTCTTCTCCCTCTTTTAGCCATGAAGTGTAATGCTGACTATACGAGACAGAGAAAAGATACTACAGGGAAATGTGAGATGGATCAACGGGAAATGTCGACAAAAAAAAGACTGGGATCAAATGTCGGTAAATGTCCTGAAGTGATCAGAAAGAGCTAAATGAAGCTGGCTGGTGAGGGTCAACCATCAGCCCAGTCACATGCAGGGAAGCAAACACAATTCAAGACCAGGCATAGCTAAATACTAGGGATTTAGTATAATTGGTTCACAGGGCCTTCATTTTTGCCCACAATTCCTGTATCTGTTCCATCCTAGAATCTGAGCACATTTAGGTATAGCTCCTGGAGAAAAGGGAAATCTCCAAGTATCCAAACAAGGTTCTCTTCTTCTGTTCCCCTGCTTCATCCTTCTGATCCCTTTGTCCAGCTCACTCCAGCCTTCTTAGTCACAGTGCTTTGGAATGAGTTTTAACTATCTGGCTGTTGTTTAGTCCATGATGATGGTCTTGTACTTAGTACATTGTTAACACAGAGCTTTTGCCAGTCATATAGGTTTGATGGAGATATCTGTGTGTTACTGTCATTTCCATTTCAAAACTTTTGAAGGCTAAGTCTGAACTCCAAGTTCAGCACTCTTCTTATCATCATGTAACCTTCTCTGTAAAGCCTGCACCAATCCCTCCTTTCTGTGATGACCTTCAATCCTCATCCTCAAATCTCACATAGTATTGTTTTCTACTTTTCTAAGGTAGTTACCATTTATTATTTTTTATCATTTTTGTGGATTGATCTATTCTCTTATTTTTTTTTTTGGAGGGGGCAATGCATGGCAGTTGCAGTTAAGTAACTTGCCCAAGGTCACACAGCTAGTAAGTGTGTCATATGTCTGAGGATGGATTTGAACTCAGGTCCTCCTGACTCCAGGGCTGGTGCCCTACTCACTGCGGCACCTAGCTGTCCCCATACTCTCTTATTAGGGCTTCTTTTCATAGCTCATCTTTGTATCATTCTTGGTGGTCCTCTGCCTATAATAATCACTTTTTTAAATGTGTGCTGAATTGAATTACAAAGTTAATATGTTGTAGGGTTAATAATGTACATCAGTAATGTTATGAGACTCAAATGGCATAATGGATATAAAAGATTTTGTAAATCTTAAAGTGCTGCATGAATGTCATTTATTATATTCATCATCATCATCATTATTACTACTATAACTAATGGCTTCCCATTACTGGTTTCTAGTCTGGTGATGACTTCATTCTCTAAACCTTCTGCTGAAGTCCAGCTGCATCCAAATGATGTTTATAAGGCAACAGAGGGGTGTGCTAGTAAATGTTTAATAACTGGGCTTGGTTGGAGAGGGTAGGAGAAAGAGGTGCACATAGATTTCTAAGTTTAATCTGCATTTTTAACATCTTCTTAAGTTTAGAGAATCAAGAAATCAAGCTCTGATTTATAGTTAAATTCTGAGCTATAAGTGCTTGCACTGAAAATTTAACAACAGGCCCATGTGGACCAGCCAGTTTGAGTTGGCTCTGTTGTATAAACTCCTACAAATATCCCTTGGTGCCTCTATCTGAGTTAAAATACTCACCTGGATGAATCATTAGTCTATCCAATCCAGCAAAATTTACTTTAAAAAACATTTCTAGGCTTAAAAAAATCACCAAAAGAATTTGAAGTAGTTATTAATACTAATATTATTGTTATATTTCTACATTTGTAGCTCATCCAATTAGAAATGTAGATTAAAAGCATAAATTACTCATTTTCCTCAAGTTTTAAACATACAAATTAATTATTTTAGCCCTGAGTTTTATGATTGAAATTATATCATAAACTTGTCTAAGAGGGTGATAAACAGTAATCACTTTGCACTTAATGACATTATGTAAATGAAATAATTGATTGGCATAATTCAAAGACATTTATATTATTTGACCCTACATCCCACATATTAAAAATAACAATAATTAAGACCCAGGATTACTGGGTGGAGGCAATACTTAGAAGTAGCATGACATAGTCAAAGGATTGTTGGACTTGGAGTGAGAGGACCTGGATTCAAATATTACCAAGGCTACTTATTACCTGCATGACCCTGGGTAAAATACCTAACCTGTCTAGGACTTAGTTTTGTTGGCTATAAAATGGTAGGTTTGGATGAGATGATGTCTGGGATCTCTTTCAGCTCTAGATCCATGATCTTATAGTATGGAAGACTCTACCACAGAACAGCTCATTGTTCAGACATTCAGTCATGTCTGAGTCTTCATGACTACAGTATGCCAAACCCTTCTATTCTACACTATCTCCCAAAGTCTGTCCACACTTCCATGACACTATACATCCATCTCATCTTCTGCCATCCCCTTCTCCTTTTGCCTTCAATATTTCCCAACATCAGGTTCTTTTCCATCGAATTCCCATCTTCTTGTTATGTGGCCAAAGTATTTAAGCTTCAGCTTCTATATTTATTTGTCCTTCCAATGAACAGTCTGGATTAATTTCTTTAAGTATTGACTGATTTGATCTCTTTGTTGTCATATCACAAAATGATTGTATTATGATTTCCCAAAACAGTTGAAAACTTTTCATTAAAAGGGGAATTCTGGGAGGCAAGAAGGAGGAGCAAACAATAAGTCACTGTGTCTCTCCCCTATTTACCTCCAAGCAACCTTAAAGTGCCCCACAATAAATCCTGGAACAGGGGAGCAAGCAGAAAGATGGATTGGAGAGGTCTTTTAGGTCAGGAGACTTGGAAGATCTGCAAGAAAGGTCCTTCTCATTTGGGTAAAAGGGGAGCACATTCCAGGACAGGAAGCATCCCAGCAGTTCATCAGCAAGCACTACCTCAGCAAACCAGCAAGAGATCCTGAGTCCCAGTGAGGTGGAGCAGGCAAACACCAACACCAGTACCCCCCACATGCTTTAGCATAGCTAGGTGAACCAGTAGACTCTAGCTCCAAGAACCACCTTGTGCTTTAGTGTAGCCCTGAACAAACAGGCATCCTTCAGTGGCCAGACTTCTACATGCTGCAGCACAGCCCCAGGCAAACAGATAGATGCTGACCCTATGGGTGCCTAAGCAAATAGACAGCAGCCAGCTAGCATTGGTCCTGCCATCTTTCAGTGTAGCCCCAGGAAAACAGACAGCTTCCAGATGCCAGACCTCCACTTGCTTCAGTGTAGCTATGGGGAAATGCAGAAACACCCCAATGTATCTCAGCACATGCTGGACACCGCAACCAGGATCCCAGCTCAGCACCAGGTAAACTGCCAGAGCCCTACAGCCTCCAGCAGCAGTGTCCACTCCACCCTGGAAGCAGACCTCAAACTTGAAAGAAAGGAAAAAGGGGGGAAAATGAGGAAACAACAACAACAGAAAAGAAAACTGACCATAGAAAGTTATCATGATGACAGGGAAGCCTAAGGCACAAACTCAGAAGAGGACAACAATGTCAAAACACTTATGGGCAAAATCACAAGGAAAAATGGGAAGTGGTCTGAAGTCCAAAAAGAACTCATGGAAGAGCTCAAAAAAGAACTTAGAAATAACATAAGAGAGATAGAAGAAAAATTGGGAAAAGAAATTAGAGTGATGTAAGACAATCATGAAAAAAAAAGAGTCAACAGCTTGGAAAACTGCTTTAAAAGGTAGAATCGACCAAATGGAAAAGGATATACAAAAATCCACTGAAGAAAACAGCTTCTTAAAGAGTACAATTGGCCAAAAGGAAAAGAAAGCACAAAAGCTAATTGAGGAAAACAACTCCTTAAAAGTTAGAATTGGGTAAGTGGAAGCTAATGATTCTATGAGATACCAGAATCAATCAAACAAATTCAAAAGAACGAAAAAATAGAAGAAAATATAAAATATCTCATGGGGAAAAACAACTTACCTGGAAAATAGATACATAAAAATAGATTCACAATCATTGAACTACCTGAAAGCCATAATCAAAAGGAGGACCTGGACAGAATCTTTCAAGGAATTATCAAGGAAAACTGCCCTGATGTCCTGGAACCAGAGGCAAAAAAAGCATTGTAAGAATCCACCGATCAATTCAGCAAAGAGAATACCAACTAAAAACCCCAAGGGACATTTCAGAAGTATCGGGTCAAGAAAAAAAATATTACATTTGGCCAAAAAAAACAATTCAAATATCATGGGGTCACAATCAAGATTGCATAGGATTTAGAAGCTTCGATATTAAAGGATGGGAGTTCATAGAACATGATATTCTGGAGGGCAAAGGAACCAGGACTACAACCAAGAATTACTTATGGACAAAATTTAGCATAATACATCAAGGGATAAAATGGTCATTCAATGAAAGAGAAGGATTTCAAATCTTCATAAGGAAAAGACCAGAACTAAACCAAAAATTTGACTTCCAACATCAAGACCCAAGAGAAGCATAAAGAGGTAAAAAGGGAAAAGAAAAAAAAAAACAAGGGATTCAATAGAACTCAACTGTTTACATTCCTGCATGGGAAGATAGTAATTGTAACTCTTAAAAATTGTATCGTTGATGGCACAAATAGAAGGTATATACATAGAGGGTATGGGTATAAGGTGAATCTGAGGAAATGACATAAAAATAAGGGATGGGAAAGAGGAGTGCAATAGGTGCAGAAAAAAGGGAGGGGTAGAATGGGGTAAATTCTCTCACAGGAAGAGGTGAGAAAGACCTATTACAGTGGAGTGGAAATGAGAGCGTGGATGACAGGCATCACTTGAACCTTACTCACATCAGTATTGGCTTAAACAGGGAATGATATACACAATCAGTTGAATATAGAAACCTATCTTACCCAACAGGTAAACAGGAGGGGAGGAAATTAAGTAAAAGGGGTGAGGTGGGGACTGACAGAAGGGAGGGCAGATCAGGAGAGGTGGTAGGCAGAAGCAAAACACTGGCGAGGTGGTAAAGGGTGAAAGGAGAGAGAGGATAAGCAGAAGAAAGAATAGGATGGAGGGAACACATAGGTTGTAGTCATAACTGTGAATGTGAATGGGATGTACTCTAATAAAATGGAAGCAGATAGCAAAGTGGATAAAAACTAAGAACCCTACAATGTGTTGCTTAAAAGACACATGCTTGAAGCAAAGAAAAAACACATAGTAAAGGTAAGGGCTCGAACAGAATCTACTATGCTTCAGCAGAAGTTAAAAAAAGCAGGGGTAGCAATCCTGATCTTAGATAAAGTAAAAATCAAAAATAGCCATAATTTTAAAATATAAGAAAGGAAACTACATCTTGCTAAAAGGTACCATGGACAATAAAGCAATTCAATCAGAAGAAAAAGCAATAGTCTACCTGTCAGATCTATGGGGAGGGAAAGAATTCATGACCAAATAAGAGATAGAGAATATTATGAAATGTAGAATTATTTTGATCATATTAAATTGAAAAGCATTTATACAAACAAAACGAATGCAACCAAGATTAAAAGGAAAGCAGAAAGCTGGGAAACAATCTTTACAGCAAGTGTTGATAAAGGCCTCATTTTTCAAATATATAAAGAACTGAGTCAAATTTATAAGAATACAAGCCATTTCCCAATTGAAAAAGGGTCAAAGGATATGAACAGATAGTTTTCAGATGAAGAAATCAAAGCTTTTTATAGGTATATGAAGAAGTGCTCTAAATCACTTTAAATTAGAGAAATGCAAATTAAAACAACTCTGAAATACCACCTCACATGAATCAGATTGGCTAATATGACAAAAAAGGAAAATGAGAAATGTTTGGGATGAGGTGGGAAAATTGGGACACTAATGCATTGTTGGTGGAGTTGTGAACTGATCTAACCAAGTAATATGGAACTATGCCCAAAGGGCAACCAAACTGTGTGTACCCTTTGATCCAGCAATACCACTACCAAGTCTGTAAAGCAAAGAGATCATAAAAAAGGGCAAAGGACCTACATGTGCAAAAATATTTATAACCACACTATTCATTTTGGCAAAGTATTGGAAAATGATTGGTTGCCCATCAATTAGGGAATGACTGAACAAGCTGTCTTATATGAATGTAATGGAATACTATTGTGCAATAAGAAATGATGAATGGACAGATTCCAGAAAAAACCTTGGAAAGACAGGTGCAAAAAAACCCCAAAACTGGTGCAAAGTGAAATGAGTAGAACCAGGAAAACATACACAGTATCAGCAACATCATGTGATGTTCAACTATAAATGATTCTGCTCTTCTCAGCAACACAATGATGCAAGACAAGTACAAAGAACATATGAAAAAAATGCTCACCATATCCAGATAAAGAACTGATGGACTCTAAATGGTGGACTGAAACATATTTTTTTTAACTTATTTTATTCTTTATCATGTTTTTTCCCCTTTTGATCTGTTTCTTCTTCCACAACTGTGATGAATATGGAAATATGTTTTACAGAAGAGGGGAGGGAGAGAGAGAAAAAGTTTGGAACTCAAAATCCTGTAAAATGAATGCTAAAAATAAAATATTATTTAAGAATAAAAATAAACTTCTCAGTAAACTCTCCTTAACTAGCAGCTAGTTAAGTCTATGAGTGAAATATATACCATAAACTCCTGGAAAAAACATTATTTTTTTTCTTCCTTTTGTATCCCTCCCAAAGTCTTGCCCTTGCTAAGTGCTCTTTGCTTGCTGAAGGATTTACATATTGAAAATAAGATGAGAAATGTTGTTATAAAAGGAATTTTCAGAGCTTATTTATTATATAGTTTGGTAGTTATAATATTTCATATTTCATATTTAATTTTATCTTGATATTCACAGGGCCCAAGCCAAGGTAAAATGTGTCTTAGCCTTCTATCCTATCAAATCCTTTCCTTCTCCTCATTTCACTCCTTTTTAATCTCTCAGACATTCAATAAACATTTCTTAAGCACCTACTGTGTGCAGAGGATTGCAGGAGATAGAGGATTTAGAAAAGCCATAATCCCTGTCCTTATGCAGTTCACAATCTGATGGGGCACATGACACTAATATTTATTACTGTAACGCACGGTATAAAATAAATTGCTTGGAGAGGCACAGAACAAAGTCCCATGGGGTCGAGAGAGGAAAAGGTCACTATTGACTCAGGGAGTTTGGAGAGACTTTGTTGAAGGAATAGCATTTAAGCTGGTTTGAATTTAAAAGCATAGGAATTTAACCTTTAAAGAAAGGAAGAGAGGGAATATCAGGCACAAGGAACAGCATGAGCAAAAGAATGCAGATGGGAGAGTTCAAGGTGTGTTCAATAGACAAAAAGTAGTCCAGTTTTTCTAGGGCATAAAGGTGTAGAGGGGAACAACATGAAATAAGGTTGAAAAGATAGGGCGGTGCCAGAATATGGCAAGCCTTGAATGCCATTGTGTTTGAATTCTACCCAGTATACAATAGTAACTGAACACCTTAAAAAATGATGCTGATTACTCTGTGTATGCTTTATTCTATAAGTGGTACAAAAGATATCTAGTAGGAAGAAATAAGAGAAAAGAAAATCTCATTAAAATAACTGCAAAATGCATTAGTTATCAAAGTGTCTAATAAACCCAAGCACATATACTACTTGGAGGTAACTACTATGACAAGAATTGCTGGGAAAACTGAGAAGCAATTTAGCAAAAACAAAACCAAACAAAAAATAAGATTTAGATGAAAATCTTATACTATATACAACAATTACAAAAATGATATTTGAATAATTCCAAAGGACCCATAATGAAAATGCTATCCACTTTCAGAGAGAGAGCGAACTGATGAACTCTGAATGCAGATTGAGGCATACTTTTTTTCACTTTCTTAACTTTTCTGGGTTTTTTTGCAACATGGCCAATATGGAAATATATTTTGCATAATTTTACATGTATAATTGATACCATACTGCTTGCCTTTTCAATGGGTGAGGGAGAGAAGGGTGGGATAGAGAGAATTTGAAGCTCAGAATATAAAAAAAAGAATGTTAAAAATAAATAACATTTAAAAAACAAAGTGATACCTGAAAAGTATGAAAGATCACATTTTATTTTTTCAAAAAGGTAAATAAATGAAAATATTTTTTCACTACAATGGTTAAAGAAAATTCTTAAATAGGGATATATAAGATCACAAATAATAAAAAGATAATTTTTGTTACATGAAACTGAAGATTTTTGCACAAATAAGAATAGTACTGTTACTAAAAGGAAATAAATTTTTTTAAAGTTAATTTATTTAATATATTTAGTTTTCAGCAATGATTTTCACAAGAGTTTGAATTACAAATTTTCTCCCCATTTCTACTCTCCCCCCCACTTCAAAATGGTGGAAATTCTGGTTGTTCCATTCCCCAGTCAGCCCTCCCTTCTGTCACCCCACTCCCCTCCCATCCCCCTTTCCCTTCCTTTCTTGTAGGACATGATAAATTTCTCCACTCCATTACCTGTGTATCTTATTTTCTAGTTGGATGCAAAAACTTTATTTTTGTTTTTGAACATCTGTTTTTGAAACTTCGAGTTCCATGCCCAAAGGGCTATAAAAATGTTGATACCCTTTGACCCAGCAATACCACTTCTAGGGTTGTATCCCAAAGAAATCACACAAGCGGGAAAAGGACCCATATGTACAAAAATATTTATAGCTGCTCTTTTCGTGGTAGCTAAGAATTGGAAATCAAAGGGATGCCCATCAATTGGGGAATGGCTGAACAAGCTGTGGTATATGAAGGTAATTGAATACTATTGTGCTATAAGAAATGGGGATGACACAGACTTCATAACAACCTGGAAAAACCTACACAACATAATGCTCAGTGAGCTGAGCAGAGCCAGGGGAACATTATACACAACCACAGATATATGGGTTCTGTGAGGACCAACCCTGACAGACTTCGCTCTTCTCAGCAACACAAGGTACAAAGACAACTCCAAAGGACCCACGATGGAGAATGCTATCTACATCCAGAGAAAGAACTATGAAGTATGAATGCAGACTTAAGCATACTTCATGCTAACCTTTCCCCCCCACCTTTTTTTTTCTTTTTCTCTCTTTTGTTTTTGTTTTTGGGTTGGTTCTTTTTTTTTTTTTTGATCCTGCTTCTTCTTTCGCATGATTCATTTCATTGATCACAGTTCTCCATAACTTGACTAGTGTGCAAATTAATTCAATGTGAAGTTATACGTGAAAGCTATATGGGATTCCGTGCCGCCTTGGGGAGGGTGCGGGGGAGGGAGGGAAGAAAATGTGGAACTCAAAATTATGTAGAACTGAGTGTTGTAAACTAAAAAAAAAAAAAACAAAACAAAAAGAAACAACAAAAAAAAACTTTAAGTTCCAAATTCTCTCCCCTCTTCCCTTCTCACCCACCCTCCCTAAAAAGTCAAGCAATTCAACATAGGCCAAATGCATATCATTGTGTATAACCCTTCCACAATACTCATGTTGTGAAAGACTAACTATATTTTGCTCCTTCCTAACCTATCCCCCTTTATCCAATTTTCTCCATTGACCCTGTCCCTTTTCAAAAGTGTTTGTTTTTTTATTACCTCCTCCCCCAACCGCCCTCCCTTCTATTATCGCCCCTTTTTTATCTTCTTCCTCCTTCTTTCCTGTGGGGTAAGATACCCAACAGAGTGTGTATGGTATTCCCTCCTCAGGTCAAATCTGATGAGAGCAAGATACACTCATTGCCCCTCACCTGCCTTCTCTTTTCTTCCTACAGAACTGCTTTTTCTTGCCACTTTTATGCGAGATAATTTACCCCATTCTATCTCTCCCTTTCTCCCTCTCTCAATATATTCGTCTCTCATTCCTTAATTTGATTTTATTTCTTTTAGATATCATCCATTCATCTTCACCTCACCCTGTGCCCACTCTCTCTCTCTGTCTCTCTCTCTCTGTCTCTCTCAATATATATATATATATATATATATATATATATATATATATATATATATATATATATATATATATATATACATATATATATATACATATACGTATATACATACATACACACATATATACATATATATACATGCACAAAAATGTGTATATATATATATATATATATATATATATATATATATATATATATGCATATTCCCTTCAGCTACCCTAATACTGAGGTCTCATGAATCATACACATCATCTTTCCATGTAGGAATGTAAACAAAACAGTTCAACTTTAGTAAGTCCCTTGCGATTTCTTTTTCTTGATTACCTTTTCATGTTTCTCTTGATTCTTGTGTTTGAAAGTCAAATTTTCTATTCAGCTCTGGTCTTTTCACTGAGAAAGCTTGCAAGTCCTCTATTTTATTGAAAATCCATATTTTGCCTTGGAGCATGATACTCAGTTTTTCTGGGTAGATGATTCTTGGTTTTAATCCTAGCCCCATTGACTTCCAGAATATCATATTCCAAGCCCTTCGATCTCTTAATGTAGAAGCTGCTAGATCTTGGATTATTCTGATTGTGTTTCCACAATACTTAAATTGTTTCTTTCTGGCTGCTTTCAGGATTTTCTCCTTGATCTGGGAGCTCTGGAATTTGGCAACAATATTCCCAGGAGATTTCTTTTGGGGATCTATTTGAGGAGGTGATTGGTGGATTCTTTCAATTTCTATTTTGCCCTTTGGCTCTAGAATATCAAGGAAGTTCTCCTTGATTATTTCTTGAAAGACGGTATCTAGGCTCTTTTTTTGATCATGGCTTTCACATAGGACAATAATTTTTAAATTATCTCTCCTGGATTTATTTTCCAGGTCAGTGGTTTTTCCAATGAGATATTTCACATTGTCTTCCACTTTTTCATTCCTTTGGTTCTGTTTTATAAAATCTTGATTTCTCGTAATGTCACTGGCTTCCACTTGCTCCAATTTAATTTTTAAGGTAGTATTTTCTTCAGTGGTCTTTTGGACCTCCTTTTCCATTTGGCTAATTCTGCCTTTCAAGGCATTCTTCTCCTCATTGACTTTTTGGAGCTCTTTTGCCATTTGAGTTAGTCTATTTTTTAGCGTGTTATTTTTTTCAGTGTATTTTTCAGTATTTTTGGGGGTCTCCTTTAGCAAGTCATCGACTTGTTTTTCATGGTTTTCTCGCATCCTTCTCATTTCTCTTCCCAATTTTTCCTCTACTTCTCTAACTTGCTTTTCCAAATCCTTTTTGAGCTCTTCCATGGCCTGAGACCAGTTCATGTTTTTCTTGGAGGCTTTTGTTGTAGGCTCTTTGACTTTATTGAGCTTTTCTGGCTGTATGTTTTGGTCTTCTTTGTCACCAAAGAAAGATTCCAAAGTCTGAGACTGAATCTGGGTGCGTTTTCACTGCCAGGCCATGTTCCCAGCCAACTTACTTGACCCTTGAGTTTTTCAGTGGGGTATGACTGTTGATTTCAGAGCTATTACAGCCAGCTCTGCCAGACCACCACTCCTCCTTCCCCAAGAACTCCCAACCTGGACTGGACTTAGATCTTCAGCAGGCTCTGCACTCCTGCTCCGATCTACCACTTACTTCCTCCCACCAGGTGGGACTGGGGCCAGAAGCAACTGCAGCTGTAGTTCTGTAGCTGCCCCACCTCTGCTGCCCCTGGGGAAGTGGCTGAACCGAGAACTCTATCACCCTGTCCCCAGCAGCTTTTCCCAATAACTTTCTCTGTTGTCTTTGGTGTTTGTGGGTTGAGAAGTCTGGTAACTGCCGCAGCTCACTGATTCAGAGTGCTAGGGCGTGCTCCACCCGGCTCCTGGTCTGGTTGGTCTGCCCACAATGGGCTCTGCTCTGCTCTGCTCCCAGCTCCGTGAGTTATAGACCTTACCCAGAGACTATCCAGGCTGTCCTTGGCTACAGCCATGTTTCCCTCCTCTATTTTGTGGGTTCTGCAGTTCTTCTCTGTTGTCTTTGGTGTTTGTGGGTTGAGACGTCTGGCAACTGCCACAGCTCACTGACTCAGGGCACTAGGGCCCGCTCCGCCTGGCTCCTGGTCTGGTTAGTCCACGCAGCCTACGCCACGCTCTGCTCCACTCTGCTCCCCTCTCAGCTCCGTGTGTGCATGAAAGACCTCACCCAGCAACCATCCAAGCTGTCCTGGGCTAGAGCTCTGCTTCCCTCTGCTATTTTGTGGGTTCTGCAGTTCTAGAATTGGTTCAGAGCCATTTTTTATAGGTTTTTGGAGGGACTTGGCAGGGAGCTCACGCTAGTCCCTGCTTTCCAGCTGCCATCTTGGCTCTGCCCCTGTGATAAGGAAATAAATTACCTGTTGGGGAAAATACATACATATATAGGTGTATGATGACTGTTTGATATCCAATATATATAGAATCAACACAAAGAACTATTCCACAATGATCAAAGGAAATGAATAATGAGTACTTAATAGGGGAGTTGTAAGTTATTAATAGTCACATGAAAGATTGCTCTGAATGTCTAATAAAAAGAGAAATATACATTGAAATCATTCTGAAGTTTAACCACACACCAGGATATTTCCAAGATGACAAAAGGTGTAAATAGTCAATGTTGGAAGGATTATGAAGAAGCAGATGCACTGATACACTATTAGTTGAACCATAAATTGGTCCAAGTATTTTGGAAAGCAATTTGGATTTATGCTAAAAAAAATGACAAAAATTTCCATACCCTTTGAACTAGAGTTTCTGCTGCTAGGCATATACCTTAGGAAGGTAAAAATGGAAAGTTCCCATATACACCAAAATATAGTAACATTATTGCACAAGTAGAGAACTGGAAACAAAGTATATGCAACATTGATTATGGAACAGCAAACGAATCTAAGTAAATACATGTAATAGCATATGATTGTGCCTTAAGAAATGAGCTACCGTGTCCCCGGAGCAGAAATGAGAAAATACACTTTCTTCCATTCGTTATGGAGTTGGATGTAAATTTGCTTTTGCATTTGTCGTCAGATGTGATTCATCAGTTGGTTCCTTTAGCTAAAATGATTTTTTATTTTTATTTCTTTAATTTTAAATTTTTTTATTTTTATTTTTTGTTTATAACACATAATTTTGAGTTCCAGATTTTCTCCCCTCCCTCCCCTCGCTCCCCAAGACAGCATGGAATCTCATATAACTACCATGTATAACTTCACATTGCATTAATTTATACACTAGTCAAGTTGTGGAGAAGGATTATGACCAATGGAATGAATCATGATAAAGAGGAAACAGAACTAAAAAAAAAAACCCAAAAGAAAAACAGAAGAAAAAAAGGCAAGTATGAAGTGTGCCTCAATCTACATTGAAACTTCATAGTTCTTTCTCTGGATGTAGATAGCATTCTCCATCATGACTCCCTTGGAGTTGTCCTTGCACCTTGTATTGCTGAGAAAAGCGAAGTCTGTCAGGGTTGATTCTCACAGAATACATTTATCTGTCGTTGTATACAATGTTCTCCTGGCTCTGCTCCGCTCACTCAGCATTATGTCGTGTACGTTTTTCCAGGTTATTATGAAGTCCATATCATCCCCATCTCTTATGGCACAATAGTATTCTATCACCTTCATATACCATGGCTTATTCAGCCATTCCCCAATTGATAGGTATCCCTTTGATTTCCAATTCTTGGCTACCACAAAAAGAGCCACTATAAACATCTTTGTACATATGGCTCCCCTTCCCGCGTGTGTGATTTCTTTGGGATACAGCTATAGAAGTGGTATTGCTGGGTAAAAGGGTATGAACATTCCTGTGGCCCTTTGGGCATAGTTTCAAATTACTCTCCAAAATGGCCAGATCATCTCACAACTCCACCAGCAATATAACAATGTTCCAATTTTCCCACATCCTCTCCAGCATTTATCATTTTCCTGTTTTGTTATTTTAGCCAATCTAACAGGGGAGATGTGGTATCTAAGAGTTGTTTTCATTTGCATTTCTCTAATCAGTAGTGATTTAGAGCATTTTTTCATATGTCTATAGATAGCTTTAATTTCTTCATCTGAAAACTGCCTGTTCATATCCTTTGACCATTTCTCAATTGGGGAATGGCTTCTATTCCTATATATTTGGCTCAGTTCCCTGTATATTTTAGAAATGAGGCCTTTATCAGAGATACTAGTTGCAAAGATTTTCTCCCAATTTTCTGCTTCCCTCCTAATTCTTGTTGCATTGGCTTTTTTTGTACAAAAACATTTCAATTTAACATAATCAAAATTATCCATTTTGCATTTTGTAATGCTCTCTATCTCTTATTGGGTCATGAATTCTTTTCTTTTCCATAAATCTGATAAGTAAACTATTCCTTGCTCTCCCAAACTGCTTATAGTATCAGCCTTTACTCCTAAATCATGAACCCATTTGGACTTTATTTTGGTATATGGTGTAAGATACTGGTCTATGCCCAGTTTCTGCCCTACCATTTTCCAATTTTCCCAACAGTTTTTGTGAAATAGTGAATTATTCGCCCAGAAGCTGGCCTCTTTGGGTTTATCAAAGAGTAGATTGCTATAGTTGTTGACTTCTCCATCTTGTATTCTATCCTATTCCACTGATCCACACCTCTGTTTCTTAGCCAGTACTAGGAAGTTTTGATGACTGCTGTTCTGTAGTACAGTTTAATATCTGGTATGGCTAGGCCACCTTCTCTAGCACTTCTTTTTATTAATACCCTAGATATTCTAGACCTCTTGTTTTTCCAGATGAATTTTGTTATTATTTTGTCCAGCTCAGTAAAATAATTTTTGGTAGTTCAATTTGTATGGCACTGAATAGATAGATTAATTTAGGTAAAATTGTCATTTTTATTAAATTAGCCTGGCCTAGCCATGAGCAACTGATATTTTTCCATTTATTTAGATCTTACTTTATTCGTGTGAAAAGTGTTTCATAGTTATGTTCATATAGGTCCTGGGTTTGTCTTGGCAAATAGACTCCCAAATATTTTATAGTGCCTTCAGTAACTTTGAATGGAATTTCTCTTTCTATCTCTTGCTGTTGGGCTTTGTCAGTAATGTATAGGAATGCTGAGGATTTATGTGGGTTTATTTTATATCCTGCAACTTTGCTAAAGTTGTTTATCATTTCAAGTAGTTTTTTACTTGATTCTCTAGGATTCTCTAAATAAATCATCATACCATCTGCAAAAAGTGATAATTTAGTTTCTTTTTTTACTATTCTAATTCCTTCAATTTCTTTTTCTTCTCTTATTGCTACAGCTAACGTTTCTAGTACCAAATTGAATAGTAGGGGTGATAATACTTGTTTCACCCCTGATCTTATTGGGAATGCATCTAGCTTATCCCCATTACAAATAATGCTTGTTGATGGTTTTAGGTAGATGCTATTTATACTTTTAAGGAAGGTTCCATTTATTCCTATGCTTTCTAGTGTTTTTAATAGGAATGGGTGTTGTATTTTGTCAAAGGCTTTTTCTGAGTCTATTGGGATGATCATATGGTTTCTGCTAGTTTTGTTGTTGATATGGTCAATTATGCTAATAGTTTTCCTAATATTGAACCAGCCTTGCATTCCTGGAATAAATTCAACCTGGTAATAGTGTATTATTCTCATGATAAGTTGCTGCAATCTTTTTGCTAATATTTTATTTAAAATTTTTGCATCAATATTCATTAGAGAAATTGGTCTATAATTTTCTTTCTCTGTTTTGACTCTACCTGGTTTGGGTATTAGTACCATATTTGTGTCATAAAAAGAATTTCGTAGGACTCCTTCTTCACCTATTTTCCCAAATAGTCTGCAAAGTATTGAAATTAGTTGTTCTTTAAATGTTTGATAGAATTCACATGTAAAATCATCTGGCCCTGGAGATTTTTTTCCTAGGGAGTTCATTGATGGCATGCACAATTTCTTTTCCTGAGATGGGGTTATTTAGAAATTTTACTTCCTTTTCTGTTAACCTGGGCAGTTTATGTTTTTGTAGATATTCATCCATATCTCTAAGGTTGTCAAATTTATGGGGATACAATTGGGCAAAATAATTCCTAATTATTGTTCTGATTTCCTCTTCATTAGAGGTGAACTCACCCTTTTCATTTTTGATACTGGTAATTTGATTTTCTTCTTTCTTTCTTTTTAATCAAATTGACCAAAGGTTTATTAATTTTATTGGTTTTTTTCATAAAACCAGCTCTTTGTTTTATTTATTAATTCAATAGTTTTCTTAGTTTCAATTTTATTAATCTCTCCTTTGATTTTCAGTATTTCTAATTTGGTATTTAATTGGGGATTTTCAATTTGCTCTTTTTCTAGATTTTTTAGCTATATGCCCAGATCATTGATCTCCTTTTTCCCTTTTTATTCATGTAAGCATTTAGGGATATAAAACTTCCCCTAAGAACTGCTTTTGCTGCTTCCCATAAGTTTTGATATGTTGTTTCATTATTGTCATTCTCTTGAATGAAGTTATTAATTGGTTCTCTGATTTGTTCTTTGGCCCACTCATTCTTTAGAATTAGATTATTTAGTTTCCAATTAATTTTTAGCTTATTTTTCCATGGTTCTTTGTTACAAATAATTCTTATTGCATCATGATCTGAAAAGGATGCTTTGACTACTTCTGCCTTTCTGCACTGGATTGTGAGGTTTTTGTTCCCTAGTACATGGTCAATTTTTGAGTATGTGCCATGTACCACTGAGTAGAAAGTATATTCCTTTTTATCTCCATTCAGTTTTCTCCAGAGGTCTATCATATGTGCCTTTTCTAAAATTCTGTTTACCTCCTTAACTTCTTTCTTATTTATTTTGAGGTTAGATTTATCAAGTTCAGAAAGGGGGAGGTTGAGGTCTCCCAATATTATAGTTTTGCTGTCTATTTCTTCCTGTAACTCCCTTAACCTCTCCTCTAAGAATTTGTATGCCTTACCACTTCGTGCATATATGTTAAACAATGACATTGCTTCATTGTTTATGGTGCCTTTTAGCAGGATATAATGTCCTTCCTTATCTCTTTGAATTAAATCTATCTTTACTTTTGCTTTGTCTGAGATTAGGATTGCTACACCTGCTTTTTTTACTTTAGCTGAGGCCCAATATATTTTACTCCAGCCTTTTACCTTTACCCTGTGTGTATCTCCCTGTTTCAAATGTGTTTCTTGTAAACAACATATTGTAAGATTATGCTTTTTAATCCATTCTGCTATCCACTTCTGTTTTATGAGCCTGTTCATCCCATTCACCTTCAGAGTTATGATTTCTATCTCTGTCTTTTTCTCCATCCTATTTCCCCCCTGCTTATGCTTTTTTATTTCTCTCTTTCCCCTTCTCCTCTTCAACAAAGTTTTGCTTTTGACTGCCACCTTCCTCAGTTTACCCTCCCTCTTTATTCCCCTCCCTTATCTTACCGTTTCCCACTTGCTACTTCTCCCCTCCCTTCTGACCACCCCCCTCCCTTTTTCCCCCCTTCCCCTCCTACTTCCCGTAGGTCAAGTTAGATTTCTAAACTTATCAGGGTATGTTATTCCCTTCTTGAACCAGATCAGATGACAGTGAAGCTCAAATACTGCTATTCTCCCTCCCTTCTTTCCCTCTACTATAATATGTTTTTGTCCCTCTTCATTTGGTGTAATTTACCCTTTTCTACTACCTCCTTACCTCTTCTCTCATAGCCCTCCCTTTACAACTCTTACTTATGTTTTTTATCTTTACATCAGTTAATTTATACAGGCATTCACAATCTATGTGTATCCCTTTCAATTGTCATAATAGCTGTACAATTCTCAAGGCTGACATATATATGTGTATATATATATATATATATATATATATATATATATATATATATATATATATATATATATATATATATATATATATAAAACATACATACGATAATATAATCCCACATAACGATGCAAATAACTTGCCCTTATTGGTTAATAAGGTTTGTGGAGTTTTTCCCCCTGGTTATCTTTTTATGTCTCTCTTGAGTTTTGTATTTGGAGATCTAATTTTCCATTGAGTTCTGGCCTTTTCATCAGGAAGGTCTGGAATTCCCTTATATCATTGAATGTCCATCTCCTTGCCTGAATAATTATGCTTAGTTTTGCTGGGTAGTTGATCCTTGTTTGTAGTCCCAGCTCCTTTGCCCTTTGGAATATCATATTCCAATTTCTCCTGTCTTTTAAGTGGAAGCTGAGAGATCCTGCGTGATCCTGACTGTAGTTCCACGATATTTGAATTGCTTCTTTTTGGCTGCTTGCAGTATTTTCTCCTTGAGTTTATAGTTCTGAAATTTGGCTATAACATTTCTTAGTGTTTTCAGTTTGGGATGTCTTTCCGGGGGTGATCGGTGAATTTTTTCAATGACTATTTTGCCCTCTGGTTCTAGGACCTCTGGGCAGTTGTCTTCAATAATTTCTTCAAAGATACTGTCAAGGCTCTTTTTTTCATCATGGATTTTTGGTAGACCAATAACTCTTAAATTGTCTCTCCTGGATCTATTTTCCAGGTCAGTTGTTTTCCCAATCAGATATTTCACATTTTTTTCTATTTTTTCATTCTTTACATTTTGTTTTACTACTTCTTTGTGCCTCATAGATTCATTAGCTTCCACTTGCTCAACTCTAATTTTTAATGAGTTAGTGTTTTCATTTTGCTTTTTAGTCTCTTTTTCCAATTGGTTGATTTTGCCTCTCAGGGTGTCGTTTTCTCTATTTAGATTCTGAATCTCCGTGGCCATTTTGCCAATCTTATTCTTTAGGGACTTTTCCATTTTTTCCATGTTTTCTTTTACCTCCCTAATTTGGTTTTTAAAATCCTCCTTTAGCTCTTCCAGCAATGCTTTTTGGGCTGGCGTCCGGTTCATATGAACTTTTGATGTATCAGATGTACCTATAGTGTCATTGCTGTCCTCTTCCAAATTGGAATTTTGATCCTGCCTGTCTCCATAAAAAGAATCTATTGTTCTTGGGTTTTTTCTGCTCTTCTTCATGTTGGTTTGCCTTTTCCTGGCTTTACAACAAATATCTGGCTTTGGGGCTCAGGCCTCTCTGTCCCAGCTTTCTTATTCTGGGGATTGTGAGTCTAGAATTACAGCCTTCAGTTTCCTGAGGAGTGGGGGAGGGCTCTGGCTCCCTGACGTCTCACTCCCTACAGGTGCTCTCCAGCACTGTTGCTCTTCAGCAATGGTCTCAGTTGTTTGTTGTTTGAGCTGATGTCTGGCACTTCCCCTGGGGGAGCAAGATTATGTCTGGGCTCCTGGTGTTGACCCCTGCCAGCTCTGCCGCTCTGGGACTAATGAACTTCTACTATTTGACCACTAAAGCCCCACTTCCTTCTCCTCTGTTCCAGCATTCTTTTTTTTCCCCGAGGAATTCTCTGGGTGAGGGGGGGAGGGATTAGTGCTGTTTACCTGGCAATTATGTCTCAAGGAAGTTCAAGACCCGAGTTTCTGGGCTGCAAGCATCGGGAGTTGGTGTTTCCCAGCCGGTGGTGTTGCGCTGCCTCTTGTTGCTTCCACAGACTGACATCCTGTTTTGGGAGGCCTGGGTATCTCCCCCGTTTCGGATGCCCAGCTTTCTCCCAGCCTGTCTCCCACGTGGATTTCCCTGGTCTGGAGCAGCTCCGCAGCACCGAGCACTCTTCAAGCCTACAGATTAGTGCCTTCGGCCTTTCAGACTCTCCTGGCTTGGAAATTTGCCCCACGCAGACTGCTTCCAGTTTCTAACTCTCTCAAATCTGCTCAAATGCACTTTTTTGTAGGAATCTGACAGACCTTGTGAGAGAGCTCCCATAAGACATTGTTTTCATGTAGCCATCTTGGCCCTGCCCCCTTTATTTTTATTTCTTAATCTTTGCTACAAGCGTCTTGTTTGTCAGGGAGATGAAGAAAAGATACATTCAGAAATGAATGTGATAGAAAACAAATGTCACCAATACAAATAGATACACTATAAAATCAGTTAGAAGGAGGGAGAAGAGTAGAGGTAAGGATATTTGCTAGAAAACTGTTGGATGGAATATTATTATGCTAAAAGGAATTGTGAAAGGAACAGACATGCAAAATGAACTGAATAGAACTAGGAGAACAATTCACAAAATAAGATGACATTTTAAAGAAAAATAACTTTGAAAGAGTTAAGAACTGATCAGTGCAAGTGGGGCTAGTGATATAGTTGCCAAAAAAATAAAAGGAAAGAAAAGAGCATCACTGAAGTATTTTTAATGCATAGAAGAGAATAGAAAGAACACTAGGAGGAAGCACAGATAATTAGGACAGCTTAGAGAGTTATAAGGTGGATTTATTATACACCTAAAAAGTAAAACAAGTTGGACAAAAATTTAAAATCATAGTTTCATGTACAATTCTTTTTCTGTTCTCCTTCATATATGGAAATATTCATTTTATTTCATGCATAAGTTCTGATTTTTTTTTTCCTTAAAGAAGGCTATTGCAATAGTACATATTGGTGATAATGGGGAGCTATAAATAAAATAGTGCCTGGGAACCAGAGTTAAAGTGATGAAAGAGAAAGAGGTTGCTGAGATAGAGTAGACCATACATGACTTCTGATTGGATATGAGAGGTAGATAGGAAAAGATTCAAAGTCAACTCCAAGGTTTCAAGTATAAAAGATGGGGTGATTCCATAGATAGAAACAATCAACTCAGAAGAAGGATAAAGTCCTTAACTTAGTCCCAAGCAGTATAAGACACTGGAAAGAGAGCTAAACTGGGGCTAATAGAATCTGAATTTAGATCTGGGCTCTACCCTTGCTCCCTGTGTGAAATTGACAAGTTACTTATCATCTCTAGACCTCAATTTCCTCATTTGCAAAATGAGAAAGTGGTAGGGGAGTTCTGCTCCTGGGAGCCAAGATGTCAGAGGAAGAAGTAAATTGCTCTTACCCTCCCTTATTGACCTCTGAAAGCCCAGAAAATATTGCTCCAGTAAAAACCCTGGAACAGCTGAGAGAGCAGAAAGATGGGGTGCAACAGCCTTATAGCTAGGAAGCTTGGGGGATGTTTCAACGATCTGGCTAGCAGCTTCTGTGGGGGTGTAAGATCCACCCACAGCCAGCACCCAGAAAGCTGCCTGCACTCTGGGAAAGCACAGGTTCTTTTGATCTGCTTTAATAAGGAAAGCAAGGCTAAAGGGGTTGACAAGCTTACCTTAATCCAGCACACAGACAGCATTCACTTAGTTCAGGGGAAGAGACCAGCACACTGAACTTCAGAGCAAATTACAAACAAATTACAAACATCAACAGACAGGCCCAATACAATTCATAGTTACCAACATCTAGGTTCAGCCCAGGAGCTCAGAACAAGGGCTGGCCCAGAGGCACGCTGGCCACCACTGCTGTGGGAATGAGCTCCAAGGAACACACAGCCAAACCCTGGTTTTTATATCTTTTTCAGCATCGGGGGTGAGCACACATGCGACTCACCCACATTACCTAGAATCGTCACAAAGAGGCAGACTTAAACCCAGGTGGTCTAAAAGCCTCTGCTCTCCCAGACGTGTAAACTAGGCCCTCCCTGGAGTTAGCCCCACCTTGGGCCCCACCTTAGTTGCCAATCCACACCTACATAGGTTTTACACTTAATAGGGTTTGGGCCTGGGGCTTAGCACTTAGTAAGGCTCAATGAAATACTCTCAATTACTCAAATGGAACAAAAGCCAAACTATTCAAGGGCACTTGTTGAACTAAGTGCTAAGGAGCCCATTTTGCCTGCCAACACAGGGGATTAACAGGAAAGGCCCCTCTCATTCTGGTGGAGGGGAGGTAGTACAGGATGGGAGGTATTCCAACAAGGAAGCAGTAAGCCCCATCTCAGAAAACCAGGGGAGATCCTGAGCCCCAGGGTGGTAGAGCAGGCAAGCACCAATACCAGGGAACCTTCTTTCCCAGTGCCTCAGCACAGACAAGGGAAATGGTAGATACTGGCTCAGAAAACCACCACATGTGCTGGCATTCCCCAGCAGCCAAATCTCCTGGTGCTTCAGCACAGCTCCAGGAGGCACAACTCCAGGCTGGCAGACATCCTCAAGAAGAAAATATTCAGGTGCAAGACCTGGGCAAGCAGGCATCCCCCAGGGGCCAGATCCCCACTCCCACCCTGAGAGCTTCAGTGTTGCCGACTCCAGCTCAGCAGCAGGTAAGCTGCCAGATCCCTGCAGCCTCCAGGTGCCAGCACCTGAGGCCCCAGCACACAAAGTCAGTGACCATGTCCTGGGCTTTTAGCACTACAAGCTTGGGTCAGTGCCCTGTGCACTCCAGCAGGAGAGCTCCACTCTAAAAGCCAGGAAATAGGAAAACAACATGAGCAAAAAGCAAAAGCAGACAATGACCATAGATTCTTATTGTGGGGACAGGAAATATTAGGGCTCAAATTCAGAAAAGAACAACATTGTCAATATACCCACATCTAAAACCTCAAAGGATAGTATGAACTGGTCTGAAGCCCAAAAAGCCTTCTTAGAAGAGCTCCAGAAGGATTTCAAAAATTAAACAAAAGAAGTAGAAGAAAAATTGGGAAAAGAAATGAAAGGTGTGCAAAAGAGAGTCAATGGCTTGGAAAAGAAAAGACAAAAATTGTCTGTAGAAAACAATTCCTTAAGAAATAGAATTGGCCAAGTGGAAAAGGCACAAAAACACACTGAAGAGAAGAATTCCTTAAAAAGTAAAATGGGCCAAATGGAAAAGGAGGTTAAAAAACTAATTGAAGAAAACAATTTGTTAAAAATTAGAATTGTTACGTTGAAGCCAATGGCTCTATGAGACAGCAAGAAGCAGTGAAAAAGAAACAAAAGAATGGAAAAATAGAAAAAAATGTAAAATGCCTCCTTGATAAAGCCACTGACATGGAAAATAGCTCCAGGAGATATAATCTAAGAATTATTGGTCTACCTGAAAGCCATGATGAAAAAAAGAGCCTGGACATCATCTTTTAGGAAATCATCAAGGAAAACTGCTCTGACATCCTAGAACCAGAAGGTAAAATAGTCATTGAAAAAATCCACAAATCACCTCCTGAGATCCCAAACTGAAATGCCAAGGAATGTTGTAGCCAAATTCCAAAATTACCAGGTCAAAGAGAAAATACAGGAAGCAGCCAGAAAGAAACAATTTAAATATGGAACTGCAGGACCTTGATGTTTCTACATTAAAAGATCAGGGGGCTTGGTATATGATATTCCATAAGGCAAGGGATCTTAGAGTACAACCAAGGATCAACTACCCACAGAAACTGAGCATAATCTTTCATAGGAGAAGATGGATATTCAATGGATAATTCAAAAATAGGTGACTTCCAAACCTTCCTGATGAAAAGACCAGAGCTCAACAGATGATTTGATGTTTAAATACAAGACTCAAGAAAGGCATAAAAAGGTAAAAAGAAAAGAAAAAAAACACAGAGTGTTATTAATGAGGGAAAACTGTTTACATGGCTACAAGGCAAGATGACACTTGTAACTCTTAAGAAGTGTATTGTTCTTATGCCATTTAAAAGGGGTATACATACACGGAGTGTGTCGATATAAGTTGCATTTGCTGTGATGATAAAACATCTAATTAAGTGTTGAAAAGGGATTGTACTCTTAGAAGAGAAAAGGAGGAGGCAGACAATGGTGAATTACATCACATGAAAAGGCACAAAAAACTATCCAGGTTTAGGGAAAGAAGGGTGGGAGATGAACATTATTTTAACCTTACTCTCATCAGATTTGTCTCAAAGACGGAATAACATACTCAGTTACATATAGAAATCTAACTTACCCCATAGGAAATAGGAGGAGCAAGGGAAAAGAAAAGGGAGGGGGTGAATAGAAGGGAGGGAAGAAGTAATAAGGGTAAAGGGGAAGAAAAGGGATGGGGCTGATAGGTGGGAGGACAGACTGAGGGAGGAGGTAGTTGAAAGCAAAACTCTAATGAGGAAGGAAAGGGAGAAAGGCGAGAAGATGGAGAGAAAGACACAAATAGTAATCACAACTGTGAATGTGAATGGCATGAACTCTCCCATAGAATAGAAGTAGATAGCAGAGTGGCTTAAGAACCATAATCCTACAATATATTGTTTGCAAGAAACACATTTGAAGGAGAAGAATACATACGAGTAAAGGTAAAAGGCTAGAGCAGAATATATCATACTTTAGCTGAAGAATAAAAAGCAGGGGCAGTAATCCTGATCTCAGACAAAACAAAAGCAAAAGTAGATCTAATTAAAAGAGATATGGAAGGTAACAGAGATAAAATTGCAAACACTTTTTGACCCAGGAATACCCAAAGAGATCATAAAAACCGGAAAAGGACCCACAGGTACAAAAATATTTGCAGCAGCTCTTTCTGTGGTGGCAAAGATTAGGAAATTGAGGGGATGTCCATCAATTGGGGAATGGCTGAACAAGTTATGGTATATGAATGTAATGGAATACTATTGTGCTATAAAAATGTTGAGCAGGTGGACTTCAGAAAAACCTGGAAAGACTTATATGAATTGCTGCTAAGTGAAATGAGCAGAACCAGGAGAACACTGTACACAGGAACAGCCATATTGTGTGATGACTGACCTTGATAAATTTAGCTCTTCTCAGCAATGTGAGTGTTTTAACAATCCGGCTAGTAGCTTCTGTGGGGGCATAAGATCCACCCGCAGCCAGCAGCCAGAAAGCTGCCAACAGCACAGGTTCTTTTGATCTGCTTAACTAAGGAAAGCAAGGTGAAGGTGTTGACAAGCTCACTTTAATTCAGCATACAAACAGCATTCACTTAGTTCAGGGGAAAAAGCCAGCACCCTGAACTCCAGAAACAAAATACAAATAAATTACAAATATCAACAGACAGACCCAATACAGATTCATAGTTACCAACATCTAGGTTCAGCCCAGGAGCTCAGAACAAGGGCTGGCCCAGAGTCATGTGCCACCACTGCTGTAAGGAGGAGCTCCAAAGAACAAACAGCCAACCCCTGGTTTTTATATCTTTTTCAGCATCGGGGTGAGTCACACATGCGACTCACCCATGTGACCTAGAATCGTCACAGAGAGGCAGACTTAAACCCAGGTGGTCTAAAAGCCTCTGCTCTCCCAGACGTGTAAACTAGGCCCTCCCTGGAGTTAGCCCCACCTTGGGCCCCACCTTAGTTGCTAATCCACACCCACATAGGTTTTACACCTAATAGGGTTTGGGCCTGGGGCTTAGCACCTAGTAAGACTCAATCAAAGACATTGAATTAATCAAAAGAAACAAAGGTCAAACTCTTCAAGGGCACTTGTTGAACTAAGTGCTAAGGAGCCCATTTTGATTACCAACCTAAGATGCCTCCAAAAGATCCAACAATGGAAAATGCTATCCACATCCAGAGAAAGAACTTTGGAATCCGAATACAGATGGAAGCATGCTATTTGCTCTCCTTTTCTTTTGTTGTTTTGTTTCTTCTCCCTCATGGTTCTTCCCATTAGTTCTAATTCTTCTTCACATTATGACTAATATGAGAATATGTTTAATATGAATGTGTAAGTAGAGCCTATATCAGATTCCATACTGTGCTGGGCAGGGGGAGGAAAGAGTCAGGGAGAAAATTCAAAACTCAAAATCTTATGGAAGTGGATGTTGAAAACTAAAAATAAATAAGTTATATTTAAAAAATAAGAAAGGGTTGAGCCAGATGATCTCTAAGGTCTTTTCTAACTATGATTCCATGGTTCCCACCCTGCTGCCATCAAGATTTGCTCATCAGTCATTTCTATAATGCTAGGGTTTTAAGTTCCAAGTGGTATTTTCATTCTAGGTTTTAGCTTCAATTATGGGGATGAAAGATTTTGTCCTTTTAAAAAAAAACCCAGCATCAAAAATTAAGCAGGTGGCAGATGTATTGGTGGACAAGCAAAACTCTTCAAATAACCCTAAATTTACAACATGGAATTAGCCATCCACTCTGTCTCCTGAGATTCAATATTTTATTATATGAATCATTATTTACCTTTCAAATGTCAGTGCTTGGCAGAAACGCAAGATTCCTTTAAAACACACAAAGGAACACATGCGCATACACACAAACACTCTAATTAGAATGTAAATCTTACGTATCAACCTTTTCCTTCCCTTTCAATCAGAGATACTGAATCACATAATACTTCATTTCATAGTATTTCTGCCGGTTTCAGTTATCTCGTATATGAAGTGTGACACAAAACCACTTCAAAATCACTGAGTATAATTATTTAATGATGAAATAAAGTTGATTAGGAAGCCTTTAAGCTATTACATTGTTCACGGGATATTTTGCAGGCTCTGAATAAATGAATATGATTTTCTCCTCGAAGCTGCTTGGCCCCTGCTGGTTTTGAAAATGATATGCAACTAACATGTTTTGGCTTCTTCATTATAGGAGACTCATAATAAAAACTAATGTTTTAATAGTGTATTCACCTTGGGCAGGCCGAGGCCCTCTGAGTCCTTTTGTTAAGATCTGTCAAGGAGGGTAGGTAAAAATAGTACCTGTTATTCACTGAACCCCTTCATTCCAGCTGAGTTTAGAGAAACATCATCATTTGTCGATCTCTGTTTCCTGAATACTTACTGAGAGAATGGCTCTGTGTATCTGTGGGGATTTTCTAGGATGTAAAGAACCCACAGCACCTACCAGGAAGGGCCTACATTATAATATTAGCAGGACATTAATTGTAACTCCAGCTTATATCAATTCTTAAAGGTGGCCCTTCTATGGAGAATTTATGGGAAAACATGGAGAAGAGTTACATGGGATGCCTAGGCACAAATGGGCTGTTATCTATATCACTGGATGCAATAATATTTGTAATGATCCAAGACCTAGTTGGTGAAAGGTTGTGAGAGCTTACCAGACACTGATCAATTGCAGGGGTGGGGAAGTCTGGAGAAGTCTGAACTCTAGTTAACTAAGGGAAAATTTCACACTTTTGTAAGATCAGAGTTCCATTGAAATATTAAAGCAATATTTTCATTAAAATATTACTTCTTAATGGAGGAGAAAAGGAGGGGCTGCTGGTGGAGAGTGTCTACATGTGATATCTAGTAATATCAGAATCATCTGATTTTCTTCAAGGTTAATAGGAACCTCAAAGTTCATTTAGTCCATTTCACACCTAAACAAAATCATCTCTCTAAAATATCTGACAAATGTCTTTGCTCAAAGCCTTTGAATGAAGAGGAAGCTACCACCTCCCATGGCAAACAATTCCACTCTTAGATAGCTTTAAATGTTATGAAGGTTGTCCTCACTCAATATTTATTAAGTGCCTATTATGTGCCAGGAATGGTGCTAAGCACTGGGGGTTAGAAAGAAAGTAGAAAGACAGTTTCTCTTCTCTAGCCATTCATAGTCTAATAGGCAAGGCAACATTTTTCGCACACACAAAAAATCTATATATAGGATAAATTGAAGATAATCAATAGAAGACCTCAGAATTCCAAATTATCAAGAGAAAAAAGCCTTTCTCTAGAAGATGAGATTTTAACTGGGACTTAAAGCAAGTCAGGGGAGAGAATTAAGTGAAGATGAAGAATGAGAGCATTCCAGGCCTCAGTTTTCCTCTTTTCAAATTTTATATAATGCTCTTTGTTTCACCCTCTGGAGTCAATCAGATCAAGTCTAATAATCCTTCTTCCACATGAAGGCCATTCAAATGCTTGAATTAAAATGCTAATTCTCTTCTCCAGGTGTTTTCATCCCTTCAATTGATCTGTATCTGGCATGTTCTCAAGGCCCTTTACCAATTGGATTATACCCTTCCCCCATACTTTCTAGCTTATGAATATCCTTCCTAAAAAGTAGTGTCCAGAACTGGACGCAATATTTCAGGAATGATCCATCCAAGACAGAGCAGAACAAGACTCTGTATAGATGAGGTAGATTCTTTTCTCAAAATATATGTTTTATTTTCCACAGATTACATGTTAAAACAATTGTAACATTTTTTTAAAAACTTTTGAGCTCCAAATTCCTTCCTTTCCTCCCTCCCCCTCCATGGTAAGAAATCAGATATGGGTTATACAAGTGCAATTATGTAAAACAATTCCATATTAGTCATTATGTACAAAAAGACTCAAACAAGAGAAAAAAGAATGAAAGAAAGAAAGTGAAAAACAACATGCTTCACTCTGTATTGAAACAATATCAGTTCTTTCTCTGAAGGCATGTAGTAAGTGTACTTCATCATTATTCCTTTGAGATTGTCTTACTGAAAATAGCTAAGTCATTAACAATTCTTCATTGAACAATATTGATGTTACTATGTTGTAACAATGTTACTAGCAGTTGTTGTGGGGGTGAAAGACTCAAGACCAACAACAAGAGCACGCAGGAGGGCTACTAGCACACGTTCTTTGATCTGCTTTTCTAAGGAAAGCAACTTTAAAGGGTTAACAATCTCACTTTAATCAAGCATACATATATAAATCACTTAGTTCAGGGGGAGAAAGACAGCACCCTGAACTTCAGAGCAAATACAAACAGAAATTACAAACAGAAAATATCAACAGATCAAATAAAACAAACCAGTAGACAAGCTTCTAGCTTTCTGTCCAACATCTTAGTACATAGTTACCAGGGAAGCAACAACATCTGAGTTTTCAAGCCAGGGGGCTCCTTAACAACAGCTACCCAGAGTCTCATCTAGTCAAATCACTCAACACTCTTCCAGTGAATGAGAGCCCCAAACAAAACACTAACCTCTGAGTTTATATACCTTACTCAGGGTCAAAGGGCATCACAATCATGGTACTCAAAACCATGCGACACATCTTCAGGTGTCACAACCATGAAACATAACCCTATATGACCTAGGCTTTCTTGTTTCTTAAGCAGGTCATCAAAGAATCCTGATTTAATCAAAGAAACAAAGGCCAGATTCACCAAAGGCACTTGATTACCACAAGGCTCCCAAAGAGAAAACAGTATAAAAAAAAGTCCCACCTTAATTACCATATGTACAACATTTTCCTGCTTCTGTGCACTTCACTTTGTATCAGTTCATGTAAGTCTTTCCAAATTTTTCTGAAATCATCCTGCTTTTCATTTCTTATTGCACAATAATATTCCATTATAATCATATACCAAGTTTATTTAGCCATTCTCCTACTGATGGGTATCCCTTTGATTTCCAATTCTTCGTCACCACAAAAAGAACTGCTGTAAATATTTCTGTACAAATAGGTCCTTTCCCCTTTTTGGGATGCTTTGTGATATAGACCTAGCAGTGGTATTGCTGGATCAAAGAGTATGCACAGTTTTATAGCCTTTGGGGCATACTTCCAAATTGTTCTCCAGAATAGTTGGATCAGTTCACAATGCAGTGGATTCTTAAAAGAGTAACAAAAATAAGAAGGAAAATGGAAGGGGCATGGGTTATGAAGAGCTTTAAAGGGTAAAAGGTTTGTAACTGATCCTGGAGATAATAATGAGCTATTGGGACTCAATGAGCAGAGTGACACAGTCAGCCCGAGACTTCAGGAAAAAAATCACCTTGCAATAATGAACCTTCTCCATCTTTATGTATCCCTTTATAGTGACTAAGGGAGGAAAATATCTTACTGTGAAGAGATCTAGAGTAGCATCAAATCTAACCTTGGCATAGGTTGAGTTAAAAGAAACTCATAGTAGGACCAGAAATGTAGAAGTTGACTAGAAAGCAAAGAAGTTTGGATTCTGTTTTCTTGTAATGGGAGACAAGTTGAACTTTTTGTTCAGTTAATCATCCTTTTGGAACCAAAAGAGTCTTTGCCACAACAACCCCAGTTTCCTTCCCAAAGATCTTCTAAGATACATGGAATTCCCATCAATAGCATCATGCAAAAAAAAAACCAGAAAAAAACCCAAAAAACACCTTTATGAGATGAGTGGTATTTTACCTAAATCTTAAAGAGTACAGATTTAGAGCTAGAATGGACTTTCAATGTTCCTTAGTCTAGTCTTCTTGCTTTGTAGATGAGGAAATTAAGCCTCAGGAAAGTTAATTGACTGGCCCACAGTTATTCAGATGACAGAACTAGGACTGAAACCCTATTCTCTAATTTCAAATTCAGTTTGCTTTCTAACACACTGTCAAAGATAAACCTCATCTGCTTATAAGCTTGTTTGTTTTTGGTTTTAATCCTTAAAAACTGGTCTAATGATGTAAGCACTCAGAAACAATCTGTTTTTTATCAAATTATCCATTTAGCCTCTTCAAACACTCCAAATCTGTGAACTCAGGATTCACTGATAATAGAGAAACAGGAGATTAAATGTCTGTCCCTTGACTCTTCCCCATTATTTTCTTCCATATTTAGATATCATTTTGTTACCTCTGCTATAGTTCTTCCATGGCATATCTACCCAGGACTTCTGTGGATTGTTCCCTCCCCAGAAGGGTGTAGAAGAGATACTTTCTCGAGAAGATGCTTAGCTTCTTCTTACTGAATCTCTTGCATCTATATTTATATTAGGAGATTTATAGCCTACTCTCCAGTTTCAAGATAGGTATTGACTTCCCCAGCAGATATCTGGCTTTATCTTCAATTCTTTTCTTTCCAGAAGGTTTTTAAACCTTCTTGTCAGGTCCTCATCCTCAGTAGAGGGCTTTGTAACTAATTTTTGAGAGCTTTTTCAACATTTGTCTTTTTGGGGATTCTGGAATGCAGCCCCATTATCAATTAAAAGGCAGTGCACAGTCATTACTCCAGCTCCCTTTGTGAGCACTGAAGTCAGTACCTGAAATTTCCCCAAATTATTCACATCAGGTAAAGTCTGTTCAATAGCTTTATCACTCTATTATTCAATGGATAACCTTGAACGGTTCTTAATAGGGTTCCATTCCTGCTAATGCACACCAATTTAGTGACTCACTCTTGCAGCTTGGTTTAGTTTTAAGTGAAATCACAACAGTAACAAACAAGACTATTTCAGTACTTTGACAGAACAACAAAACAATTTTAGTAAAATAATGATAAGGAGGAAGTGTGGTGCAGTGTGGGAAAAAGTGCTGTTTGGAGGTAGGGGACCTGAGTTTGATTCTTAGCTCTATGTGAACAATGGCGAGTTATTTAACTTCTCTGGTCTGCATTTTCCTGTCTGTAAAATGAATAAGTTGAATCAGATAACAGCTAAGGTTGCTTCCAGTTCTAAATCCAAAATCCTATTATTTTATCTGTCCTGTGAAGTCACATCAGAAAATTCTACTGTCCAATTACAGTCTAGAAAAGAACACATTTACACACATAAATGTATATACAAATACATTATATCATGTTATATTATATTTGATATTATGTATCATGTTGTGTTATAATATTATATCTATGTTATATCATATTTATAACCTTAGGGCAGAAAATACATTTCAATAAGTCGTTTTGATCATAGAGAATTAAAAAAATAGAGATTTCGAATGATTCCTCCTCCCAAATGTAGTACCCAGCGACCTCTAGTTCTGTTTACATACAAGTACCCCAGAAAGCTATCCTGAGAATTGGAATACTTTGAGCCAAAACCCAATCAAAATCATATATGTAGTTCCTTAGCCCCCACCAATGTGTTTACTTTTACCATTCAATCAGAACACATGCTAGGTCAAAGCAAAATGTATTTAAGCATGTAGCATAGCAAATTAAGTGACAAGACAATATCCACTCATATGCTAATGCAATGTACTTTCTTACAGGTTACCATCTTACCAATGAGGGAGAGAAGACATGAAAAGGGCATATGATTATGGAGTAGACATGGTAAGGTTAAAATATAATGAACATAAATGGCTAGGACACGTGGATCAAGGGAAGATATATAAAGAGGACACACACATAAAGTACACATACCAGCAGGAAATTTGTGTAGCGGGGATAGCTCACACCTCCAGTTTTGCAGAAATGTTTCCTGGTAAGATACCATTGTGCTGCTCTTTTCTTGGTATTGTATATTTCTTCTTCACTGAGGACTCTTTCTTGAGTCATCACCACTTAGAATTGATTGCGTCACCCAATTCTTCATATATTATCTCTGTACTGGGAATCTCTAATAGTCTCATTGTCACTGAGCTACCATCCACTACTATCCAGTGTTCTTCCTCTAGCCTCCCTCTTAAGGGCCAGTTGTTATTCTCCACTACCATTTACTGGCGGAATGGGTTCCTTAGCTCTCTGGCAAGGAAGGGTTAAAGCTCTCTTTATGCATAGTCCAGGCAGGAGTTGGTAAACTAAAAGTGGTGGGCCAGATTCCCTCCCTACTTTTGTACATTTTAAAAACCATTTGTGGCTCTCAGGCAGTACAAAACAGGCAGGACAGATTTGGTTCCACAATCTCCCCCTGTTCTAGGTTCACAAGCTATCACAACCAATCAGGCAATAGAACCAAAGCTAACACCATCAGAAGCCCCAGACTAAACTTGTCTAGGTTTATATTTTTAAAGTCACTTTTCTCTGGATATCTCTTCAAAGTCTTTGGTTCTAGTCGACTAACTTGGGGTTAGGAAATTATTTTTAATTCTTGTTAAATACGTAATTGCCAGTCTATGCTCCCGCAACTAATTTCAAGGGGCTGAAATTAAAAAGAAATTCTGTGGGGGCTGAGAGGAAGCTCCCCCCTGGAAATAAAAGCTGACAAGGCTACACCTTCACTTTTCTTCTAAATTCTTGCCTTTATTATTGAAGACCACTTTGTGTCACCAGAAAGAGGACTTAATCTACCCTAGAGGTTCAGTCTAGGACAATCAGTTCTCCCTTTATCTTCCTCTTTCCTTCTCCCTGCCCCCTTGTTGTGGCAAACAGTGTCCCCTAAGCAATCAAATCAGCTTATTTCTATCTGGAGACAAAATTCATTTTAGAAATATGAAAAGAAAATGAAATTTAAGGATAACAGGCAACTCAGTATAAGCTGTGGCAATTCACCAGGCAGCAATGGGGTAGGGGGAGGTTAGAGAATTGGGGAAGAAATGCAGAATGCATAAATCCACCAGGTCCTACAGCATGGCAAGGCAGATACATTGAGGGGAAACAGCCATTCATTCTAGGCAGGTCATTACTTAAATGGAAAAATGAGACTGATAGTGATCAAACTGTTCGTGATTATAATATCCCGCTCATTTTCAGCTGGCTCTTGCTCCTTCACATAGGCATCCCAGACATCTCTACTCCCCAAGGTACTTGAAAGTTCCTGGACTTTCCCCAACACGGATGGCTCCCTCCTCCCATAATCCTTCAGTACCTCCTTCCAGCAGGGGAAGAAAAAAAAACTATATGTCCTACCACATTATAGGAAGCTATGTAACTCATACTTTCCAATAATAAAGACTTAAGCTTAGCTTCCTGGACAGCATAAAAGTGCTGGCCTCTCTGCACTTATAATTAGGAGACTTCACCTTAGAACACCTATCTCAATATCACTGAAACAAAAGTTTTAATAAACCTGGAAGAAAAGACAATGATATCATCACTTTAAGAGAGTATACTAACAAGTACATGAGGAAAGGGAAGGGTAGGCTGCTTAGCAAGATGTTAGCTTGTTAACAAAAAGGAAGGTCTCTTGGTTGGATAAGAGGGTTTTATGTTTCCATCTTAATTATGCTTGTGATGCATGACTTCATATCCAGTTTTAGTCCCAACACTACTCTGTGGGCCTAAGACAATCTATTGACTAATTAGTACTTTTTTAAAAGGGATTAATACTTTGTTATCATTTGTCCTGTCCCAATAATGAATAAGACCATGAAAGGACTGGACACAAGAAAGGTAAGTTTTGATGGGAAGGAGGGCAAGGAGGAAAGGAGAGCTTGCTCAAATTATAGTAGTTAAATACTTTGCCACTCAAGAGGTAAAATAAGCAAGAATGAGAGGTGTCAAGGATAACCTCTCCTCATTCCTAATTATTATTTTTTTTCTTGAGGATGTCGTATATGCAGGAGAGAAGAATGGAGAATATCAGATGCTTCAGCTAACCTCTGTTTCCTGGGGAACAATGAAGTGGCTACAACTCATTCTCAGATGACAAATGGGACTGTCTTTACTATGTGGAAAGGTTTTGAAATAAAAAAAAAAACATCTGTATTCAAACCTGTGGGAATTTCAAAACTTGGTAACTAAATTTTATCACATCTCAAAACTGCAACATGCTTGGGCAGTTTCCAGGTTCTTTCTTTCTTACTACTCCCACACAAGAATTAACTTTCCCCAGGCAGTCAATCTCATCTGCAAACTATTGCTAACATGACCTTTATGTGATAAAAGAGAGCAGTCTTGTTAGGAGATAACAAATGTGTTAGTGAGAGCCAAAGGCCTTCTTGGTCTTGTTTTTGACTGGCACATACGCATGCATACTGACTGGCCAGGATAGGATACTATCACTACCATTGTAGTCCTCCCATGCTGCTGCCACTAGCTACCATTCCTACTTCTTCTGCAACTGTCCATTTCATACCTCTGACATTTTCCTTATGGTCCTGATATCCTCTACAAAGATGTCAGCTGTGGCCCAGAGCACATTCAATCCCTTACTAGAATGGTTTTGTCTCAAGTCTTACCTAGCCGTTGGTCATTGGATGGGTGTTGCCTCAGACTAATTGAGACTGGGAAAGACCTTAATTTAGAAAGACCAAGGTTATTCACTGCATTCTGGGCCTTTGACAGTCATCTTGACTTTTGTTTTGCCAACAGATTTCAATAATTGGAGGAGAGAATGAAGCTAATAACTTTTGTGTAGCTCTGCCTCACTAAAATCCAATTCTTGGGCAAGTAAAGACATGACCCTCATGATGTCATTGGTCCTTCTAACAACAATTTGGCTAACAGCAGCTGTTGAGGTGTAAAACCTAACAAGACCAGCAGCAAGAGCTGTCAACACAGGTTCTTTGATTTGCTTTACTAAGGAAAGCAACTTTAAGGGGTTAACAATCTCATTTTAATCCAACGTACATATATCATTCACTTAGTTCATGAGGAAAAGCCAGCACCCTGAACTTCAGAGCAAATACAAACAAATGACAAACAGAGACAATATAAACAGACCAAATCACAATTCAGTTACCAGAGAAGAACCAATGGGTCTGGGTTAGCAAAGCTGGTGAGGGGGGGCAGTTACAATGGCTCACCCAGAGTCACACACCACTCTTCCAGTGAGTGAGAGCCCCAAAGAAAAAATGCCAACCTCTGCGTTTATACACCCTGTTCAGGGTCAAAGGGCATCACAACATGCTACTCAGACCCACATGGCCTAAAAGCTTCTGGTGTCACAAACATGTGACTCAAGCCCATGTAAACTAGACTTTCCCTCGAGGCAAGCAGGTCATCAAAAACTCCCTATTTAATCAAAGAAACAAAGGCCAGACTCATCAAGGGCACTTTATTAAATAAGTGCTCCAAAAGAGAAAACTGTAAAAAAAAAAAAAAAAGGTCCCACCTTAATTACTGATACAGTCCTCTTCAAGAATAAAGGATGAACACCAACAAGAATGGCTTCCTTTCACCCATTCAAAGTCTGCCTAACCATTCTTTAAAGCCCATCTCATTTCCCACCTCTTCCATAAAGCCAATTTCACTATTCCATCCTGCCATGATCTCTCCCTTGTCTGAATGCCTTTGGCCATGATGGATCCATGCACTCCAGCATTGACTTCTATAAAGGTAGGTTCTGACAGACTTATGAACTGCTGTCTTACAAATTCCTTTGTGACCCTGAGCTACCCTTTTCTCTTCAATGCCACCAAGGCTATTTCCCCCTCTGACTCCCCTGCTAATTATTATAGATTGTAACTCCAGCCTTCTACCACTAATCACACCCTTGCATTGCTACTGATCTCTGTGTTTGTTTGAAGCAAAGAAGAAGAGTGAGAAAAGAGTATTAGACTTAAAAGTCAAGAAGATCTGAGTTTGAGTCCTTTCTCTGCTACTTACTAGTTGTATGACTTTGGGCAAGTTGTTTAACCTTATTAGACCTCAGTTTCCTCATTTGTCAAAGAAGGAGGTTTAACAAGATGGTCTCTAAGATCCCTGGTAGCTCTATGTTTAGAATTACATGATTGTATGATCTCTTTAACAACCACATCCCATCACCAGAACCAAATTCTCATCCCTTTTCTTCGTCTGGTCCAAACCTCCTAGCAAACTCTATCTTTGATTTTTTTAGATCTCGCACCTGACATAGGAGCCACTGACAATGGTGGGGTGAGCTGAAAGATCCAAAGTTTCAGATGCTTTGTAGTTGTTGTTAGGGAAAGGTGAGCTCTTGCTGTCTGGGTTGAATATAGAAATATTCTTGGCATTATCCCAAGTTGGAACACTGAATGTATTTTCCCCTACAAACGTGGTGACCCATTTCTAGAGTAGTGAAAATAGTATGGTATTGTGGAAAATATACAGACCTTTAAGTCAGGAGACCTGAGTTCCAGTCTAGACCACAAGTTATGATGTTGCACAAGTTATCATCCCTCTCTGAGACTCAGTTTCCTCATCTGTAAAATGAGGTGGTTGGACTAAATGACCTGTGAGGACCCTTGCAACTTTAAGAGTCTATGAAAATCTGCACACGTACTATACTTCAGACACATTAAATGTTATGTAGACTGTTTTGGACAATTTGTAGTTTTCAGTTTGTAGTTACATTTGGGAGATAATTCATACCAAATGCCAATTAATTTTAAAATATTTGTAGCAGCAGCAGCAAGCTCTCACGCCAGAGGTACCAGTCCTCCCTTAACACCTTATATGCCTCATTTTTAGACCTTTGCAAGGCTGTTCATCAACCTTTGGTATCTACCTTTCACCCAACTCTCCCCTGTGGCTCCAAAAAGCTGTAACATCTGCAGCAGCCACAGCTCAGCAACACCTGGAAACCATAGTGTTTTTTTGCCCCTGGAATATAGTCTCTGCATTCTCAGGCTACTTTTTCTGCCAGGATGGCAACCATGAAGAGAGCATGCTTCTCTCCCTCAAGAACTGAAGGGGAACTTCCTTCTCCTAACTCCAGCTGCTATCCCCATCCCTGGAGAGCACTGCTTTTTAGGTCCCCAGAGCAGGGAAGTCCTGGAGCCAGCTCCTACGTGGCTCTTGAGAACTGATCGTTAAATTTTCATGAGAACATTTACACCTTGGCAAATGCTACAAATTGGGGTTTTATTCATTGCCTTGTTGACTGTCCAGACTTAAGAACGTGATGGAGAAAACCTTAATAATGCAAATTAAACTTAAAAATTCATCCTACATACATGTTTGGAGAGCTGCTTGTTAAACATTTACCCACACACTGAATGAGCAGCTAGATACCATTTGGTCAACCAAAAAGTAACAGTTTGAGTTTCTTGATTCCTTGAAGTAGGGATAATCATACTTTTGGGGCTTTCATGAGAGCAAAATAGGATAATATATGCAATATGACGTGGAACCATAAAGCAATATGTGTATGGGTGTATACATATATAATAGGCATCATACATATTATAATGTGTTATAGTTATAAAGCACTCAGCCTCAAGTTCTTTGAAACAATAAAGCATTAAGAATCATATAAATAATACATAAATATATTGTTTCTGAGCTTATATATTGGTATGTGAGTATGTTATCATATGTAATATATGCATATATGTAATTTAATGCTTTTGCCATTAGGTGACATAGTGGATAGAGATCAAGGTCTGGAATCAGGAGGGCTTATCGTTGTGAGTTCAGATCTGGCTCAGGCAACTTCCTAGCTGTGTGACTCTGGGCAAGTCACTTAACCCAGTTTGCCTTACTTTCCTCTTCTTTAAAATGATCTGGAGAAGCAAATGGGAAACCACTTGTGTGGAATGAGTGAAGACTTATCATAAAAGAGGACAAATTAAATAAATAGAAATAAGTAGGATAGTGAGTCCCATTTCTCTACTTAGATATTTTCCTTTCTGTAAAGCCATTTCTCTACTTAGATGCTTTCCCCTCCGTAAGCCAAACTAGTGACTGTAAGGCCCCCAAGGTTAAGAATAGGACACAGGATGCTCACCCCCTGTGCATTGACCCCAGGATAAGGGACCCCCGGCTCAGGAGAAGAATGGATGAAAAGCCGGAAAGCCAGGTGCAATGTGGACGTGCAAGACCAGTTAGGTATAAGAATGATGGGAGACAAGGTGTGAGGGTGCTGGGGACATCCGTCACAGATGTAAGGGTGATGGGAGGCATCCGTTGCAGAAGCAAGGGTAGTGGGAAAGGCTAGTTTGCCACAGATGTGAAGATGAGGTAACCAACAACTGGCTTCTGTCTGTCACAGATAACCAAACCATTTGTTCATTGTCATTGTCATTAAGGTAGATTTATCACTTCAGATTGATTGGAGAATGGGATAAGAATGGTGGGAAGGTTATGTCCATCACCTGCTTGTCAAAAATAACCATGCTACTTGTTCCTTGCCATTGTCCCTGGGATAGATTTATCGCATCCAGATTGCACCCTCAGAGCTTACGTCTGCAAGCTGAGAGGAAGGAGGTTGGGAGGGGGAATTGCGGTTAGGGACCTATATAAACACCCCAATTCTCTGTGTCCAGCACACTCTGACACTGAGAGGTGCCTGGAGTTGCCCTTCCCTGTGGGATTGTAATAAATTTTCCTTTCTACTTTCACCTTGAGATGCCTCTGTTTTTAATTCTTGGATTCGTAAATCCATGCCACACACACTCTAGCACCTTTGCCAAGAAAACCCCAAATGGGGTCATGAAGAGTCAGACACAACTGCAAAATCATTGAAGAACAACAATGTAATGCTTTAGTTAGTTAAGCAGGAGTTTGAGGCAGCATGGCATATAGATCTGACCTTGGAGCCCCATGGGTTCAAGTCCTACCTCTGATGCATACTGGCTCTGGAAAAGTTGCTTAACCTCTCAGTGCTCTGTGTAGCTAATGCTTCAAGTTGAAAAAAAAGTCAGATCAAGCCAATAAGCATTTATTAAGTGCCTATTGTATGCAAAGAAATGTGCTAAGCTCTAGGGATACAAAGAAAAGCAAAACACAGTCCCTATTCTCAAGGAATTTGCAGTCTAATGGGGGAGACGACATTCAAACAATCATGTACCCCAAAAAATCTCTCTAAAGGATAAATTGGAGGCATGTTAACTTTAAGGGAGGTTGAGAAAGTCTTCTTGCAGAAAGTAAGATTTTAGCTGAGACTTGATGGAAGTTAGAAAAGCCAGGAGACAAAGATGAGGAGGGAGACAATGCTAGATATGCAGGATAGCCAGTGAAAATGCAGAGTCAGGAGATGGAGTATCCTGTAGGAAATGCGGCAAAGGAAACCCTTATCATGGGGATTGAAGGGCTTGACACAGTCAGACATATGTTTGAGGAATATAAATTTGATAGCTGAGTAGAGGATATACAGGAGTGGGAGGGAGACTTAAGGCATGCAGATCAATCAGAAGGCTATCCACTAGTCTAAGTGTGAGGTGTTGAGGTGTACCTGGGTGGTGGCAGTGTCAGAAGAGAGAAGGGGGAACATAGCAGAGATGTGTTAATGGTAGAATCAATAAGACTTGGCAACAGATTTGGGGGGTACCGGAGGTGGGGAGGGGTGAGAGAGAGTGAAGACTCTAGGATAATATCAAGATTATAAGCCTGGATGACTGGGAGGATGGTAGTACCCTTAACAGTAATAGAGAAGTTTGGCAGAGGGGAAGGTTGGGGGTGGGGAATAAGGATAATGAGTTCAGTTTTACACATGTTGAATTTAAGATTTCTGTAGGACATCCAATTTGAAATATCCAACAGGGCTCCAAGCTGCATTGGTAGAGAGGTTTTCCTCACCAGGGAGTTTCCTGTGCAGGTGAAATCACAGGTCCATTCTCTAACCCCTTATATGAGCACTTTTGTTGCCTCTTCCTGAATCCTACCCCACCCCTAGATGATAGTTTCTTTGCATATAGATTACTTTTTGTCTCCTTTGTATGTGACTTGTATGTAACTGTAGAACATTTCTCTACCATTAAAATCCAAACTACTTGAGATCATGGACTATCTATTTCTTAGTTGTATCCTCAACACTTATACTGCCTGACACATTGTAGGTGCTTAACAAATGTTTATTAGAACTCACTATTTAACAAAAAGTTCTGAGAAAATTGAAAAATAGCATGGCAAAAACTAGTTATAGACCAATATCTCACACCATATACCAAGATGAAGTCAAAATGGGTTCATGATTTAGATATAAAGGCTGACACTATAAGCAAATTAGGAGAGCAAGAAATAATTTACCTGTCAGATTTATGGAGAATGGAAGATTTTATGATCAAGTAAGAGATAGAGAACATTATGAAATGCAAAATGGATAATTTTGATTACATTAAATTGAAAAGGTTTTGCATGAACAAAGCCAATGCAAGATTAGAAGGGAAGCAGAAAACTGGGGAACAATTTTTTTTTAAAACCAGTGTCTCTGATAAAGATCTCATTTCTAAGATATATAGAGAACTGAGTCAAGTTTATAAGAATACAAGTTATTCCCCAATTGATAAATGGTCAAAGGATATGAATAGGTGGTTTTTAGGTGAAGAAATTAAAACTATCTCTAGTCATATGAAAAAATGCTCTAAATCACTATTGATTAGAGAAATGCAAATCAGAACAACTCTTAGGTACCACATCTCACCTATCAGATTGGCTAACATGGCAAAATAGCAAAAATGATATGTTGGAGAAGATGTGGGAAATTGGAACCCTAGTGCATTGTTGGTGGAGTTGTGAACTAATCCAACCATTCTGTAGAGCAATTTGGAACTATGGCCAAAGGGCTATCAAACTGTGATTACCCTTTGACCCAGCAATACCTACAATTCTACATTTTTATCCCAAAGAGATCATAAAAATGGGAAAGAGACCCACATGTACACACATATTTATAGCAGCTCTTTTTGTGGTGGCCAAGAATTAGAAATTGAAGGGATGACCATCAGTTGGAGATTAGCTAAACAACTTGTGGTATATGAATGGAATGGAATAGTATCATTCCAAAAGAAGTGATGAGTAGGCAGACTTCAGGAAAACCTGGAAAGACTTACACAAACTGTTGCTGATTGAAGTGAGCAGAACCAGGAGAACACTGTACACAGTAACAGCAACATTGTGGGATGACTGATTTTGATAGACACAACTCTTCTTAGCAAAGCATGGTTCTAAGACAACTCCAAAAGATTTATGACGGAAAATGCTATCCACATCCAGAAAAAGAACTATGGAGTCTTAATGCAAATAGAAACATATTATTTGTTGTCTCTCTCTCTCTCTCTCCCCCACCCCTCTCTCTCTCTCTCTCTCTCTCTCTCTTCTTTCCTGTGGTTTCCTCCATTGGTTCTTCTTTATAACATGGCTAATGGGAAAATGTGTTTAATATGAATGAATAGCCTATACCAGATTGTATGCCATCTTAGGGATGGGGGTCTGGAGGGAGAGGGAGAAGATTTAGAACTCAAAATCTTAAAGAAGTGAATGTTGAAAACTAAAAACAAATAAATTAGTTAAAAAAGAAATGTTTATTGACGGACCAATTACTATCTCCATGATTTTTTTACATACAGGCTGATCTCATGCCTGCAATTCTCTCCCTCCTAATTTCTACCCTTTAGGATCCCTTTTGAAGCTTGTTTGAGGGCTATGTCCTGATTCCTCTAGTTACTAATACCTTATTCCTCACCCCTGGCTTGAATTAACCTTGTATATATTTTATATTTACTTATCTGTTTACATGTTATTTCTCCCCATTAAAATATAAACTCCTTGAGAACAGATACATTTTTTGTCTTTGTATTCCAACACCTATTTTGGTACCTGGCACACAGCTGGTACTTGATAATGATATTTCTATCTATGATTTATATAGTGCTTTAAGGTTAGCCAAATGCTTTAGAAACATTATTCATTTTTATCCTCACAATAACCCCGAGAATAGTGTCCTATTATTATCTCCATTTTGTAGAAGAGAAAACTGAGGCAGACATAAGTGATTTGCCTAGGGGCACATAGCTAGTAAGTGTCTGAGGCAGAATTTGAACTCAGATATTTCTGATTCCAGGTTCAAGAAGTATGCTTTTCTTTAGATCCCAAGTGCTCAGCACAGCGCTTCATACATAGAAAGCACTCAATAATGAATGATTGTTGGCTGACTGAAGGGTAACATAAGACCATTTTCTCTCTCTGGAACACTTAAATGACACATTTCAAAGTCTTTTTTAATGCAAAAATGTGAATATAATTCAAAATTAATGTTTATGATTTTTATTACTTTCTTACTTTTGTGAGTGTTTGTTCGGAAGATGAGCTATATGAACAGTGAAAAGTGGTTATTATTAATACTATGCCGTGATCATAACACCTAATAAATACTGCTATTACACTTGGACTCCTTCTTAAGACTATTCAATATTTATAAGATGGAGGAAACCAAGATGATTCAATTGAATATTCTGAAAAGAATGTATATTATTATTTCTTCTTAATTATAATTTCCAAATTTAATGCACACCAATAGAGCTCAAATGCTTTTGTCTGCAACTCCATGTAGAATAGAATCACCCTAGTAATCTTGTCTAGCATAGGCTGATGCTGAACATAGACAAAAGAGTCCTGGTGGCCTCCTATTCCCAGACACTGCAAGTAGGAGGGGCAATATGACAGAACTTCATTCTTTGATCTCATCCTAGTTTTTTCTCCTTGTCATGCCCCAAGATTCACTTCACCCATCCTTCTCTCCTTCTCACCCTCCTCATTTCCTCTATGCCTTTTGCCTTCCTTTTTCATTTTCTCCATTCCTTTCATTTTATGTATGTTTCCATGTCACTTGTAACTGGCTAAGTGCTTCCTACTCTTAATTTCTAGGAGAATCCAGTGGAGAGAAGTAAGCAAGAAAAAGTACCTATTATGTGCCAAGCACTATGCTGAGCAGACAGAGGTTACGTGACATCACCTAGCTAGCAAATCCCTGAGACTGTTTTTGAACTCAGGTCTTCCTGAGTCCAAGCCCAACACTCTATCCACTTTACCACCTGGTTGCCTTTCTTTTTTAAATGCTAGGATCATAGAATGGTGGGGCATTCTATGGCGGGGCAGCTAGGTGGCACAGTGAATAGAGTATAGGGCCTGGAGTCAGAAAGACCTGAGTTCAAATCTGGCCTCAGATATTTACTAGCTATGCAAGCCTGGGCAAGTTACTGGATGCTATTTGCCTCAGTTTCCCCACCTGTAAAATGAGCTGGAGAAGGAAATGGCAAATCACTCCAATATCTTTGCCAAGAAAACCCCAAATTGGATCATCAAGTGTCAGACATGACTAAAAGATTGACTGAACAACAATAGCATAAAATGTTTGAGGCAGCTAGGTGGCTCAGTGGTTAAAGCACTGGGCCTGGAGTCAGGAAGACCTGAATTCAAATCCAGCCACAGACACTCACTAACTGTGTGATCCTGGCCAAGTCACTTAATCTCTGTTTACCTTAGTCCACTGGAGAAAGAAATGGCAAACCACTGCAGTATCTTTGCCAAGAAAACCCCATACAGGCTCACAAAGAGTCAGATATGACTGACTGTATGAACAACAACCATCATAGAATGTTCAGAACTCAAAGGGACTTTAGAAATCTTCTGGTCCCCAAAGAGGGAAAAATGACTTTCTTAAGGTCATATCATGCAGTTAGCAACAGTTATGGATTAGATCCTGGCTCCCTGTTCTTTCCACTGCCATATGCAGCCTTTCCTCCCGGAGTCACAGGGACCAAAGAAATAAATAAATAATCTTGGCAAATCACAGCCTTGCACAGTTTCTCAAGCTAATTGTGCTCATTGTTAAGAAGATGAATAAATGATAATGGGACATTGTTTTCTTTCTCATTAGAATTTCAAAATCACCAGAGTAATAGATCATTTTGTACCATTTTGTGTTTTCCTGCTTATCCTAATAATAAGTTATCACTGAATTTTAATGGTAGAACTTCATTTTTTTGTCATAAATTCATAGAGAAAAAATAGGCTTGGATAATGTTACCGTGGTAACTCCAATGGTTTGAAATGAAAAATTTGGGCAGACATCAGATCATTGGCTGGAAGAGGGAAGACTCTGCATGTACTCCAGACAAAGGCAGAAATTTCCATCCTCAAAAGTCATTTACATCCAAGGTTAAGGGACAGAGGAGGCAGTGGAAAGATTTATCAGTGAGTAAGGCTTTGACTTTCAAAAAATGAGAGAATTTCTATAGAAAATGCTACTTGAAGATTTCTCTATATGATGCTTTTGACAGCGAAAATACAAATAACTAATAACTAGCATTTATATACCCCTTTAAGGTTTACAAAGCACTTTTTCACGTTACCTCATTTGACAACCCTGTAAGGTAGGTGTTCTTATTATCCCCATTTTACAGACAAGGGAACTGAGACAGAGATTTAGTGACTTGCCCAGGGTCACAGAGCTAGTCAACATCCAAGGAAGCTTTTGAACTCAGATATTCCTGATGCCAAGGTCATCTCTCTATCCTCTGTGCTACTCAGCTGTCTAATTACCTCACCACTAGGGCAACTGTTTCCTTAGCAGAGAGTTTTTAATACAATTCACTAAGCATGTATCAGGCATCTGCTACAGACTGAGCCCTGTGCTCTAGGGATAGAAAAAAACTGACATTCTATTGGCTGTATCCAACATGTAACCCAGTAAATAAATACCAAATATACACAAAGTAGTTCCGAGAGAGAGAGGCTCATAACTTAGGAGATCAGAAAAAGTCTTGGGTAGAAGATGGCACCTGAAATGTGCTTGGAGTATCCAGAGTTGCTACCAGAAGAGGTAAGGCAGGAGTGTGTGCCAGATGTGAGGGACCTCCTATACCAAGACATGGAGGTGGGAGATATAAATACATATGTAGAAAAGCCAGAAGGGGATTTTTACCAGAATGAAGGGTTTAGAAAAGGGAGTAATATGACATAAGATGGAAAGTATATCACTGAAGGCTTTAAAATTTAAGTTGAAGAGTTTAAATACAATAGTTTAAATACAATAGGAAGGCCAAAGTGATTTTTGAATGAGGTGTATGGTATTTTTGATCTGTACTTTATGAACATTAATTTATCATTTGAGTAGAAGATAGAGTAAAAAGGGATGAGACAAGAAAGAGGCAGGCCAATTAATAATAGCTAAAATTTACATGGGGTTTAAAGGATTACAAAGTACTTTATTATCCCCATTTTACAGACAAGGGAACTGAGACAGAGATTTCGTGACTTGCCCAGGGTCACAGAGCTAGTCAACATCTGAGGAAGCTTTTGAACTCAGATATTCCTGATGCCAAGGTCATCTCTCTATCCACTGTGTCTCTCAGCTGTATATTATCTCATTTAATCTTCAAAATAGTCTTGGGAGGTTGGGGGTATTATTATCCTCATTTTTTTTTCAGTGTGGAAACTGAGGCTTATAGAGGGTAAGTGACTTGTCCAGGGTCACTATGTATATGAGATGGGATTCAAACCAATGTCTTCCTGACTCCTGAGCTAATACTCTATGTATTATACTGCCTACCTGCCTCTAGGAAGCTGTTGCAATTGTCTAGGGAGGAGAGACAATGAGGGATTAAATTACAGCAGAAGATGTGGGAGAAGCAAGGAGACAGACTAAGATACTGTAAAGCCAGGATTGTCAAGGCATGTCAATTAATTGAGTATAAGGATTAAGGGAGAGGAAAAAGTTAAGAGTAATTTCAAGGTGGGGAATTTGTCTAAATAAAAGGATGGTGACACCATCTAAATAAATAGACAGACAGCTTTGGGGAAGATATAATGAGTTACATTTTTAGACGTGTTGAGCTAGAGATGCTTAAGGGACATCCAGGTAGAAATATATAGCTTGATACAGACAGGGGCTGGATATATAGATTTAAAGTTTGTCTACATAAAGATGATGTCAAAACATGGCATGAAACGCCAGTGCCATGAATAACTCAGGTTCAGTCAGGAGTGATGCACAATACATGTTTATCATGAAGGCAGGTGTAAATGTCTACGGCCAGAGATATTATAGGAAAGACTGATGGGAGCTGTCCACTAGGAGCAATACATGCTTACAACAGTACAGGTTTGCCCCATTAAGACTACCAAATCATGGATGCCCTTGTGCAGTCAAGTGGGCTCCCCCATCCTGCTAGTGAGTCAACCTTAGTGACCAAGCTGTCTGGTCTGCTCTGACTAAGGCTGGCTAACCAATGGATAAAATCATGTTTTTTAATACAATTTTTAGAAGGGTGTAGCTATGTGTAAGGGGAAGGGTTATAGCCTCATCTGGGGTACACACACAGTGTGAGCTCACATAGTGCCTCGGGTCTACCTAAGCTAATCTATACGAAGCTTATGCCTAGAAGGTATAAGCAGCGGTATGACTATGAAACTTATATGCTTCTTTATATTGAGGAGTTACTTTTGCTAAAGGGCAGAGGGGCATTGCCTTGTAGTTGTATTCGCACATAGTATGGGGGCTTTAGGGATTTAATTAAGTTGTGGAAACAGCTGACAAAACAACATCCTCTGATGTACCTATTTCTGTGTTTGTAGATGTCTTCTTCCTCACAGCTGATTATCAACTCTTTTGGAGGGGGGGAAAGTGGTCACAGGTTTCACAATGATAATCAAACACATGTGGGGGTGCTGAGATCACTGAAAGAAATTATTTAGAGAGAGAGAGAAGGAAAAAAAGGTCCAGGAAGAAAATTTACACTTAGGAAAATGTCTCCTCCTTTTAACCACTGGTGGACACTTGGCAATTATATTGTCCTTAAAATTTGCAAAGCACTTTTCTTATGTTATCTTGCAGATGTTCAGTGTTAAGCTGACAGTTGACCTTGTGAATTTTTCATGAAAAAAATTATCTGACCCACAAAGAGTCACACCCCTGAGTGAGGACTGGTCATAAGATCACAGATGTGCAGATGAAAGCAACATTAGAAGTCAATGAGTCTGTCCATCTCATTTTATAGGTGAACAAAATGAGTCTGAGAAGTTTAGTGACTTGTCCAAGATCATATAGGTACGAAGTGTCAGAATCAAAATTCAAACTCAAGTTCAAGTCACAACTTCAAAGTCAGCCAGCCATCTTTCTGCTGAACATCATCCCATGAATATTGCTATCTAAACAAAGAGTCACTGACATGTTTCTGTGGGGACCTAGATTTACAGTCAGATCTTTTTCATTTGATCTGTAGCCTTTAAGAAAGATGCTAATTATCTTAAAAGGATAAACTGAGTACAACTAATAAATGCAGGAGGATATTGCTGGCTGTGTTTTGATATTGATAGTAATTTGAAATCACATTGAAGGCTAAGGATAAACTTGCCTTTCTTTATTCCTCAAGTAATAAAACGATCTCCAAGCTTTTGACTCGATCTGAGGAGTGTCATCTTCAACAGTGTTAAGATTATGTTCACATCTTATAAGGACTCCTAGGAAATTGCTGTTGGAGAACTTAGGCATCTTTAGAGATGGTATGAATCATCTTTTAGCAGCTTGGGAAATATTTTAATCTTAATTCATAACGTGCTCAGAATGGGAAGAAGTAAAGAAATAAATAGCCACTGAACCCTCAAGTCACAGAACTTGGTACTATTTTCTGAACAATATTTTAGAACCAAGCATTAAAGAGATCATTTGTACCTAAAATGGCATGAGATAATCACTGGAAGGAAGGAAACCTGGATGTAAGTAACCACGCAAGTCATGTCAGGATAACCTTACTCCTGCCACTGGGTTCCTAGAATAGAATTTCAGGGCAATTCAAAGGGCATAGAATATCTAGATTTCAGTGTGGCATTTAATAGCATTTCTCATGATGTCATTGTAGATAAGAAATATATGTAGCCTGGGTGATGGTACAGTTTGATAAGTTTAGAATGTTTCACATTCCAGATTGAAGGAGTGTTGATTAAATGGGTCTGTGTTGACCAGAAGGGAGATCTCTGGCAGAGCGTCTCAGGACTTAGTTCTCTGTCCTATTCTATTCAACGTTTTTTCATTAATGATTGGAAAGATGTACTCCTAAAAGTTTGTACATGACATGGATCTATGGCAGATAGCTAATTTATTAAGCAGTAGGACAAAAATCTAAAAAAAATTCAAGATGCTAGAATGATATGCTAAAGTTAATAAATTTTAAGACAAAATTTAATAGGAATGAACACAGTCACTTCACATAGATTTTAAAAAAAAAACTTTTAAAATCTAGTCTGGGGTAGATTCATCTAGGAGTTCTGATGGCCTACAAACTCCATCTGAGTCCGAAGTTGAGAATCCAAAAGATTTTATGGGATTTTTAGGGTTCATTAGCAATAATAAAGATGCAGAATGAAATAGTAGATAGAACTGATAGATTTGGAACCAGAAAGACATGGATTCAAATCTTACCTCTAAAGCTTCCTAGCTGTGTGACCTGGGCAAGTTACCTAACCTCTCTGTGTTTTAGGTAGCTCTGCCAGACTTACCTACCAATCATAGACAGGCTCATTGATAGAAGGATTTCTCAAGCCAAGAGTTTCCCCCATGCTCATGAAACCACAGATTCTTTATGTATTCCTCATAATAATAAAATATGTAGAGGGAGCTTTAAGTTCGAATAACACTTTCTTCAAAATAACTCTGTGAGGCAGGTAGGACAAGCCTTATTTTCCCCATTTCATAGATGAGGAAACTGAGTAAAGGTCCAGAATTCCCCTGGCTAGGGAACCTTATATTGCCCCCATATGAGAACAGTGGCTTTCTGCCTTTCTCCTTCCAACTGGAATTCCTCCAGCAACTTCCTATTTTTAGCCTCTGAGTCTAGAAACTTGATAGTGGCCTATTTTAACTTCTGTGAGAAAGGGGCCATCTCACATCTGCCACTACCTGTCTCCCTCCCTTTCCCTACCTGAAGGAACATAGTCTTACCAGAAGGGACTCTAGTACTTTCAGCATTTTTGGGGTGTCCACATAGTCAGGCAGTGGTCCAATACAGGCCACCCCCCTACATGGAGGCCATCCAAGGATTTTCACCCCCCAACCTCCAGTCTATCCCCTACTCCCTTGGATTTCTTTGGTATCCTGCTGACTATGCTAATTGTAAGGTCCAAAATTCTACTGGCTGGGGAGCCTTATACCTCCCCCGTAAGTTTGATACCAAAGGAAGAGGCCAAAGGGCTCCACATTGATTACAGGAATTTAATCAGTCATTATAATTACTTACAAACAGGAGTAACCTGCGGTGGCTGCGGGAGGATACAGTGGATCCCTGCAAAAAACCCCAGGAAAACCCAGTGGTAATTACAGAAATGAAACAAAGGGGAGTGGAACCATAGAGTACATCACTACTGATTGGTGGCTATTTTGGATTTCTGCTTAGTAATGAGCTCATTTCCAAGCTAGAGCGTTAAGCCAATGTTGATAGATGAATGTCCAAACACAAGACTGTGTACTGGTCATATACTGGACAAGAATTCTTCACTGTGTCCATGTTTTGACTTTCATTGGTCACAGTGTCAAAGTTATGACTCAGTGTCTAAATTATGATTTTTAACAGGTCATCATGTCTGGGTCTCCACCTTTCATAGAGTCTAAATTAATGGCTTTTCACTTTTTATGGTTTCTTATGGCTTTTCCCCAATCAGTAATCCCACACTGAGTCTCTGAGAGATTAAAAGATTTGCCCCAAGTCACAAAGAACTGGAACATGGCAAAAGTATAAATAAATAAAGCAATTATTAAGCACTTACTGTGTGTCAGGCACCATGTCAAGTGCTGAGGATACAACAAGATTGTTCCTATTGTTAACACGGGCTCTGTAATGACTGTACCAATCTGTCAGAGTTACACAACTAGCTGATCAGAAAGGCTTCTGAAGCCCAAAACTGTTTGACATACCAGTGATCCTTTGCCAGTGAACTCAAGCCAACTTTGGAGATTCCTGTAGCTGCCAGAAACCACAGAACCACCCTTGATCAGCCTGAGACAACCTTGAGCAGAAGCCACAAACTCAAGACCTTGCTAGGGACTTTCTAAACATCCTGCTGCCTGGCTTATTGTGTCTACAGATGTCTTCTCCCTTAACCCTCCTCCCCCTGCCCCCAAAAGCCTCTAGAGACTATATTATCTTCCCCTTTTCTGACTTCCTTTTGAGCAGCTGCAAACTCCCTAATGGATGGGAACCAATTCTCTCTCTCTGTCTCTCTCTCTCTCTCTCCCTCTCTCTCTCTCTCTCTCTCTCTCTCTCTCTCTCTCTCTCTCTCTCTCTCTCTCTCCCTCTCTCTCTCTCTCTCTCTCTCTCTCTCTCTCTCCTCTCTCTCTCCCTCTCTCTCTCTCTCTCTCTCTCTCCCTTCCTCTCTCTCTCTCTCTCTCTCTCTCTCTCTCTCTCTCTCTCTCTCTCTCCCTTCCTCCCTCCCTCTTTCTCTCGCCTCCCTTGCAGGAGCTCCTCTCCCTGGAAAGCTTTTCTCAGACAGTAAATGCTTTGTAATCTATAATTGCACTCTTTCGTTTCAGGTCCCTTTATGGGCCTGGGGGTCTTTTTTAATGCTACTCTCAAAGAATTTACTTTTTAGTGGGGAATACAAAGCACAGAGGCGACCTGGAGCTGGGTACTTGGGTCCTCTCACTCCAGTTTCAGAGCTTTCTCCCAATAATGCCCCTGTGCAATATCTAGAATGAGGAAGGCTGTGTTCTACTCTGGTCAAACCACAACTAGAGGTTATGTCCATCTTGAGGTAGCACATTTTAAAAGAGACTTTGGCAAGCTGGAGTACATACAAGAAGAAATTGACCAGGAGGGTAAGATAACTTGAAATTGTGTCATCGGAGCACCACCTGAAGAACCTGGGAATTCTTTGCCTGGAAAAGAGAAGCCTGAGGGGAAACACAACTGCAGACTCTAAGCATTTGAAGGGTTGTCATGGGGAAGAGGAATTAGAGTAATTCTACCTGACGCTGGGGAATAGAACAACAATCAATGGGTAGAAGTTGCAGTAAAGTGTATTTTCAGCTCAACCTAAAGAAGAAGAAGAAAAAAACAAACTTTTTAACAAGCTATCCAAAAGAGAATGCTGTGCTTCAGGGACTAATTGAAGTGGAGGAAGGCTGGTCACTTGTTGGGGCTAGGGCACACAATGAAGAGCCTTACACCTGGAGTCAGAAAAACCTAAGTTCAAATCAGAACTTGTGACACTTACTAGACATATGACTTTGGGAAAATCATTTGAGATCTGCCTCAGTTTAATCAGGAAAAATGGGACAATAATAGCATCTACTTGATGAAGATTTGTAGTGAGGATAAAATTAAATAATAAAATGTATTAATAATTAATTAATAATAAATTATTGATAATGAACAATAAATAAATAAACTTAATAAATAATCAATGAAAGTAAATTATATTTAAATAATTTAAATTTAAATTACATAATTTAACTAATATTTGGGAAGCACTTTATAAACCTTAAACCTCAATACCAATGCTCACTATTATTCATGATTTCCTCAGATTCTGTATGTCTCGTTAGGCAAAAAGAAAGACAATGATCATGATGATGAACGAAAAAGCAAACAAGATTTATGGAGCAGACACTTAACATTCTTTTTCTAGTCACAAACAATTCTTTTATCTCTACCCAGGGCTTTTCATTCAAGGTGATCTTCATATAACATTCTATTAAAGGCCCCATCACCCAGAGCTCCTGATGTACAGGAGCTAATAGGACAAGTAAATCAAATTCAGTAAATATTAATTAGATGCCTACTATGTCCAGGACACTGTACAAGATGCTAGGGATGCAAGAACCTGCTTTCAAGAAGCTTACATTCTCCTAGAGAAGGATGGCATGTCTACAGATACACGTTGTAAGGTAGGATATGAGGGCAAGGGCAAAGAAGGGAGCTAGACAAAGATCTTTAGGAAAATCTGAGAAGGGAAAAATTCCTTTTTGTCTGTGAGATGGGGTTGGGGATTAAGGTTAGCAGAAGGGAAAGTTTCAATAAGGAGGAGAGTTATAAAGGAAGAGGCTCCCTGAAGAAAGAAAGGGATTTTCAGACAACACACTAGGAATCTACACTAGGCATGGACGATTACATGATCAAGGACATAGAGGAGAACAGGGCAAAGGGGAATGAAGAATAGTTCAACGTGAAGGGGATCCAGATTCTAGAGAACCAGTGCAGTGCCACACAGTCATTCTTAAAACCAGGAAGACCTGGGTCCAAGCCCCACCTCTAACACATACTGTCTGTGCTACTACCCCAGGCAAGTCATTCAAACTCAGAATAATACAATGGAAACAGCGGAGAATCTGGTTTCAAATCCAGTTTCTGAACTTACTACTTCTCTAAGTCATGTTCCCTAGGATTGACTTTGGTTATTTTGAAATAAGGGGATTTAACTAGTTGAAGTCCCTTCTATCTGTGAGAAATGTCTGACTGACTGAGAGGCCAGGACTATTTATTCCCTACAGGAGAAATCCACTGCCTTCATACTTGATGGTGTGACTGGGACAGAAACAACTACTTGATTGTATCGGAAAAGATCTGGGGATCAAGGGAGGATGATGATGAGGATAGAATGAGGGGAGGCCACTGGATGAGAGCTCAGCACTAGGTCTGGTTGGTCTGCAGAATCTATGCCTTTTCCAGATAGAAATCTGTAGAAGCCTTCTAAGTCCTTATACCACAGCAAGAGATCAGACATGGCCTCAACCTGAAGGTTTTCTGTGAACAGTGGTGAATGTTTTGCCAGCTTCCTTGCAAGAATGTCTGGGAGAGGCATTGAGCTTCTAGATAGTCCCACCTGGAAATTGCTGTCTCATGAAAAGAACATCCTACTATGTCCTTGGAGGGGATACTTGTGCTGGGTGTATTAGGAGTATTTGTTTTATTCATTTCTAAAAGTTTGATCAAAAATTAATACAACATTGTTTTCTGGTGTCTCTTAGGAGAAACAGCAGATAGAAGGGTGGGGGAGGGAAGAGTTATCCTAGTAAGATGGGGCTGCAAGTCATAATCTGATTGGGTAATATTTAGGAACCCCTGTTTACTATAGACAAGCTTGGCCGCCACTGATGAGGAAAACGGAACAAAAGCTCCAAATCTCTATAACACTTATTGAACCTGAGATAGACCTGGGCTGGGACTGACTTCCTTTAGTGTTGGGTCTGTATCCCGGGACATCATGAGTCATGCTAACCTTTGTCTTGCCACTGGACAATATGGAGAAGAGAGTAAGGCTGATGACTTGGTGCAGTTCTGTCTCACTTAAATCTGATTCACGAGCAAGTCAAGACATCATCCTTAAGATGCCACTGGTTCTCTTCAGGAATGAAGGACGAACAACAACTAGTTTTGGGTGGCGTGCATAGGGTGAATGCTTGATTTATAGCACATAATACTCAGAGACTAAGTGGAAAGAGTAGTGATCTTAAAGGCAAGTGACCTGGATTCAAGGATTTAAGTTTCAGAGAAGATGCTGGCCTGATAGAGGGAGTTTCCTCATTTGGAAGTGTATGGGTAATAAGGTGGGACCTTTTTACTGCTTTCTCTTTTGGAGCACTTAGGTAATCAAGTGCCCTTGATGAGTCTGGCCTTTGTTTCTTTGATTAAATCAGGAGTCTGTGAGGACCTCCTTATCTCAAGAGAAAGCTTAGTTTACATGAGTTTGAGTCACATGTTTGTGACTCCAGAAGCTTTTAGATCACATGGGTCTGAGTCACATTTTTTGGTGCCCTTTGACCCTGAACAGGGTATATAAACTCAGAGGTTGGCATTTTGCCTTTGGGGTTCTCACGCACTCCAAGAATGCCGTGTGACTTGAAGAGATCTTGGGCAGCCATTGTTAAGAGCCCCCTGGCTTGTAAACCCAGATGTTGATGCTTCCCTGGTAACTGGGAATTGTGATTTGAATCAGACAAGCTCTGTCCGTTGATGTTTGCAATTTCTGTTTGTTATTTGCTCTGAAGTTCAGGATGTTGTCTTTTGCCCTGAACTAAGTGAATTATATATGTATGTGTGATTAAAATGAGATTGTTAACCCCTTACAGTTGCTTTCCTTAGAAAAAGCAAATCAAAAGAACCTGTGCTAGCAGCTCTTGCTCCTAATCTTATTGGGTCTTACACCTCAACAGCTGCCGCTAGCCAAATTGTTGCTACATGAAGTTATGGGATTACAAGACCAGCTCCTGTTCTAGCCTAGGCCTTACTTATTGAGTGGGAACAGGTCTTGCCCATAGCATTCTTTGCAATACACACTTTATGTTCTCTTCCTTCCCTTGGGTTCTCGCTCTTTTCTTTCCCAGTAAACCTGGCTCACTGTAGCAACCAAACCATCTTCTCTGTGAGTGAGTGTTTCCTAGACCCTCCATCTTTTCATTCCAAAAAAGATACAAACTTTCCCTGGAAACAGGGGTACATACTCTTCTTTTTAAAGGTTTTTCTAGGAGGTAGTGAGAAGGAAGAATGAGAATTCACATAGCAAAGAGAGTAGATACAAAGAACAAAGGGATTTTAACAGTAAATCTTGTGCCACCAAACTAACTTACAGGCATCGAGGACATAGCCTTTCTTAGAACTCTAAAGGGAGTCCTATTCACAATCTCTGGGGGTGGAAGTGGGGGAACCCTTTCCTACTTATTCTACAGAAGACTCTTCATCCAGAGCTTTGGCCTTGAGGTTTTAACTTTGGCATCTGCTTATTGCTCCTCCTGGGATTTCAAAGTTTCCAGTCTGGGAAATACCCTCTCCCTTTCCTTCTTCCTCCTTCCCTGAGTTTAGCATCCCCACATGGTTTTAAACTGAGAATCTTCTATACAAGCTTCTTTTACTGTTCAAATGATTGATAAATTCCCTTCCAACACTAAATTTGTGATTCTATGGTTGTTTAGTCCTCTTCCCATCAAGTTCCTTCTTGTACTCCTTATCTGGGGCAGTCAGGTGGTGCAATGGACAGAATGCTGGGAATGAAGTCAGGAAGATTCCTTTTACTGAGTTCAAATTTGGCCTCAGACACTAAGTAGTTGTGTGACCCTCGGCAAGTCACTTAACCCTGTTTGCCTCAGTTTCTAAAATGAGCTGGAGAAGGAAACTGCAAATCAATTTTATCCTTGCCAAGAAAACCCCTAATAAGTAGTCAGACATGACTGAGAAACAACTGAAAAACAACAAATTAACTACATAACTCCCTTTAGAGAAAGAGTAATAGATGCCCATACCTCCCCGGACTTCTATTTTCTCATTTGTAAGGATGATGCCTGATACTTGCATAACAGTTAATAGTTTTCAAAATCCCTTAAAACCAGTGGATGAGGGGGGTGGAGCCAAGATGGCAGCTGGAAAGCAGTGAGCTCCCTGCCAAGTCCCTCCAAAAACCTATTAAAAAATGGCTCTGAACCAATTCTAGAACTGCAGAACCCACAAAACAGCAGAGGGAAGCAGGGCTCCAGCCCAGGATAGCCTGGATGGTCTCTGGGTGAGGTCTATCCCACACGGAGCTGGGAGGTGGGAGCTGGGAGCTGGGAGCGGAGCAGAGCAGAGCCCAGCATGAGCTGCTCAGACCAACCAGACTAGGAGCCGGGGGAGCAGGCGCTAGCACCCTGAATCAGTGAGCTGCAGCAGTTACTAGACTTCTCAACCCACAAACTCCAAAGACAACAGAGAAGGTAAGTGGGAAAAGCTTCGGGAGTGGAAGGAGTTCACAGGTCGGCCACCGCCCCCAGGGCAGCAGAGGTGGGGCAACTGCAGCTGCTGTTGCTTCTGGCCCCAGGCCCACCTGGTGGGAGGAATTAAGTGGTGGATCACAGCAGGAGTGCACAGCCTGCTGAAGATCTAAGCCCAGTCCGGGTTGGGGGTTCTTGGGGAAGGAGGAGTGCTGGTGTGGCAGAGCTGGCACATCCCCCCCAAACGTGGAACATAGAACTCTTTAGTCTACAAGCAGTCACACCCCACTGAAAAACTCAAGGGTCAAGTTAGCTGGTTGGGAATATGGCCAGGCAGCGAAAACACACCCAGATTCAGTCTCAGACTTTGGATTCTTTCTTTGGTGACAAAGAAGACCAAAACATACAGCCTAAAGAAGTCAACAAAGTGCAAGAGCCTACACCAAAAGCCTCCAAGAAAAACATGAACTGGTCCCAGGCCATCGAAGAGCTCAAAAAGGATTTGGAAAAGCAAGTTAGATAAGTAGAGGAAAAATTGGGAAGAGAAATGAGAAGGATGTGAGAAAACCATGAAAAACAAGTCAATGACTTTGCAAAAGGAGACCCAAAAAATACTGAAAAATGCACTGAAGAAAACAACACCTTAAAAAAATAGACTAACTCAAATGGCAAAAGAGCTCCAAAAAGCCAATGAGGAGAAGAATGCCTTGAAAGGCAGAATTAGCCAAATAGAAAAGGAGGTCCAATGGAACACTGAAGAAAATACTACCTTGAATATTAGATTGGAGTAAGTGGAAACTAGTGACTTTATGAGAAATCAAGATATTATAAAACAGAACCCAAGGAATGAAAAATGGAAGACAATGTGAAATATCTCCTTGGAAAAACCACTGACCTGGAAAATAGATCCAGGAGAGATAATTTAAAAATTATTGGACTACCTGAAAGCCATGATCAAAAAAAGAGCCTAGATATCATCTTTCAAGAAATTATCAAGGAGAACTGCCCTGATATTCTAGAGACACAGGGCAAAATAGAAATTGAAAGAATCCATCGATAGCCTCCTCAAATAGATCCCAAAAAGAAATCTCCTAGGAATATTGTCGCCAAATTCCAGAGCTCCCAGATCAAGGAGGAAATACTGCAAGCAGCCAGAAAGAAACAATTTGAGTATTGTAGAAACACAATCAGAATAATACAAGATCTGGCAGCTTCTACATTAAGTGATCGAAGGGCTTGGAATATGATATTCCGGAGGTCAATGAAGCTAGGATTAAAACCTAGAATCACCTACCCAGCAAAACTGAGTATCATGCTCCAAGGCAAACTATGGACTTTCAATAAAATAGAGGACTTTCAAGCTTTCTCAGTGAAAAGACCAGAGCTAAATAGAAAATTTGACTTTCAAACACAAGAATCAAGAGAAGCATGAAAAGGTAAACAAGAAAGAGAAATCATAAGGGACTTACTAAAGTTGAACTGTTTTGTTTCCATTCCTACATAGAAAGATGATGTGTATGATTCATGAGACCTCAATATCATAGTAGCTGAAATGAATATGCATATATATGTTTATGTATATATATATATATAAGTGAATGTGCATGTGTGTATATATGTATGTGTGTGTATATATATATGTATATATATATATATATATATATATATATATATATATATATATATATACAGAGAGAGAGAGAGAGAGAGAGAGAGAGAGAGAGAGAGAGCAGACACAGGGTGAGTTGAACATGAAGAGAAGATATCTAAAAGAAATAAAATCAAATTAAGGGATGAGAGAGGAATATATTGAGAGAGGGAGGTAGGGAGGGATAGAATAGAATGGGGTGGATTTTCTCACATAAAGGTGGCAAGAGGAAGCAGTTCTGTGGGAGGAGGGGAGAGGGCAGGTGAGGAAGGAATGAGTGAATCTTGCTCTCATCTAATTTGGCATGAGGAGGGAATACCATACATACTCAATTGGGTATCTTACCCCACAGGAAAGAAGAGGGAAGAAGATAAAAAGGGGGGTGGGATGATGGAGGGGAGGGCAGATGGGGGTGGAGGTAATCAAAAACAAACACTTTGGAAAGGGGATGAGGTCAAGGGAGAAAATTCAATAAAGGAGGATGGGTTGGGAAGGAGCAAAATATAGTTAGTCTTTCACAACGTTAGTATTTCACAACGTGGAAGGGTTATACATAATGATACACATGGTGGCCTATGTTGAATTGCTTGACTTCTTGTGGAGGGTGGGTGGGAAGGGAAGAGGGGAGAGAATTTGGAACTCAAAGTGTTAAAAATAGATGTTCAAAAACAACAAAAACAAAGGTTTTGCATGCAGCTAGAAAATAAGACACACAGGCAATTGGGAGTAGAAATTTATCTTGCCCTACAAGTAAGGAAGGGAAACGGGGACGGGATGGGAGTGGGATGACAGAAGGGAGGGCTGAATGGGCAACAGGGCAACCAGAATATACTTCATCTTGGAGTGGGGGGGAGGGTAGAAATGGGGAGAAAATTTGTAATTCAAACTCTTGTGAAAATCAATGCTGAAAACTAAATATGTTAAATAAATAAATTTTAAAAAATCCTTTAAAATCTATTATCTCTCTTGGTTCTCACAACAACCTTGAAGCATGGTAAGAGAAGGTGATATCAATCTCTGTTTTGTAGTTGAAGAATCTGAGACCCTAAACTGTAAGGTTCTGCTAAATTTAGCAAGGCTTGAGATAACAAAACAAGAAAGCACAATGTATGCAAGAGAGTACAGCAAGCCTACTTTATTGAGGAGACACAGTTAAAATAAAGAAGGGCAAGGAGGGGAAATGAAAAAAAAAATGTCAGGTCCTTTAGGGCCCCAAGTAGAATTAGGCACCCAAAAGCAGGGTAGGTTTTATTAGTATCTTATCTGGCTCAAAAAAAAAAAAACAGGCACTGGGAGTTTGGAGCTTTAATGTGGAAAACAGAAGAAAATTCGGGACTTGAATTCCTTGGGGAATTGGTCATCAGCTGATATTCAAATTCCCCACTCTTATGGAAAGGGAGAGTCTTAAGATCCATAAACATGAAGAAGTTCAATGTCTTGCTAGGTACTACAGCTAGCGAATGAAGGAGCCAGAACAAGAATTAAACCATATGACTCCAAGTCCAGAGATGGCTTCACTAGGTTGAGATGGCTTTCCTTATAAAACAGGAGATTTGGATTAGATGGCATTTCCCAAATGAGTTGAACTATAAGAATAGTCTTCGGTTTTCAGTATTTTCATAACCAATCAATCAGGAACATTTATTAAGCAGCTACTATTTGAATGACATTCTGCTAAGTAGGGGAGATACCAACATATCAACAAAACAACTCCTTTTTTTATTTTTAAAGAACATGCATTCTAATAGGAGATATTACATAGCAGTAGAAGTATATAGAGAATATATACAAAATAAGTGCCAGGTAGTCTTAAGGGGAAGAGGGCACTAGGAGATAAATGAGTGCAGAAACTCTTTGAAGGAGGTAGTTAGCTCTTGAGCTGACTCTTGTATGAAATGAGGGAGACACATAATGATTCCGACACATAATGTGACTTTGGAACAAATATACAGAAAATTAAGCCTATTTTCATCCTAGGTAAATGTGTAGCTTAATTACATTAATAATGTGATGATTCTAAGTGGTACTTGCTATAGTCTGTGAGTAGAGAGCTAAGCTTCAATGTCAGGAGAAACACGATTCAAGAGCTACTTTAAAAGCTGTGTGAACCTGGATAAGTCACTTGGCCTCTGTTCGCCTCTATTTCATTGTCTAGAAGATGGGAATAATAAAAATAGCATTTACCTCACAGGGTTATGTGAGAATCAAATAAAGCTCAAATACTGCTCTTCTCCCTCCCTTCTTTCCCTCTACTATAATATGTTTTTGTGCCACTTCATTTGCTGTAATTTACCCTTTTCTACTACCTCCTTACCACTTCTCATAGCCCTCCCTTTATATCTCTTACTTATATTTTATATCTTTACATGAGTTAATTTATACAGGCATTCACAACCTATGTATATCCCTTTCAATTGTCATAATAGCTGTACCATTCACACGAATGACTTATATATGTGTGTGTGTGTGTGTGTGTGTATATATATATACATATATATATATATATATATATATATATATATATATATATATAAAACATACATCAGATGATATAATCCCACATAAAGATGTAAACAACCTAACCTTATTGGTTAATAAGGTTTGTGGGGTTTTTCCCCCTGGTTACCTTTTTATGTCTCTCTTGAGTTTTGTATTTGGAGATCAAATTTTCCATTGAGTTCTGGCCTTTTCATCAGGAAGGTCTGGAATTCCCTTATTTCATTGAATGTCCATCACCTTGCCTGGAAAGTTATGCTTAGTTTTGCTGGGTAGTTGATCCTTGGTTGTAGTCCCAGCTCCTTTGCCCTTCGGAATATCATATTCCAATTTCTCCTGTCTTTTAATGTGGAAGCTGAGAGATCCTGCGTGATCCTGACTGTAGTTCCACGATATTTGAATTGCTTCTTTTTAGCTGCTTGCAGTATTTTCTCCTTGAGTTTATAGCTCTGAAATTGGGCTATAATATTTCTTGGTGTTTTCAGTTTGGGATCTCTTTCCGGGGGTGATCGGTGAATTCTTTCAACGACTATTTTGCTGTTTGGTTCTAGGACCTCTGGGCAGTTGTCTTCGATAATTTCTTCAAAGATACTGTCAAGGCTCTTTTTTTCATCGTGGATTTCTGGTAGACCAATAACTCTCAAATTGTCTCTCCTGGATCTATTTTCCAGGTCGGTTGTTTTGCCAATCAGATATTTCACATTTTTTTCTATTTTTTCATTCTTTACGTTTTGTTTTATTACTTCTTGGTGCCTCATAGATTCATTAGCTTCCACTTGCTCAAGTCTAATTTTTAATGAGTTAGTGTTTACATTTTGCTTTTGAGTCTCCTTTTCCAATTGGTTGATTTTGCCTCTTAGGGTGTGATTTTCTCTCTCTAGATTCTGAAACTCCGTAGCCATTTCGCCAATCTTTTTTTCCATATTTTCTTTTAGCTCCCTAATTTGGTTTTTAAAATCCTTCTTTAGCTCTTCCATCAGGGCTTTTTGGGCTGGAGACCAGTTCATATTACCTTTTGAGGTATCTGATGTATCTACCGTATCATTACTTTCTGCTTCCATATTTGTAGTTTGATCCTGCCTGTCTCCATAAAAAGAATCTATTGTCCTCGGTTTTTTTGTGTTCTTCTTCATGTTAGTTTGCCTTTTGCTGGCTTTACAACGAATTTCTATCTATGGGTCTCAGGGCTTTCTGTCCCAGCTTTCTTATTCTGGGGGTTGTGAGTCTAGAATTATAACCTTCAGTTTCCTGAGGTGTGGGGGAGGGGTCTGGCTCCCTGGCGTCTCACTCCCTGTGGGTGCTCTCCAGCACTTGCTTTTCAGCAATGGTCTCAGCTGTTTGTTGTTTGAGCTGATGACTGGCACTTCCCCTGGGGGAGCAAGATTGGGTCTGGGCTCCTGGTGTTGACCCCTGCCGACTCTGCCCCTCTGGGACTAATGAGGTTCTAGTATTTGTCCTGTGAGGCCCCACTATTTTCTCCTCTGTTTCAGTTCTCTCTTTTTTTTTTCCCGAGGAATTCTCTGGGTGATGGGGGGAGGGATTAGAGCCTTTTACCTGGCCAGTGAGTCTTCCGGAAGTTCAAGAAGCCGAGTTCCTGGGTTTTGCAAGCGTCAGGAGTGGGTGTTTTCACGGCTGGTGGCATTGCGCTGCCTCTTGTCCCTTCCACAGACTGCCGTCCTGTGTTGGGAGGTCTGTGGATCTCTGCCGGTTTCGGGCACCCAGCTTTCTCCCAGTCCATCTCCCACGTGGATTTTCCGGCCAGCCGCTTCCGCTTTTTTCTGGAGCAGCTCCGCACCGAGCACTCTCCGAGCCTACAGGTTCGTGCCTCTGGCCTTTCGAACTCTCCTGGCTCGGAAATTTGCCCCACGCAGACTGCTCGCGGTTTCTGACTCTCTCAAATCTGCCCAAATTCACGTTTTTATGGGAATCTGACAGACCTTGTGAGAGAGCTCTGGTAAGACGCTGCCTTCATGCGGCCATCTTGGCTCCACCCCGTGAGAATCAAATAAAACAGTATTTATAAAGCACTTTGCAGTGCTTCTAGCATTGGTGGTGGCGATGGTATTATTGTTATCATTGGTATTACCTTCGGCACATAATGACTTGTGTGACTCCAACAAGTCATTTAACCTTTCACCCCTAGAGACCATTTTGTGGATAGAAGGAATTTCCTTAGATCTGTAACATACCAGGGGTGATAGGTTACATCAATGAAATCACCAGTAAAGCCCCCTAAAACTCCACAACTTAATATTTTGAATGAAATATTAACATTAAATGGTTATTATAGGACTCATATTCTTGTGATTTGGGATAGCAAGGATCCAAGGAATACAGCTTGGGAAATATGGGATTGGAAACTTTCTAAGGTTGCTTTAGCTTGAAAATTCCATGAGACCATAAGCTCCAAGGAGCCGTCGGTAGTGTCAGAGCGACAGGGGAAAAGAAGCCTATTGGGACTTTAAACGATAGCAACTAAGATTTTCTCAATTTTTTAAGTGGTTGAAAGAAATCCTCCAGAGGTTTCCCTTTTCCCCTCCCCCTCCTTTTGAGGACATTTACTAATGCAATTGGTCACCAAGTGGTTTTGTGGTCTGTGGCTTAGGCAGTTTTAATACATTTTTTACTCTTTTTCTGAGCTGGCACATCTATGGAATGTGGTTTATTACAATGGCAGATCACACTCTCCCTCAGAATGTGGGGATAATTTATTTTAATTTTATCTCCTGTGATATTCAACTTTACTCCATTGTCAGGATTTGAAAGAGTATGGCTTTCCCCTCAAACCACCCCCCCAAATCACTGAGTAAAATGTATAATTTCTTTCGATGAAATTTGATTTTAATGAGAGACCAGATCACAGGAGAGAGTAATTATTTAGATAGTATGCACATTACAGGTTAATTTAAAATCAGCTTTCAGGTCAATCTATTTTAATTATCTATTTCATCAACTGCTTTTGACTAGCAATTCCAATAATTGTATTAGCATAAATGCTCCGCAATGTAATTGCTTTTGGGTTTTTGGTCTTTGTGATGTCAGTATCAGCCTCTGCTCACTCCATTCACTTACTTGCTGCGTGTGTGTATATGTGTATATGTGTGTGTATGTGTGTGTGTGTGTGTGTGTGTGTGTGTGTGTGTTAAACAGGGGTGGATTTTTTTCCCTCCTTACTGATTAATAATCAGTGCTTTTCCTATGTTTTAGATTTATGTGAAGGAGCCTCTGCTTTTTTTTTCTTAAAAATCACATAAAACACCTAGGTTAGGTCTCCATCTTGGGAAAATGTTCAGCAGGTTCAAAGGCAAGTATCTTCCTTCTAAGTCATCTTCATTGCTTTGCCACTGACTGCAGTTTGCCAATGTGTGAGCATGCAATTGCATTTAGACATCATTAGGCAGCTTGCTTGGTGTTCTCTGAGAAGCATTTCAGCAGCCTATTTTCCTGGATAATGGCATCTTAGCAGTCCTGCTGAGGCCCTGGAGGAGGTTTGGCCCAGGACTAGCTGTCAAGTTCTTTTTCAACGAGAGGGAAGATCATTTTTCCCTCCCAGATATCACATTTAGACTCTGGCTTTGTTGAGGCTAGAGTCCTCCAGAAGGCAATGATGTTAAGAAGTGACCCTTCACCATAGCAAATTAATGAGGAGATTAATTGATAGCTGTTCTCTTACACAACATTCCATCCATTTGCTTTCTGCTGTAGTTCACCACATCTGGAATGCACTCTCTTCTCACCTCTGCCTGGTAGAATCCTCAGCTCCAGAGCCATCTCCTGCACAAGACCTTTTCTGATACTCTCATCCATTAGTGCTTTCGGCCTTTGAAAATTACTTTGTGTTACTAAATGCCCATTGATTAGGTGAATGGCTAAATAAATTTTAATACAGTACAAAAATGAAATGGAACATTACTGAGCCACGAAAGCAATGGATATGAAAAATATAGAGAATATGAAAAGAACCTAGGGAAGGCTTCTATGAATTGATGAGAAATAAAATATGCAGAACTAGGAAAAATGCCATACAGAATGACTACAACATAATAAATGGTAAGAACAAAAATAGAAATTGAATACTGTCTAATTATAATGATAAAGCTTGACTCCAAAGAAGAGAATAGGAATATACCTCTATCCTTCTCTACAGAGGTAGGATGATATGCATGAGGAATATGTATGTTATCTATGTGTGTACACACACACACACACACACACACACACACACACATGTTGTTTGTCCTTCATTTTAAAAGAGGATCAAAAGACATCACAGAGTGATGTCTTGATTAGTGTATGAATTGGATTTAAATGAGACACAGTTGCATGAAATCATCAGCTTCACTCTGTCTTCCTGAGACATCAAGTTTAGTGATAGGAAAAAGGTTAAAACAACTGGCGATGGCCCAGCATACAGTGGATGATCTTGGTATCTTTGATGCCTAACCAAATTCTAAGTGCTCCCCAGTACCTGCCTCAGACACTTTCGTGGCCTTGGAATAAATTGTTCTCATCTGCCCATTCTGCCAGTAGAAGTCTTCTTGCTTGGAGTAGACCTCCCACTAACTCACCAATGGGTTTGAGGCCTGTCAGTTATCTTCAGTTATCTTCAACCTGGTTTAGCCCATCTGCCAAGACGGTTTATTGGGATATGGGCTGCTTTGCATTCCATAACCTCTTGGAGCCATAGGCGATAGTTGGGTGAGTCAGGTGAACACCAATGGTGGCTGAGCAGCCCTGAAAAGGACTCATCAAGACTCTTCTGAACATCGCGTACATCCCTTGCATATACACATACACACATTACACACATAAACACACACACACACACACACATATACACACACATACACATACACATATGCTGATATACTGGTTGATTTTAATGAACTATTGTGATGGTAGGAAAGCTAGGTGGCACAGTGGACAGAGAGACAGGCCTAGAAGACCTTAGGTCAAATCAGGCCTCATACACTTACTAGCTGTGTGACCCTGGGCAAGTCACTTAGCCCTGTTTGTCTCAGTTTCCTCATCTGTAAAATGAGCTAGGGGAAGTGTAGTATTAGTGTGATCAAAAATCTTCCCCACCCATTCAACAGGCCTCAGGTGGGGCTAGGTGGGAAAGCCTGGTTACATCTTTGTTGGTAAGTAGACCTAAAGTCTCTATTTACCAGGTACTAAGCTGATATGGGTGTGAAGCCCTCAGGCCCCTAAGGGGAGTTGCTAAGACCAGAGCCCATGGTATGTGCACTGAGTTGTAGTCAATCATAAATTCAGCCAATCAGAGACCTGAGTTCTAGCTAATCAGATGCCAGGGGGGGACGGTATATAAGGAGAGCCCAGAGTGTGAGAGAGCCAGAAATGAAGAGGGACAGAACTGAAAAGAAGAACAACTGAAGGGAAGCCAAATTGAGAAGAAGACATTCAGGCAGCAGACATCAAGAGGGCACTGAAGAGAGAGACTATTGAGAGAGCCAGCATCAACAGAACTGCAGACAAGACTGCTGAGCATAGAGTTAGGATCCATGAGTGATTGTTTACAGGAAGGCCCTAGCAGGGGGAGATGTTACAGGATGACTTGGTTCCTTGCTATAATTCTGTGTTCTAATTTTCTTGTTGCTATATTGAGGTGGGCTTACTGGTTTTGAAATATAATTACTACTATAATAAATTGGAATTACTGGTCCTGGGATTGGATTCTCTGGTGTCTAAATAAATGTTATACTTCCTCTGCCTTCTACCTAGAGAGTTTTTCGTACTTTGTGATTCCAAATGATTCAGGTATGTTCATGGTCATCCTCGAGGTCATGAATCTTGCTGTACTGATACAAATAGAAAATGACAAACCACTTCACCAACTGCCAAGAAAACTGCAAATGGGGTCACAAAGAGTGAGGCATGGCTGAAACAAATGAACAACAGTAACGAACAAATATGATGGTAATCAATTACTCATGATCACGATGATTACTCAAATTCTAACTTTTTCTAACTTTTCAATAGACATAAGGAGAGGTTTCAGTGGCATAGGAATGAATTAATTCTAAATGACCTGTGTATGTATTGCATAACATCTCAAATAGGAATTACTTTTGGATTTTTCTTTTTAATTTTCCAAACCCATGCTTCTTTCAGTAGAGATAATAATAATGATAAATAGGAAAAATGTATATAATACCTTAATTTTTTTCAAAGCACTTTACATATATTAACTCATTTGATCATCACAACAAACCTGTGAGGTAGGTGTCATTATTACATAAGTAATTACAGTTGTTCAGGACCCAATGTTTATGATTAAAATATTTCTTTTCAACCTAAAAATGTGGCAATATAATACCTAGAGTATCAGTATTGTTGAGATCAAGATTGTGGTAGTAGGAGCAAAGAATATCTGTATCTTAGAGTTGGAAGGACTGTTAAAAGTCATCTACTCCAATCCCCTAAGGAGTACCTTGGGCAAGTGGTCATTAAGTCTCTCCCTGAACACTCTCACTAATGGAGGACTTCTTACCCAACAAGGCAATCCATTCTATTGTGAAATGCATTAAAACCTCAGCCTAATCTATAAGGATTGCTTTCTATATCATCAGACAAACAGCTCTAGCATATGTCCCACTGAGTATAGTTGAATACCACAATAACTAACTTTCATAAATGTTTAAAATCATCTCAGGCGGGAGGGAAGGGGGAAGGAAGGAAGGGGGAAAGATGCATATATAACACATTTTTAAGTTTAATTTACATTATTAACATTTGTCTTCATTATTTTTTTCAAGTCTAGACAATCCACAAAATCACTCAAACCCTGATTTGTAGCATTTGCCAATTCCTGAGGTGTAAATGATCACACTAGAAAGCTAACAATCAGCTCTTAAGACCCGGTTTGATCTCATCCTATCACACTCCTGCTTTCTTTCTCTCTTCTACCAGAACTATACACTTGTTTATTTTTTTTCTCATGGAAGATTTTGTGAACTTTTTTTTTACCAAGCAGAACATTTCTATTAATAAATCCCATGCTTTTTTATTAGTTTTGATCAAATAACAGAATGCCTTCTCTGTTGGCCAGGATTTGTTGATCTGTTGCTATGACTCTAGGGATACAGTATGAGAATTATTTTCTAAAGTATTTGACATATAGCCTTATGGTACTGCATTAATTCCCTTATTAACCTTAAAAACCAAACTTAAGTGATAGTTTCTGAATTATATCGTATTTCTGGTATATATTTTTTGTTACTGGAGTTTGGACCTTTCCCCTCCTTTTACACTTCCCACTCCATCCCACTCACTTCTTTCTAGTTAAAAGGAATGTTGTCTTTTAAGAGAATTCATACTGAAAGACTTGGAGAATGCTGTAAAAGAATACCAGTTTTTCCCCTTACTCTTCTGACTGTAGGAGCAGTTGGTAACCAGCAGGGATTGAGACAGCCTCTTGCTTTTGAACATCTATCCAATTGTCTATGGGAAATTCTTCAGTATTTGGGGGAGTTATTTTGGGAGAAAAGTGGTGCTTTATGAGCTCCTGTACAAGAAAGAACTGTTCGTGTGTGTGGGAGACACTCCTTCCATGTGTTAGAAGGAGAAGGTCTTTCTGAACCTGGAGCTGGTAACCCTGAGCAATGGTTAGGTTAGGTTAGGTTTGCAGAGGTTAGAGTGAGGCCAGAAGTTAGGCAGGGTAGTGGCAAAAGTGACTCCATAAAAGAAAGTGCCTAATCTCCTGTACTATCACTAGAAAAGAGATAAATTTGTCTCTTGCCAGAAATTAAAAACACAGGAATCATGAACCATTCCTACCATTTTGGTAGTAAAGGGTAGACAGAAAAAAAAAATAAATAATCTCAGCAGAGATGAAATGGAGAAGTTTTTGGTATTTCTTGGTCCAAGGGCAATGGGGAACCAAAAGCAAAGTGATGAATCTCAGACAGGGGCTAGGAGGACTACAGGAGACCACCGGTTATGGACACTTGCAAGGGACATTGGAGACTGCAAAAGGAGTGACTCTAGGTAATGTCTGCTATTTCGTTGTGGGTGCTCTTCAGTCATTTTTTTTCAGCCATGTCTGACTCTTTGTGACCCCATTTGGAGTTTTCTTGGCAAAGATACTGCAATGATTTGCCATTTCCCTCTCTAGCTCATTTTGCAGATGGGGAAACTGAGGCAGAAAGGGTTAAGTGACTTGCCCAGGCTCATACAGCTAATAAATGTCTGAGGCTGGATTTGAACTCAGATCTGCCTGACTCCAGGCCCGGTGCTTTATCCACTGGGCCACCTAATTAAGCAACAATAAATAGCCCCTCATGTTCTGTTAAAGTATGTTGATCTGTTTCCCTCTACACTAAAAGGTTCTAGAGAGCTGTGTTTTTCTAGATCTAAAAATTCTTATGCAGGTCACCTTATATATGTTTCATTCTTGTATAAATTCCATAGATATCCATCGATCACTGTACTCATGTATAGGCCCAGCTATTTAAGTTTTCATCATTGAAATGTCTTTCTGAATTCTATACCTTCAAGCTCTCACCTACGACTCCCAGTATGCCTATGCAGTGCAGAGTCAGGAGGAAGAACAGTGGAGCCGCTTGTGGATAGCAGCTAACATTTTATGGTTACTCCCAAAGTGAGGAGAACAGATGACAACAGGGAACAGTGTCCGTGTGGCCCCTATTGTCCTCTGCCAATGGCAAGGCGGACTCCAGGTCAACTAGATTATCTCTAAAGAGCCTTCCTTCTCTAAGTACTATGATCTTACAAGAATGAACATGTCAACAGGAGACTTATGACAGACTGAAAAGACTTAAGATGCTTTATGACAGAGGTTCTTAACTGGGGTCAGTGGATCTCCAAGGGGTCTATGGATTGATTTCAAGTGCTCCATAGACTCAGACATGCAGCCAGGTGGTACAGGAGAAAAAGTACTAGGCCTGGAGTCAGAAAGGTCTGAGTTCAAATTCAACCTCAGACACTTATGAGCTGTGTGACCCTGGCCAAGTCCCTTAACCCCTGTTTGCCTCTGTATGATGAAGACACACTGGAAAAGAAAATGGTAAACCACTCCCGTATCTTAGCCAAGAAAACCCCAAATGGGGCCATGAAAAGTCTGACATGACTG